>NC_056731.1:1272065395-1272393301 GCF_019279795.1 Protopterus annectens | reverse complement strand
ATTCACCACTGACTTCTTGGGACCTTCTAATATGTTTTCTCCAAGTCTAGCAATGCCCAGTTGGACTTTTCCTCATCTTTAGCTTCTTCTCAACTAAATCTCTCACAGCAAACATTGTATCAGCTGTGTTGCATCCTGATCTGAATCCGAACTGCTCCACCTCCCATCTTACTTTCTACTACTCTGCATATTAATTTATCAGTCACCTTTCCAGAACGCTCATACGACGTGACAGAGTTTGATACCTCTGTGCTGCTCACACTTGTGGATATCCCCTTTGTTCTTGAACACTGGCACTAGTATGCTTATTCTCTAGTCATCTGCATGTGTCTCTCCACAGTGCTAGGAGTATCCTGCGAGCAATTTCTCCCCTATCTTACCCAGCATCTTTAACATATCTGCTATGACCTCATCTGAGCCTGCGGCTTTCCCTGACTTCATTTTCCCAAGTGCTGTTCTTACTTCTTCTATGGTGGGTTGCTCCGCTTCTCTCACTGTTGGCTGTGTCTGAGTTGTACAGCTTCTGTGGGGTTTTATTCATTCAGAAGCAGCTGGGGGTACTTCTTCCATCTGCCTCTCAAGTCCCGTGGACTGGTGAGCAGGTTGTTGCTGGCATCTCTTATAAAGGGTGTCTGACTATCTTCTCTATCTTTGTCTTTGCCTTCCAACCTGACAGTTGCTTTGTGCCATCTACTGCCTTATTTTCCAGAAGATGGTAGTGCATCTCTGATGCCCTGCTCTTTGTTATTGCAACTCCTTTCTTAGCTTGTTAGCCAACCAATATTCTCTAGCCTTGTCCGCATTTTCTTTCTCCCACATTTTTCTGCACTCCTCCTTTTCTTCCTTCCTGGACTTGGAGATTTTATCAGCTTCCCTTATGTACCTTATTTCCATATCTGGCTCAGCCACATAGCTGTTCTGCTCACACATGCTGTTTTGAGGTGCTGCCATCCTTTTTTAACTCTACTTATTTCCTCTTCTTGAGGTGGTAGAGCCCTGAGTAATTCCTTGAACTGTTATGCTTTCTCTACATTCAACTTCCAGATCTTCAGCCTGATCTCTGTTGATCTTAGAGGCTTCTCTGACTACTGCTTGCAGATAATGGCAACTGGTGGTTTATGCTGTGGGCCAACTGTTTCACTGGGGATGACTTTGCATTTGCTAATTCTACCCCATTGCCTTTTTCTTACTAGGAGGAAGTGCACCAGAGTTGTATGCGATTTTGTGACTTTCTCTCTTTCTGAACCATGTGCTGGCTACTATCAAGCCATTTACTAGACATAAGTCTAGAATGGCCTCTCCATTAGTCCTCCTTCATTAATCCCATTTCCCCACCCATGTGGGCAAAGGCAGTCCTCAAATACTGCACTGTCTGTCCCCATATGTGCATTCAAGTCACCCATTATTAACACCCATTCATGTTGTCATGCTGTATCTAGCATTTCCTACAACTGCTGCCTGAAAGTAGTCTTTTCCTATCACAACCTTGTTGTGGGGCATAGGCTGAGATTATGAATACTGCCCCATCATGAGGTTGGAGTCTGATTGCCATGATTCTGTCACCAATTCTGATGACATCCCACACCGTCTTCTGAAGCCTTTCCCTCACCACAATTCCCACACCATTTCTAGCCTGTTCTTCTCCTGAACAGTAGACTGCAGATCCCAAGACAAGTGGCTTTGCTGTAAAGCCCTTCCATTACAGAGGGTGTGCAGCCTCCTCCTTACCATCATGTCATCCACTTCCAAGCTGCTTTCTGTCAGTGAAACTATTTTCATGCCAAAAGAAAAAGGCAGGCTGAGCCCTGAAAGGACAATGTTAGGAACGATATACAAGGGGGTGAATAGTTATTTTTTAAACAACAAATCAAAAAAACAAGGGGGATGGAGGGCGTTAGCAACTACTGTAGCAATGATCATTCCAACATCTACTGTTATGGTAAGTTTACTTACCTAACTGTACTATATTCATCACACTGACCACTGCTGCAGTAGCCTTAGCAATATGGGTAGATTACTCTAGCTTAATATATTTGGGAGGTGGAAGGGAAGGAGGGTCCAACAGTCCTTGAAGAACAGTCCAAGCAAAGCCAGATCTAGACTTAGAGAAGAAATCAAGCTTGTAATGCCTAGAAAACATAAGCATACAAAGTTACTGCTTCTAGAGCACAGCTTTTTTCAAAAACCACAAATGAAGCCAAGGCCCTAGTAGAGTGGGCCTTGACCATGCCTGGAATAGTTTTGCTCTGGTGGGTATAACAAAATGTAATAGCCTGAGAGAACTATTTGGAAATACAAATACCACCAAAATAAATAAGACAAAAAATACCACCAGCAACAACAGCCACAATCACAGAGCAACGCTGGTAGAAAATATATTTACTGCACTTAGTGCTTCGGCTCCCAGGCCTTCACAGAGTAAAAAACATTACTAAAACACAGGTTTAAATACAAAAAAAAACATAACCCATACCACTGCTAATAAGTTAATCAATTAAATAATTAAATTACATATTTCCAGTTGCATTCTTTGTTTAACCCTATGGGTTCCAAGGTATTAAACTTAAGAATATACATAGTTTCTTTCCTCAGAAGTTTATCCTTTAAACTTACATTTTCACCCATCAATATTTCCACCTTTTCCAAGATACAACCTGAAATTCCTTCAGGGTTAGAATTGTGAAATTCAGAACAGTGATTGCCCAAAGGGATCTCCACTTTCACATTTCTAATGTCCATCACATGTTCTTGAAAACGTAGTTTGAAACTTCTACTAGTTTCTCCAATATAAAACTTGTTGCATCCACATTTTAGTGCATAAATAAAGTACAGTTGTGTACACTTACCATAAATGTAGATGTTAGAGTGTATTCACTGTTGCAGTCATTACATTTGGGTAATCTGCTTGCAGGTTGCCCTCAGTTGGCCTGATTAACAAAGTCTTGGGTCCTGCGTCGGTTGCTGTCCCTTCTTCCATGATGTCAGGTCATCAGGGGTATAAAACATGCAGCCGACGCCATTACATCAGTTTTTCTTGCCCCAGATGTCAGGTGCCCCCCTAATGGGAAGCAATTAAACATAAAAACACAAAGGTATACCTCCAACAAAAAAGCAAATACACCAAAAAGGCTTTTAAGCATAGTAAAGGAAAGTAGAGGTATAGCCAAAAGAAGTTAGGGGGCAGGAGGGAGAGTAACCAGGTCTGCAACAGTGAATACACTCGAACATCTACACACATACATATATATATCTACATTTATGGTAAGTGTACACAACTGTACTATGTTCTTCGTGTTTCACTGTTGCAGTCATTACATTTGGGTAGATTCCCAAAGCTATGGTTGGGAGGAGGAGTTTAGACAGCATTAGGGCCAACTATAAGGCAAAGCCAGCTCTGGATTTAGAGAAAATTGGCAAATGATAATGCTTGGGGAAAGTATGTACAGAACTCCAGGTAGCAGATTCTAGGATGTCCCTGGTAGGAACACCTCTGAGAAAGGCTGTAGAAGTACATGCAGCCCCGGTGGAGTGAGGTCTGATACCCTGGGGGATAGGTTTTCCATGGTGCTTATAGCAGAAATGAATGCAATGGCTTATCCATTTAGAAATGGTTTGTTTTGAAATGGCCTTCCCCTCTGCCCCTGCAGAAAATGCTACCAATAGTTGTTCAGATTTTCTTTGAGGTTTAGTCCTGTCCAAGTAGAATCTAAGTTGTCTGTGCACATCCAAGGAATGCAGTATCCATTCCCCTTGTTCTGTGGATTGGGAAAGAAGGCTGGCAAATGAATGGACTGATTTAGAGCCACACTGGATACCACCTTGGACATGAAGGATGGATTGGTTCTGAGTTACACCCTGTCCGCATGAATGATGATGAAAGGCTCCACTGCCATAAGGGCTTGTAATTCAGATACCCTTCTAGTTCAAGTGATTGCTAAAAGGAAAGCTGTTTTCCAAGAAAGAAAATTTTAAGTCTGCAGTAGCAGCTGGCTCGAAAGGAGGTAGAGTGAGTTTCTCCAATACAAAGTTAAGATCCCAGGCTGGGGTTGGAGCTTTCCTGGGTGGTCTCAAATTTTTGGCCCCTCTGAGGAACTGCTTGAGCAGGGGATGAGAAAAGAGGGGAGGTTCTTTGTTATAATGAGCTGAAATGGCTGAGGCGTGGATTTTTATGGAGGAAAAAGACAGGCCCTTGTGAAGCATCTCAGTTAAGTATTGTAAAATCTGAGGTAAATTGGGCACTGCTGTGCTCATCACTTGAGATTGGTTCCAGGCACAGAATCTTTTCCATTTTTCAGCGTAAGATTTTCTAGTACTAGGCCTCCTTGCCTCCAAGATGACATCCATCACAGGTTTGCTGAGGGATGGTAAGGGCGAGTTCAAGTAATTAGCCAGGCTGTAAGGTTCAGTGTTGGAAGCTGAGAGTGCAGGATTTGGTTCTCCTGCTGAGAGAGCTGGGAAGGAGTCTGAGGCAGGTGCCATGGAGATAACTGTGACACACTGCCCACCAGTGTGCGGCCAGTCTGGAGCAACCAAAATTATCCTTGGTTTGTCCTGTTTGACTTTTAGTAGTACTTTGGAGAGCAAAGGCAATAGGGGGGGGGGGCATAAACTGATAAGTTTTTCCAGCTGAAGGACAGAGCATCCACTTTCCAGGCTTGTTTGTGGGGAGTCCTTGTGCAAAATTTGTCCAATTGGTAGTTCTGGGGGGAGGCAAACCGGTCTATATCTGGGCTCCTCCATTCGCTTGTCAACATGATGAAAATCCTTGGTTCCAGTTTCCACTCGTGTGGGTCCATAAGGTTTCTGCTTAGTCAATCTGCCAGTGTATTCAATTTTCCTGGCAGGAATTGAGCTTGTAGGTGCACTTGGTAGCTCAAGGCTGTATTCCACAATGCCATGGCTAGTCTGCAGAGGGGTAAGAATGCGTATCCCCCTGCTTGTTTATGTACCACATAACCACGGTGTTGTCCGTCTTTACCATTAGTTGTCCTGGAAAAATATAGTCCTTCAAGGCTATAAGAGCATTCTGTACAGCTAACATTTCTTTTTGATTGATATGCAGGTGCATTTGACTTGGGTTCCATTTGTCCTGAATGCACTTCCCTACCAGGTGAGCCCCCCCCCATGCATAGTCTGATGCATCTGTTGTTAGGGTTTGGGCAGCACGGGGAGGTGTGAAAGGTAGTCTCTTGTTTTGGTGGCAGGCCTCTGCCCACCAAAGGAATTCTAGGCATATGCAAGGTATGATAGGAATCATTGTTTCTAGGCTGTGAGAATGTTGACTCCATAGGCTTTTTAGATACATTGTAGTTTCCTCATATGCAGTCTTGCATATGGAATTAGAAGAAAGCAGGAGGCTATGAACCCCAAGGCTTGCAGTATTTGTCTTGCAGATAGCAGGGTTTTTGTGGCCACTTGTTTGAAGCAGGTTGTCAAATGAATTTGCTTTTCTGGCGTGAAGTAAGCCATCTGGGAAGTTGTATTCAAGCTTGCTCCCAGGAATGTAATTTGTTGACAGGGTACCAGTTGTGATTTATTTTCGTTTAAGGTGTACCCCAGACAAGTTGGAACCCTTTTTACAAAGGCCAGATGATTCAAAAGTATGTCCTGGCTTTCTGCCTGAATTAGACAATCGTCCAGGTATGGGTATATTTGAATACTTCTCTGCCTGCAAAATGCAATAATTGGAACTAGGCACTTTGTGAATACTCTGAGTGCAGTAGATAAGCCAAAGGGCAGTACAGAGAACTGATGGTGCATGTAGCCTGCTTTGAAGCGTAGGTATCTTCTGCAAGATTCCCCGATTGGGATGTGCAGGTATGCTTCTTTTAAATCTAGTGTTGCCAACCAGGCGTCTTTGTCTGGCACAGGAAATAATTGAAGAGACAGCATCTTGAATTTTGGAATCCCCAGAAAGGTGTTTAAAGTAGACAGGTCCAGGATAGGATGCCATTAATTGTCTTTTCTGGGTACCAGGAAAAGTCTTGAGTAGAAACCTTGTCCATTTTCCTCTTCTGGTACCAGTTGAATAGCCCCCATACTTTGAAAGCACTTATTTTTGAGCCTCTGCCCACTGATTTGGGGGTAGGTCTGGCCACTTGGGGTTGGCAACGTGTGGAAGCGAAAATCTTTATCCCTGGGACACTATATTTAAAACCCATTTGTCCAGGGTAATGAGTTCCCAGTTCTTTGCATGAAGAGCAATCGTTCCCCGCAAAGGGGCAGTCAGAGATAAGTGCTTGGAAATTTTAAAAGGGAGTCACTAAGACAGTTTACAATAGGGGGGAGTCTTGTTATTCCCAGACTTGGAAGTGGAAGCCCCCCCCCACTGCTTAGTTCTGTGAGACCCCTGGGACTGAAACCTTGGGTTTTTGCTG
This sequence comes from Protopterus annectens, assembly GCF_019279795.1. Lineage (NCBI taxonomy): Eukaryota > Metazoa > Chordata > Ceratodontiformes > Protopteridae > Protopterus > Protopterus annectens. Next base: position 1,272,386,924 of record NC_056731.1, on the reverse strand, counting down.
TGTCTGGGTTTGGCTTGAAAAGACCTGGAAGGGTCTGGAAAGGACAAATTCTTAGAGAGCCAGTGTCTACTAAATCTAGGAGGCTGAACTTGTAAAAAATATTTAATAGTTTGCATAGATTTAGCTTTATCTTCCATCTTTTTAAGAACTTCAGCCTTGTTGCCAAACAGGCAGTCCTGATTTAAAGGAGCACCCAACAATTTAGCTTTAACGTGATCAGGCAAAGATTCTTCTTAAGCCAAGCATGCCTTCTAAGCACAGACCCAGTAACAGCAGCCCAGCAAGAGGGCTCTAAAGAATCAAAACCACATTGCAAAGTATGTTTTCCAACTTGTTCAGCAGAATGCATTAAATCCTGTAAGTCTTTACTTTCCACACAGTCAGGGATCAACATCATTTTCTGTTTAAGCAGTCCAACAACATATTGCTGATATTTTAACATATGAAATTGGGGGTTTAAAGCTCTAATGGCCAAGATTGCTGAAGTATAAACCTTTTTACCCCATCTATCCAGCGCCCTGGAGTCTCTATCAGAAAAGGTATGATTTTTAGCAGTAGAAGCCTTAATGCCCTTGGGCTCCTGTGAAATAGTCTCTGGATCTGCAATAGGATTTTTGAAAAGGAACTTGTGGGACTCAGGGGCCCTGTAATATCTGTCAGGCTTACTGGGAGCAGGAGACAGGGAATCAGGGGCCACACTGGATTCAGAGAAGGCATCATCAACAATGTCTAATACAGGAAGAATAGCCAAAGGCCTATGCTGAGGTAGGAGAAGTAAATCCCTAAGCCTCTTTTTTGAATCAGAAAATTCCTGGCTTTCCCAGTGAAAATGCTCCCTTAGAGTATGTAAGGTTTCCCCAAAAGAAAAATCCTCAGGAGGGGAAGCAGAGGGAATAGAGTCCTCTGCATCAGAATCCTCATAAGTAGGTAAGGACAAATCCAGGTCATTAGAAGAGTCAGAAAAAACAGAATCCTGATCAGAAGATTCATGATCAAGCTCAGCCATGGGTTTCTTAGGGGGGGGGGTTGGCTACCCCTGGTTAGAGTGGTTAGATCTTCAACCATTTTTATCATTTGTTTTTTTAGGCATAGAGGCCTGAGCATGTGGCCTGGGCGTCGTTTTTTAGACATGGATTGAGATTTAGGCCTTAGTAATGAATGAGGCGTCGATTTAATATGCAAGTCCGTAGGCCTGAATACACCCTCAGAAGCCGGTGCCTGCACAGTGGCTCAGGACCCATTCAAGGTAGAGATATCCGCGGGTTCCATAGTTGAAGTATCTCGTGGCATACCGGACTCTGAATGGGTCTCAGTAGAGGCCTGCGAATCAAAGTAGCAGGTATCAGGGGCTGCAAAAGCGCCTCACTGAGTACCGGCGAACTGGCTACTGGTTTAGGAAAAGCGACGTTGGCATTTTTGGACAACCGACGCAGGACCCAAGACTTTGTTAATCAGGCAGACTGAGGGCAACCTGCAAGCAGGTTACCCAAAAGTAATGACTGCAACAGTGAAACATGAAGACCACCACCTACAGTGTTACAATCAAAATTTCTTTTTACAGTAAAAGGACATCCATTAACTTTGATGAAGGAGCTAACAATGTGTGTACATATAGAACAGTTTTTGCAAGAAACAGTACCAACAACAAAATTCACTTCTCTATTTAAATTAACATTGGGTAACTCAAAATAGTTATGTACTACCATATCCTTTAAATTTCTAGCCCTTTTATAAGAGGCTATAACCTGTTTAGGCAAACGCAGACTTAGATCTCTGCCCCTAAACATCATGGGCCAAAAGTGTTTGGTATCATCCACAACTCTACAACTAATAATGTTATAAGTTGTGACAAAATAAACATTTTCAGGAATTTCATGCCTCAGATTAATAACATTTCCATTTACAACATTTTCATTTTTAAAAGACATCTGATGACTAGTATTATTATTCTTGCATCTGTCCAAGTAATTCACATTCTTAGGCCATCTAAGTAACATCACTATTTTTGGCTTCTGACACTATGCCTACAAAGTTTTATACATATATTTGGAAATAGTCTGTTTTGACACAGGTTGTCACTTCTTACCTTCACAAGAAATGAACTGATCCGAAGATCTGAAAGATTTAGTTCTGTCAAGATAGTACCAGAGTTAACTGTGGACATCCAAGTTTTGAAGCATCTTTTCTTCCTCATTTTAGGCTCAGGAAAGAAAATGGGGAGATGGACTGTTTTGCTGAAAAAAAACCTGGATATCATTTTAGGCATAAAAGAAGGATTAGTTCTTGGGGAAAAAATGTCTCTGTGGAAAATGAGACACGGTTGACTCACTATAAGAGCTTGCAACTCAGATACTCTTCCTGCATGGCAATCAGTAAAACAGTTTTCCATGTTAAGAACCCCAAGTCAGCCAGATTTGCAGATTCAAATGGATCAAATATTACCTTCTCTAACATAGAATTAAGATAACGAGGAGGGGACACTGGTTTTCTTGTAGGCCTCTTATGCAAATCCCCTTTCAAAAACTTTTCGACATGAGAATTTGTTGAAAGAGGAGGATCCACTGGATGACATGGTTGATAACTGAAACTTGATGGAGGATTAAGAAAGGACATAGAGTAGTAACGCAAACGAACTGTAAAACCATACAACAAACTAGCCCTGAATGGGTGCTGGTTATGTTACTGGCACTAACCAAAACATTTTCGGTTTGCTAAGAAATGAATTTTCTAGTAGCAGGGTTTCTTGTTTCCATTAGTACCTGCTGCATGTTCTTAGTAAAAGGTGCCTAAATGGAATTAATACCCTATCACTCAGGCAGTTAGCTGAAATTGATTGGGGTCGGGGTGCATCAAACACCTCTGATCTTGTACAAGTACATCCATTCTGTGAAGAATCTTGTGGTAATTGCCTCTGGCCCTTTCCAGAATGAAAAACCACTGCTGCCTGTGTCACAAGGTAGTCATAACAATGACTTGGGGAACTTCTTCTGAATAGTCAAAAGTACCCTGGATATCAATGAAAAGGGTGTAAAAGCATACAGGAACATTCCTGTCCAAGGAAAGGAAAAGGCATCTGTCTTACAGGCCTTCTTGCATGGAGTTCTGGAGCAGAAATTTGACAGCTGATTGTTCAGAGAAGAGGCAAAGGGATCTACTTGAGGAACTACCTACAGATGGGGTCAAATCTTGGTGGACTCCCTGAGCATTCTGCTCTTGTCCTGCTCAGCTTGTCTGCCATACAGTCTTGCTCTGACAGAACGTAGGACTGCCTCTAGAGTGAGACTATGCTGTCAAGCATTATCCCAAGCTAAACTAGCCTGCAAAGGGTGTATGACATGTATGGCGTCAAAAAAAACCTTTGCATGTTTTCTCTGAATCCCAGCTTGTGTTAAAGAGATCTCTCACCTACTTGACAGACTCCGGAAACTAGAGAGACTCTACAAAGATAAGTAAGCAATCTAAATATGTAAAATGTGAATACCCTGTGGCCTGCAATTAACTACAACTACAGCTAGACACACTATGAACACACTTGTGCAGTGGATAGCCCAAATGGCTGAAAACTGATGATGTGATTCAGAGACAAAAAAACTTAATACCTGAAGTCTGGATGAATAGGGATGTTATAATCATCTTTTACATCTAGCTTTACCAGAAAACTTGAATGAGGAAGAAGAGGTAACAAGTTGTGAAGTGATATCATTATGAACTTGGGCACCATCACAAACAGGTTTAGAAGAGAGAGACCCAAAAAGTACAGTTTTGTACCTACCATAAATGTAGATGTTCGAAGATCCACATTGCTGCAGTCCTTACACTTGGGTAGTCCGCTGTCCTCGGTCGGCCCGAATATCAAAGTATAAGGCTGACGTCGGTCAAGGCGCATTTGACTGACATCAGGACGTCAGGGTACAAATGCGCATGACTGACGTCATATCCTCAGTCTTTTCTTGCCCCAGATGTCAGAAGACCCTAAAAATAAAGGTCAAAACCAAAAGACAGCAAACAACCAACCAACCACCCTTGCACTAATTATATGTACAATATATACAATATACACAATATGTACAACCCAACCCACACAACCACCTCTAACTACAGAGGGGAAGGAGGGAGGTAAATTGGACTGCAGCAATGTGGATCTTGAACATCTACATTTATGGTAGGTACAAAACTGTACTATGTTCTTCATCTCACATTGCTGCAGTCCTTACACTTGGGTAGAATCCCAAAGCAGAGGTAAGGGAGGATGGCTAACTACAAGGAAGCAGGAGCTGCCAAAATGCCCTGCAAAACAGCAGTGGCAAAACCAGCCCTGGATTTAGAGTAAAGTGGCAGGTGATAATGCCTAGAGAAAGTATGCACTGAACTCCAAGTAGCTGCCTCCAAAATATCCTTGGTTGCCAGTGGCCTCAAAAAAGCTGTTGAAGTGGCAGTAGCCGTAGTGGAATGAGGCCTAATCCCAGCTGGAATCTCCTTGCCATGATGGGAATAACAGAAAGCAATGCAAAACCCAATCCACTTAGAAATAGTTTGTTTTGACACAGGCTTGCCCTGAGAACTCAAAGCAAAAGAAACAAACAACTGCTGAGACTGCCTGAACCCTTTAGTTCTGTCCAAATAATAACGCAACTGCCTGTGTACATCTAAAGTGTGCAAAATCTTTTCCCCTTTATTTTGGGGATTTGCATAAAAAGTAGGCAAATGAATAGTTTGGTTTAAAGCCACACTAGAAACCACCTTAGGCATAAAGGAAGGATTAGTACGTAATGATACTCTATCCTTATGAAAAATCAAGAAAGGCTCAACCGCCATAAGGGCCTGCAATTCAGAAACCCTTCTTGCAGAGGTAATGGCCAACAAAAAAGCAGTCTTCCATGACAAATATTTCAACTCAGAAGTAGCTGCAGGCTCAAAAGGTTGTAGAGTGAGTTTCTCCAACACAAAATTGAGATCCCAAGCAGGAGTAGGAGCTCTTCGTGGGGTCTTATATTCTTTGCCCTCTAAGAAATTGCTTGAACAAAGGATGAGAAAACAATGGTGGGTCCAATCATAGTGAGCCGAAATTGCTGCAGCATGCACTTTAATAGAAGAGAAAGACAAACCTTTGTCTAGTAACTCAGTAAGATATTGAAGAGCCACACACAAATTAGGCTCAGAAACATCAAAATCTTTTGCTGCACTCCAAAATAAAAATCTCTTCCATTTGTCTGCGTACACTTTCCTTGTACTAGGCCTTCTAGCTTCCAAAATAACATTCAAAACTTGCTGAGGAAGTGGAGGCCCACTATGGTTCAAAACAGAATATGCCAGGCTGTTAGGTGCAGAGAGTGAAGCTTGACATTGAGCAAATGGCTGTCCTCCTGTGACAACAGGTGTGGAATCAAGGCAAAGGCCATGGAGGCTTCCGTACCAGACTTCTCAGTAATGGGTACCAGTGCTGTCGAGGCCAATCTGGAGCTATTAAAATCATCCTTGGCTTGTCCTGTCTGACCTTTAGAAGTACCTTTGGGAGGAGAGGCAGAGGTGGAAAGGCATACACATGAAGATTGCTCCAATTGAAAGAAAGAGCATCCACTCTCCAAGCTGTGGGATGAAACCTTTTGTGCAAAACTTTGGCAGCTGATGGTTTAGTGGAGAAGCGAACAGATCTATGTCTGGAGTTCCCCATGACACTGTCAATTTCTGAAATACATGAGGATCCAATTTCCACTCGTGGGGATCCATAATTTGTCTGCTCAACACATCTGCTAAGGAGTTCTGTGCTCCTGGCAGAAACCTTGCCTGAAGATTGAGCTGTAAACTGAGAGCAGTCTCCCACAAAATCATTGCTTGCCTGCATAGAGGATAAGAATGCGTTCCCCCTTGCTTGTTGATGTACCACATGACAGTTGTGTTGTCTGTTAGAATCAACACCTGCCCTGGAAGAAGTAATTCCTTGAAAGCTATTAATGCTAACTGGACTGCTAACATCTCCTTCAAGTTGATATGTAGATGTTGTAGTCTGGCAGGCCACTTGTCTTGTATCCACTTTCCATTTAGATGAGCTCCCCAAGCTTTGTCTGAGGCATCTGTCGTTAAAATCTGACTCGCCTCTGGCCGGGTCACAGAGTGTCCCTTGTTTAGGTGACATTCCTGAGCCCACCACAAAAATTCCTTTTGAATGCAAGGTATTATTTGAATGACAGTGTCCAGATCCTGGCAGTGCTGTGTCCATACATTTTTGAGATACCATTGTAGCTTCCTCATATGCAGTTTGGCATTGGGAAGCACCAGAATACAAGATGCCATGAACCCTAAGGCTTGAAGGACTGTCCTTGCAGTCAGCCCGGACTGATGAGATAGTTGATGGAAGTAAAGGGATAGACTCTTTTGTTTGTCCGGGGTTAAAAGGCCATCTGGGATGCTGTATTCAGTCTCACACCCAGAAAGCACATGTCCTGAGAGGGTACTAGACTGGACTTTATTTCGTTCACAGAATACCCCAGGCATCTTAGCACTGCTATCACATATTCCAAATGATGAAGAAGCTCTTCCTTCCTTGAGCCAGAATCAGGCAGTCGTCCAAATAAGGATAGATCTGTATTCCTTTTAGCCTGAAGAAAGCTATCACTGGAGCCAGAACTTTTGTGAACACTCTGGGCGCAGTAGATAAGCCAAAGGGCAATGCAGAGAACTGATAGTGAGAAGTCCCAGCTCGAAAACGCAGATACTTCCTGCAACTTAGTCTGATAGGAACATGAAGGTAAGCCTCCTTGAGATCCAAAGTTACCATCCAATGATCTTTGCCCAGCAGAGGTAAAAGCTGCTGCAACGTCAACATTTTGAACTTGGGAATGTCCAGATAAGTGTTGAGGATAGATAAATCCAAAATTGGTCTCCACGTGTTCCCCTTCTTTGGGACTAGGAACAGGCGAGAATAAAATCCTAGGCCCACTTCTGGCATAGGGACTGGCTGTATGGCCCCTATTTGGAGCAACAGAGAAACTTGCTTGTGAGCCTCTATTCTTTGTTGAGGAGGAACGTCTGGCATGCCTTTGAAAGGAGGCAAGGTATGGAAATAAAACCTGTAGCCATGGTGTATGATATCCAATACCCATCTGTCTTGGGTAATTAAACTCCAATTTTCTTTGAAAAGTGCCAACCTTCCTCCCAAAGGTGCTGCCAGACGAGAAGGCTCTGGCAGCTGAAAAGGTAGGTCATTGGGTCTGTTTACGAAAGGACTGACCCCTGCCCTCACCCGAAGACTATGCAGGAGAACTCCCTGTTCTAGGCCTGAAAGAGCCCTGAGCTCTGCCCCTACCACGTCTAGATCTACCCCTAGACTGGGAATCATAAGAAGGATACGTCCACCCCTTAGTAGGCCAATTTCTACTAAACTTTGGAGGCTGGACCTGCAAAAAATCTTTAACAGTCTGCATAGACTTAGCCTTGTCTTCCATTTTCTTTAAAACTGACTCAACAGGAGAACCAAACAACACGTTAGATTGCAAAGGAGCATCTAAAATCCTTGTTTTAACATGGTCAGACAAATTCTGATCCCTCAGCCAGGCGTGCCTGCGAAGAACTGACCCAGTGGCAGCCACCCTAGACGAGGCCTGTACAGCATCAAAACCACATTGCAAAGAATGCTTACCCACCTGTTCAGAAACATGCACTAAATCTTGCAACTCTTTACAATCAATACCTTCTGCCAGAGCATCAACCTTAGCCTTCAATTGTGAAAGGAGATAGTTTTGGTATTTCAACATGTGAAACTGGCAATTCAAAGCCCTCATAGCAAGAGTGGAAGAAGTATAAACTTTCTTTCCCCATCTATCCAAGGCCCTGGCTTCTTTGTCTGCAGGAACCGGATTCTTTACAACAGAAGCCTTAACACCTTTAGGCCCCTGGCTAACAGTTTCTGGGTCTGCCCTAGGACTCTTAAAAAGAAACTTATGAGCTTCAGGCACCCTGTAATACCTATCCGGTTTAACAGGAGCAGGAGGCAAAGAATTAGGATTAAGAGAAGCCTCAGTAAAAACATCTTCCGCTACATCCAAAACAGGAGGTATAGCCAAAGGCCTATGCTGGGGTAAAACAAAAATTCCCTAAGCCTTTTCCTGGAATCAGAGAAGTCCTGACCTTCCCACTTAAAATGCTCCCTCATGGAATGAAGAGTTTCTGAAAAAGAAAAATCCTCAGGAGGAGAAGCAGAAGGAGTAGAATCATCCACATCATAATCAGAATAAGGAGAGTACTCCTGCAAGTCTTCAGCCGAAGACTCTGAAACATCTGAAGCCTGCTCAAAACTCCCTAGCTCAGGCTCCACCCTAGGTCTCTTATCAGGAGGGGGCATAGAACCCCTAATCAAAGTAATCAAGTCTTCTGCCATTTTAAGCATATGCTTCTTGGGCACAGTTCCAGAAGAACTAGGGGTGACACCAACTGAAACTGAACCTGGCCTGCCCCTGGGAGAAGCCTTTGAAACAGAAGGAGAGGGCCTAGCCACCCTAGGAAGGGAGGGGAGTATAGTAACCTGAGAAGCCCCCTCAGCCTGACATGCCTCCTGAGAGGCCACATCTTGCAATAATAAAGTCTCACCCTGGGAACACAAAGAAACCTCCGGTTCTTCTAGCCTAGGCTTAACTGCCTTGCCCTTGCGCTTCTTCGAAGAAGCGGGCGTCGGAGCATCCGACGGCATTTTATAATTGCACCGCTTCCCAAAGACTAACCTGGCACAATCCAACCTTCTCTTTATAGTGCGTTTATTGAATCTAGCACAAGAGCGACAGCCAACAACGTCGTGCTCAGGCCCTAAGCAAGGAATACACAAAGTATGATAATCTCTATGCGGTATCTGTTTCCCACAAGAAATGCAATTATTGACTTTTTCTGACATCCGGTAAATCACTGAAGCAAGAAAAAACTAAAATATTCCCCAGCGGGGTACTTAGCCAACTTTGAACTCGGTCTGAAACTTCGAAACCGAAAAATCTCAGAACGCCAACCGGCACTTGCAATGCTGCTTCTGCATCGGACCATGCGGCAAAAAAGACTGAGGATATGACGTCGGTCATGCGCATTTGTACCCTGACGTCCTGATGTCAGTCAAATGCGCCTTGACCGACGTCAGCCTTATACTTTGATATTCGGGCCGACCGAGGACAGCGGACTACCCAAGTGTAAGGACTGCAGCAATGTGAGATGAAGAACATCTGGTCTCCATGCATTTTTCTCTCTCTGGCACTAAAAACATTCTTGAGTAAAAACCTTTCCCAACTCAAAGGAGGAAATGGTTCTATCACTCCCTGGGACAGCATCTGTTGAAGGACACAGTAAATAAGAGTCTGTTCTGGTGGAGAAGGAATTACCCATGGTGAAAAGGAGGGATTTCCTCCCACTGCCATCTATAACCTTGATGAAGTATTTTCAGAACACATTTATCTGAAACTATCAGTTGCCAAAGACAGCCTTCTTATGCGTTTCCCAACTCAGACAAACCAGGCCACCACCTACTGCTACTAGATGGACTATCCTAATCCTCAATGTAAAAAACACAAAAAAAGATTGCTTGCGTGTGTAATGTAACCACAAAACAAATTAAACAAGCTCCCTGGACAACTCAACATCAATTATTAGGGATCTTTAAAATGATATAAAGTGCAAAAATCAATAAAAGCAAAAATAAAGCAGTAGCACTTCATTCCCTAGAAAAACAGTCAGGGGGACTGACTGTGTGGAAGTTATCAGTGTGGCAGAGGTCCGGACTTTATACTACATTGTACCATCCCCACTGTGTATGCCCATTGGTTCCAAGAGGTAAGGTATGCAATAGGCTGTTCATGACTATGTGACACTGATGGCTCTTGTCCCCCAACTTCCAGACAGCACCCCTAAACCACAGACAGCATGCTCAGACAAATGCCCCCATTTCCTCTCCCTCAAAGAGAGGTAGGCATGCTCAGCGTCTTTATTCCACTACTCTTTACAACATCTCCAGCAGGCACCCAAATTGCTAATCAAACTCGAGTCACCTAGATCACAGTCAGATTCTTTATCCCTCTACATCCATGATACTGGATTCCTACTTAAGAAATAGTTATAACAAAAAGAAAATACTGGAGCAGTCTGGATAAAATACATACATTACTTAAAATTCAACATTATAATCCAAAACATTTTAGTACTGGTTTGTTTTTGTGGAGGGTAGATCAGCAACATTTATTGCAGCTACACAGCCTACAGAAGTGTAGACAGACAACTACATCTATTTACTTATTTTGCAGGCAGAAGCAGCAGAGTGTGTGTGTGTGTGTGTGTGTGTGTGTGTGTATATAAAGAAGTGGAAATGTGCATTCACTACAAGAAAACTGGTAGTCAAAGCAACTGTAGGTCAGTCTTCAATTAATTCAAGTCAGCGTGAGATGCAGAAAATCTTATAGTCGTCTTTGGTCACTGGCAACCTACTTTGTGTTATGTTCTTTCTATTTTAACATCAGAGGTTACCCACTATGCAACTACCCTAAATCCTAACCACACACTATTAAGAATGAAGCGAACAAAAATTAAACTTAAAAATATTTCTCTATAATAATAAAAATCTTCAGCTACAACAAAACATGACAGTTCTCTCTGAACTATGTTTACTTTAACCTACTTCACTGTGACACTCAACCAAAGGGAAATCTATTTTATAGCTCATCTGTAATATTTTTGTCCTAGTTTTCCATATTAACAACTCAATATATCAACGCAAAAATTAAAAAATAAATAAAAAATAGAAAAAAGGAATATAATGAAACGTACCACAATTTATCGGACATTAAAGACATTTATAAATTACTTAAATGAGCAAAGGTAGAACCCAAACTGATTTATTACTGCTCCTGACCAAATCAGCTTGAAACGAGAGTTTTTCAGACAGGCAAATAAAAATGGACAGACAGCTTATAAGCCACTTGCAACATTTTCTCCCTCCCTGAAGCTGGAATATTTTCATAATTTTCAAACAAGGCTCCGTATACAACTACTGACTCTACTTTTTCCTCCTCTGTTACCAAGTGAGGAAATGATGACTGCTATTAAAAATAATGAATAATGTGGATTCAAATAATACAACCTTGGCAATGACTACAACAATGTAGTCTTAGTTCATCATGCTCAAAAATCATCTCCAAGTCAAGATGATTTACTACCAGAAGACAACTGAGCTAATACAAATCTGAACTTTCATGTGTCAGAAATTAACATGGTTTGGTTTAAAACCTTCTATACTTAATTATAATAGGGCAAGAAGCTTTAAGAATGCCATTTCTGTTAAAGTAATCACACTTTCCACCTCTTCTACATACCAATGCATGGTGAAGCAAATTGGGTACTATGAGTGACCATATTTATTTATATATCATTCTAGTTTTACTATAAAGATAGCAGATGCAATGTACAGTATTTCCAAATTATTTAAAGAATTTAAATGAGATTTTATTACACTGTATACATCCTTGCTGTGTCCAGTTTTGATGAATGACATTCCACTTCCTTATTCAAAGAAAGTGCAATATCAAAACAGAATGTCTCCAACATAATTTTGCATGTCAAATAAGCAATTTTATTAGGTTACACACCAGTAATAGGTTGCTTAAACTAATCTGCATTATATGGTATATATTTTTTCTACAGGAGACAATGCACAAAACTTGGAAATTATTAAAGAATGCAAATCACTTGTTATCCTTTCTGTGAAATAGGCCTGGACATGGAGGTACCTGGGTACAGGTTACTCAGGAATTTCTGTTGGGTGGGATAAGGTGGAGTAGCAATCTACATAAACACACCAATGTGAAAAGGGGCAGTGCACTAACGATTAATGTTGAGGGTAGCTGCTGGATTGATAGAGTGCATCATCCACCAGACACATCAACAGAGGGGGATGACAGACTAAGGGAGAAAATAAAAGAGTGGGGTAGGAGGGAGAGAGTAATACTTATGTGGGGGTATGAATCTGGTAGGAGCCGACTCAGGTATTCCGAGTTTTCTGTTAAGACAGGCAGCAGGAGTTGATTGAGGTTTTGAACTAAGCAGACTTGGCCAACTGGGGCAGGACAACATGAGAAAAGGCAGAATTCTAGGTGTAGTCCTAACCAGTGCACAAGCTTACCATGCATGTCCAAGTAAAGGCACTGTTAGCTAACACTGATCACACCACTGTGCTGTTCACAGTAAGGGGAATGTTCAAAATGAAGAGACAAACATAACATTGTGGGATTTTAAAATAGCAGATTATGCTCTTCTGAGGGGGAGGTGGTTGACAACCCATTACAAAGTGAGGTAGTAAATAAGCTAGGGGAATGCAACAGTGATGGAGTACTGACAGCTATGGCCAAGAGCATTAGAAAAAGGCAAAAAAGCACAAAAGAATGGCCAATGTGGCTACACGAGAGTATAAGGCTAGCAGAGAGCCGACAGAGGAGGAGGAGGAGGCATGGTACATGGATGACAGTAAAAAGGCAACAAAACAAGCAACAAGACCAGAGGTTACAGTTGAAAGGGATTTAGCAGAGCTACATAGCAGAAAGAAGGAGAGAGAGAAAGAACTGACCAGAATGAGAAAAGATGACAGATGACAGGGGAAATCACTGAGAAATAGGAAAACGCAGAGGTGATGAATATTTTGCTTCAGTCTTCATAATGGAAAGCAAGGGGGGGGGTGAAGAAAAAATCCAGGGAGCTACACACAGATTAACAGCAGTGGCAGGGAAAGTAATGGACAGAAGGCAGTGATGGAAGGAACAATGTCAAGAATTAGACAAGTAACTACAAGTGTACAACCAGGCTCTGTCATAGGTCCATGTTCTCCCATGTGTTTGTCTCAGACATACATAAGGGAAGACAGAAAAGGATCCTCCTCTTTGTCGATTACAAAAAAGTGTAACAGTGTAGGGTGGGGGAAATCTAGCAAATCATTTTAAAAGACTGAACAAGTGGTAGAAATTTGGCAGTTGAGGGTGAATGGAGACAAATGTAAAGTACATCAACTGGATACCAGCATCCATGGTATGAAGCAAATGTCTGTACGATAAACAGATGACAAAGCAGGAAAAGGATCTGGGAATGCGGACTGGAACATTGGGGACACAGTGACAGGACAGTGGCAAAAGCTAACAGAATGCTGGAGTGCATCCTTAGGAGGACATAATTCAGAAGCAAACAGGCAATGTTTCCACTTGGTATGGCCCTTTCTGACCACATATTGATTAACATGTGCAGTTCTGAAAGTCACAGAGATAAGCTGCTTGAAGGAATTCAGAGGAAAGCTACCAGAAAGATCAGTGGGATTGAGGAGAAGGAATATGACCAGATGCTAAAGTAAAGAAAATTTCTTGCCACCTTAAACCAGAAGAGAAGGGTGGGACATCATTACTAGAAAGGCTCACCCAGACTCTGCTACACTTTACTGTGAGGGAAAGGTTAGTTTGCTTTTTATTTGTTGCATTACTTTATTGCCTTTTTCTATTTTACTTGTATTATGCTTTTAACTGCATATTAAAACTTGGAGAGACCCACAGCTCTGACTCTTGAGTCAGGCAGAATTTTTTCCCCCACCCTCATTACTGTAGTGTTATGTAACACCACTGTTAGTTGCCTTCCCCTTATGTTAATTTGACCATATATCTCATTTCCTCTCTGTTTTTACTGGCTTGTGTGAATAAGCGCAAAATTATGATTTTGTGAAATCATTCCACTTCAGCTATTTAAATTTATTGGCCATCCTACTGTATTCCATAGTACCAGAATACAAAAGTGACCACCCCCTTTCAGTCTATCTTGCTGTTTTAAAAACAGTGACTCTCCACTAAAACTTAACCTTTTAGACAGGTAAAACTTAAGTTACCTACTTTCACATCTAACTCCTCTAGTGCACACTGCAGTGTTTAGGATAAACCATTTTTTTCATCTTACCTTTAAGCATCCCTGTGACTTGCACTTGCTTTAAAACCTGCTGGAAAGCACTAGGAAGTCAAACTGATACAAGCACTCAACTCTCCTTGTTAATAAGGAGAAATTAATTGTAGGCACTAAACAGCCTATAACGGCAAAGTACCATTTGGACTTTACAAAAAAAAAGCACCAAACCAGGCATGTCCAAGGGTCAGCTTCCAGTGATTTCTCCTGTCCACCTGGTGAATCTGGGCATACTGGGGCAATGCAGCAATTGCCTCATGTACACAAACAACCCTCTCCTCCTACCACCCAACACTACAACCTGCGAGAGATGCACTTACATAGCCAAACTGGAAGCAAAGCTCTCTCCACCCAAGATTGTGCTAGACAGTCAAGAGGAGAAGGTTAACACCCGCACTACACCTCAAGCAACACATAGCCGTTCTAAACCCACACCACCAACACTCATACACAGCAACACTAAACCTACATATGTGGAGGCCCTTGACAGTAACCTGCCCAAGCAACAAGGACCTCTGAAGCTGAAACGCAAACGAACACCAATCACAACCAAAGTGTCACTTGGCTAACACCACCAGTGTGCCACCCAACAGCAGCCCCTAAGGTAAGACAACGTACCCAACACTTTAGTCATAGGTGACTAGTCAGGCACACTGATGTCCCACTCACCAGACTGAACAAGGAGGAAATTAGTCAGATGCCCGTTGGGTGCCAGTATCTGCCACATAACGCATGCACTCAAGTCACTCCACAACAAGTACAAATATGACTCTCTCGTTGTCCATGTTGGAGTGAATGACTTCAGAAGTACCTCCCTGGACTACATGAAAAGAGACATGGAAGAGCTCTGGGATCATGTGGCCCAGGCAGGTATGACCCTAGCCCCGAGTAGCATCCTGCCTTCATCCAGAATGATACCACAGTATAAGGTCAAAATGATTGACTTCAACAACTGGCTAAGCTTCTGGTGTCATTCGAAGGGGATCCAGTATCTGTCTGCCTGGGACGACATGATCAACAGACCACGATGTTTTGCCAGAGATGGTCTGCACCTGTCGCCCCTGGGATTCAGGTTACTGGCCAAGGCTCTTGCCACCCCTATAGTGCCTTTTTTAGGCAAAGTTCAAAGGACAAAACTACCACCGTAACAGGTACAAGCATGCAAAATCTGAAGGTAACGCTACTCAGTGCTAGAAGTCTAAACATCAAAATGCACTCTCTCGAGGCACTCCTAAAAATGGAGAACATCTGATATCTGTGCAGTAACTGAGACCTGGTTCAAGGCTCCAGAGAGCACCCCTGCAATACCAGGTAACAACTTTTACCACACTTCGGCCACCAAACCAGGACCGAAACACTAAAGGTGGAGGAATGTCCATATTCACCAAGGATATTCACAACACCAGGCTAGTTGCCACACACAATGGGTCTGAAATTCTCCAGGTGAAACTAACACTAGGTAAGACTGCAATCCAAATTGTAGCTTGATACAGATCCCCCACTATGCCCCAAAATTCTCACTACACCTTTCTAAACATACTAGAAAATATTAAGATATAACCAAACACCCTAATACTGTGTGATTTCAACTACCCTGCCATTAAATGGGAAAACTACTCGTGTACCAACACCTTTGCCCAATGGTTCTTGGCATTCATAAATTCCAATGCCCTGGATCAACTAATCCTTAGTACCACCAGGGGCTCCAATATCCTAGACCTGGTCATTACTAACATGGGAAATCGATGCTCCACACCTATGGTCACTCCCTCGTTGGACAGGTCTGACCCTTGACATCCACATCCCAACCCACATCCCCCAGTAAGGAAACCTCTATAAAAAACTTCTCCAAAGCCAGCTTCATGCTACTCAAGTCAGAAGTGGCAAACTTCATGACACGCATGCAGACGGGAACTGAAATTTCGACTGCTGAATCCTACACTAAGGCACTGTACGAGCAGATCCACTCATGCATGAATCATGCCATCCCCAACATAACCAAGACACACTCTTCCAAAAAAAGGAAGCCAATCTGGTGGTCCCTAGCCATAGACAAACTTTACAACAAAAGGAAGAAACTGTTGCAGAAAAGAGGAAAATCCCAGGATGCAAAATACTCCCTTACCAGCCTCAGTAAGAAGCTGAGATCCCTCAAAATCGTCCAAAGCTAGTTACGAAAATAAAATTGCCAAAGATTCCAAATACTACCACAGGGCAGTCTATAGCTATGCCAAGAATCTAAATGTCAATGTTCAGATCTGCTCTGAGCTACAACAGAATGACATTAAATATACTGATCCCAAGGATACTGCCAATATCCTGGCATACCAATTCACTGCAAACTTCACCCCCTAAATGGCCCATCTCAATACCGAAAGATTGCCAAATTCCGGTAATAACGGTCACACAGGTAAAAAACGCACTCTCCAAAGCTAAGAGTACAGCATCCATGGGATCAGATGACATCCCGGGCTGTGTACTACATGAACTACAAAATGAACTGGCACCTCACCTGTCATGTTTAATCATAGCCTCACCTCAGGCTTCATGCCCACAGTGGTGCACAGCTACAGTTATCCCACTCCACAAGTGGGGATCCACCTTGGATCCTGGGAACTACCACCCCATCAGTCTGACGAGCCTGATCTGCAAGGCTATGGAATGTATTATCATGGAACTTATAAACAAAGACATTGGCAACCTTCAATCACTGGACCCCACCCAGTTTGGGTTCGTGAAGGGCCAATCTAGTCTCCTCAACCTGACTTCTTCGAATCAGTCTCCAGGGCTGTGGACAAGGGTAAGGTGGTACACACATACTATCTGGACCTCGCCAAGGCCTTTGACACCATCCCCCACTCTGGAATCATAGATAAACTTACTTAGCTGGGCATTAATCCCTACGTCACTCGATGGGTTGCCAACTGGCTTACTGACAAAACCCACACTGTAAAAGTAGCAGACTCCAAATCCAGCTCCAAACAACTGACAAGTCGAGTACCTCAGGGTTCAGTCCTGAGAACGCTCTTGTTTGGCATCTACTTCTCTGAAGTACAGGCCAACAACTAAGGGACTCTGGCTAATAAAGTTCACAGATGACTGCAAACTGGGAGCCATTATTGAATCCCCAAATGATGTGGATATTCTACAAAAGGGCCTTACAGAAACATATGCTTGGTGCCAGAGCCATGGGCTAAAGCTCAATGCCAAGAAATGTATAGTCATCCCCTTTGGGAAAAAACATGCACCTGTGAATTACCACATAGGTGGCAATACAATAAACACCGAAATTGTGATAATGGACTTAGGGACACAGATGGACAGTGGTCTCACCTTCAATAACCACATCGCCACAACAGTCAGGAAATCCTATGTGGCACACCTCATCACCAAGGGCTTTTCATCCAGAAAAAAGGAGGTCATTGTCCCACTGTACCCATCCCTCATTAGACCCACTATATAATACAACGTCCCATTTGGTATGTACCTCTCAAGACATCTGTAACAACTGTAAAGGTCACAGAAATACCTCACTAAAAGAATCACAGGCCGAAAGCAGATGCTCTATGCTGACTGTCTGAAAAAACTCCAGCTATACTCTGTCACATATCGTCTACTCAGAGGCGATCTCTGCTTAACATACAAGGCCATGTCAAACCCAGAGCTGTTGGACATGCTACACTTAAAGAAATCCCAATCCCTCAGAGACACATGCTCCAGAGATCTAAATCTTGTCATCACAATGAACAAAACATGCTGGAGGGATAGATTCCTGACCCAGAGACTCCCCAGACTCTGGAATAGACTGCACACATCAGCCGCCCTGCTAGACAGGGGTCCAGGGAAGTAAATACTGTGGGAAGAAATAGCCAGGGAATTGTTATGGCTAGGCTTGTATAGGCCCTAGGGCCAATAGCATAGTACCAACCTATGAACAATGTGGCACAGAATCATATCAGGGAGATGTGAAAGGGTCATCCTGTATAGGAATGACAGAGGAGAAGGGGGGTACATGCAAGCTCACTGTAAGGACAGACTACTCCACGGACTTCTGAAAGTACTTTTTTGGACAGGGGGTTGTGGACCCATGAAACTGGAATGCATAGTGTAGAGGGAGCCCAGAGTCATTCAAATGGGTGTCAGACAGGTGCATAAATAGTAAAGAGGAAGGTAGGAATGGAAGAAAGTCACAATGCTAAGTCACTTAAAAGGGCAAAGACAGGTTTATTACCTCCTACTGTCAAACAAATCTATTTTACTAGGTTCTACAATTCCCTACTGTGTAATACAATTAATTCACTAGGCCTCATGAATCAGTGCTGTCTTCCATTCACTGTACTAACCAAAGATCAGACACTTGGGGGTCTTTCTGTTATGAAAAAAAATGTCCCATACTTTATATTAAACTGCATTAATAAGACTTCATTTTACATGCATACCTGACAGCAGCTGAGCTAAGAAATTTGAAATATCTCAATGCTGAAAGGATAAATAAATTGTTTAGTGCCTAGAGCTGCTGCTGTACGAAAGCAGCTTACATGTGCAATAAAGGCATTTAATGGACCAGTAAATTAGTTAATTCCCTTACCTGTTAAATGAAATGGTATCAGACATTAATGTTGTTTAACCACATCATTAAATGCCATACATTCAGTAGTGCAATTAAGTTGAATTGCACTGATCAGAATCTGAAAGTTAAGAGCACACTAGCATTAGAGGGGCATTACAAAAAAAGACACCTCTACAACTAACACTCTCAATGTGTTGCAGCTTTCTTTAAGGGACTTAAATGTAGGCTGGATAACTTAACTAGACTCAATACCTTTCATCCAGGTACTGGAGGATCACTTGGGTCCTTCATCTGACAATTATTCTTCTTAAACCATGAACTAAAGTAGTCTAATGATAATTTACTTGCGCATTGTATTGGCCCTTTATGTTATGATGGTAAATTTAGGCAGAACATATAAATTCAACCATTAACTATTTATCATGATTTGCATGCTTCCCCTGGAACACTACAAAAAAATGGAACATAGCCCTAAGACGAAAAAGGAGGGCAAGCTTCCTTGAGGAGCTCCATCAAATGAGTACTACAACGACAAAATAGCGTCACATGAAGTTTTTAGAATCACAAGAAAGTCATATGACATTAAAAGAACATTTCGTTTACTGCTCTTCCAGTTTATTACTCATCACTATTTTTCGCATCTGTTAAGTTTTGATAATTAAATAACCAGCACTGTTTTCATCTGCTGAAATCCTAACAGCACTCGCAAATGTTACAGTGCGCTCCAGTGTGAAAGAACAGAACATTTTAAATGTCTCTTTCATACAAAATTAGGTTTGCATAAACCTGCAATTAATTTTGTACTTTGAAAATTGTAGCAATATAACCTTACTTGCTCATAGCCATAAGGCCTCTGCTGCTGTGGCTGTGGTGGTCCCGGCTGTGGAGGTCTATAACCACCATACTGCTGTCCTTGACCTTGAGGGTAGCTGGAATACTGTGGTCCAGGACCTGTCTGAGAGGGACCTGTCAAAAAACAATTAAATAAATGAGTCAGAAAAAAAAAAAAAAAAAACAGGTATGCTTGAGTCCCATTAAACACCAGGCAATATGCTGCCCACCTGTTCTACCATATTTACCATCCAACTTCCTTGTGCAGCAGTGACTTTATCCCTCTAGATCAATGAAGCTGGATTCCTGCTTAAGAAGTAAAACAGACTATGTATGACTATCTCTTCTTCCTAATATGCCTTTACTAGAAAATATTCCAGTTAAAAAAATTTGTTTAACTAGTCACAATTCTTTTCCCTTAAAATCAAAACCCTTCAACATGCCTTCTCACATTTTTTATCAAGAATGCATAAACCAGAAAGGTGTAGTTGTGTGAGTAGCACATCAGGCCTGTCATCAGCTGTTTAAGCACTTGTAAATTAATATTAATTACTTCAGAAATGCTGTCCATCACACTAAGGGATGACACACAGACAGCAGGCAAAAATAGTTTTCCAGAGGAACTAATTGCGTTACAAGCAGTTAGGCACTTTTCTCCCCATCTCACTTTTTGTTTAGTAGAGCGGCAAAGTGAAGCATCTAAAAGCAGACATCAAACACAATTTACTGACAATGCAGGATGCCAAGGGTTAGCAACACTATCCTTAGATTCTGAGAAGACTTGACATGGTATGTTGCAATTATCTGTTTAAGCTAATGGCGAACTTGACAGGTCAGTACTACGCTAGCTGTCCTTGTGAACTATTTTAAGTTTAGCCAATTTCCCTTCCAAATGTGAGAACCAAACCTTGTACTTTGTGTTTATGAGGTAAACACCATAATTCATTATACTAACTCCCCCATCCTTAAAATTAACCAGTAAGAAAAGGTTAGAATCAAACGCTGTACCTCATATATCTGTGAGCTAAATGCCTTTATCACACAATGAAAAAACAAGAACCAATAAAAGTGAAATAAAAAATACAAAAATAAATACAAGCAGTAAAATGTCATACTCCAAGAAGTTTAATACACCGCATATAAGTGTTTTTGTCCCAAAAGTAAGGAGTTCAGATACAAAAGTTTAAAAAGTGCAGTCTTATAAAGCTAAATAAAGATCCTAGCACATGTTAACAGTCTATCCAACAGAAAATAGTAACCAAGTCTCTAAACAAATTTAATATGTACAAATCTAAAAAAAAAAATGCATCACTTCACAATAAATATCTTAGTAGGTAAATAATAGCTAAAAATATACTTGTGTGTGCATATAAATAAATAAATAAATATATATATATATATATATATATATATATATATATATATAAAAACAAACAAACATGTTGTTCACAGACTATCCCATAGATCTCAACTGCAAAATACCATTAATTGACGTCTTATTCAATCTGGGAGGGTTGTTGCATTTAATTTTGCCAAACAATTCCCTAGTTTCAATCATTGCTCCCCAGTACCCACCTCTTATAGGTTTAGGAATTTTTTCCACCAAATACAAAACATTTTTTTAAATCATTGCAAAGTGTAGTATGTTTAAAGAATGCATTACTGGCATATTTTTATCACTTAATTATGCTCGAATTCTGGTTCTCAATCGTCTTTCAGTCTTACCAGCATAAATATTTTTTGTGAGTTATGTATATTCTGCCACATCCCACCATCCTCCTCCTTATTTTTTGTTGTGTTGTTTATGACATGAAGATTACTTTCTTTGTAAATGATGTCCTGCTGACTTTGACACACCTGCAAGAGGACTTGTGGGGGCTGATGGAGATCTTTGGAAGGAAGTCTGGTTACACAATGAATAAAGGTAATAAGTACAGTTGTGTACACTTACCATAAATGTAGATGTTAGAATGTATTCACTGTTGCAGTCATTACATTTGGGTCTGATTGCAGGTAGCCCTCACTCAGCCTGATTAACAAAGTCTTGGGTCCTACGTGGGATTGCTGTCCCTTCTATGACGTCAGGTCGTCAGGGGTATAAAACATGCAGCCGATGCCATTACATCAGTTTTTCTTGCCCCAGATGTCAGGTGCCCCCCTAATGGGAAGCAATTAAATATAAAGGTACAATGATATACCTCCAACAAAGCAAATACACCAAAAAGCTTTTAAGCATAGTAAAGTAGAGGTATAGCCAAAAGAAGTTAGGGGTCTGGATGGAGGGTAACCAGGACTGCAACAGTGAATACACTCCAACATCTACATTTATGGTAAGTGTACACAACTGTACTATGTTCTTTGTGTTTCACTGTTGCAGTCACTACATTTGGGTAGATTCCCAAAGCTATGGTTGGGAGGAGGAATTTAGATAGCATTAGGACCAGCTATAAGGCCCTGCAAGAATGCAGTGGAAAAGCCAGCTCTGGATTTAGAGAAAATTGGCAAATGATAATGCTTGGTGAAAGTATGTACAGAACTCTAGGTAGCAGCTTCTAGGATGTCCCTGGTAGGGAAACCTCTGAGAAAGGCTGTAGAGGTAGAGGCAGCCCTTGGTGGAGTGAGGTCTGATCCCCTGGGGGGATAGGTTTTCCATGGTGCTTATAGCAGAAATTAATGCAATGGCCTACCTATTTAGAAACAGTTTGCTTTGAAATAGCCTTCCCCTCTGCCCCTGCTGCAAATGCCACCAGTTGTTCAGATTTCCTTTGAGGTTTAGTCCTGTCCAAGTAGAAACTAAGTTGTATGTGCACATCTAAGGAATGCAGTATCCGTTCCCCTTTGTTCTGTGGATTGGGAAAGAAGGTTGGCAAATGAATGGACTGATTAAGAGCCACACTGGATACCACCTTGGGCATAAAGGATGGATTGGTTCCGAGGAACACCCTGTCCGCATGAAAGATGATGAAAGGCTCCACTACCATAAGGGCCTGTAATTCAGATACCCTTCTAGCTGAAGTGATTGCTAAAAGGAAAACTGTTTTCCAAGAAAGAAATTTTAAGTCTGCAGTAGCAGCTGGCTCGAAAGGAGGTAGAATGAGTTTCTCCAAAACAAAGTTAAGGTCCCAGGCTGGGGTTAAAGCTTTCCTGGGTGGTCTCAAATTTTTGGCCCCTCTGAGGAACTGCTTAAGCAGTGGATGACAGAAGAGGGGATGTTCTGTGTTATAATGAGCTGAAATGGCTGAGGCATGGATTTTAATGGAGGAAAAAGACAGGCCCCTTGTGAAGCATCTCAGTTAAGTATTGTAAGATCTGAAGTAAATTGGGCGCTGTTGTGCTCATCCCTTGAGACTGGTTCCAGGCACAGAATCTTTTCCATTTTTCAGCATAAGATTTTCTAGTACTAGGCCTCCTTGCTTCTAAAATGATATCCATCACAGGTTTACTGAGGGAGGGGGTAAAGGAGATACTAGGTAGTTAGCCAGGCTGCAAGGTTCAGCAATAGAAGCTGAGGGTGCAGAATCTGGTTCTCCTGCTGAGACAACAGGGAAGGAGTTTGAGGCAGGTGCCATGGTGATAACCGTGACACTGCGCAGGAGGGGGTACCAATGTTGGCGTGGCCAGTCTAGAGCAATCAAAATCATCCTTGGTTTATCCTGCTTGATTTTTAGTAGTACTTTGGAGAGCAGAGGCAGAGGGGGGAAGGAATAGACTGATAGGTTTTTCCAGCTGAAGGACACAGCATCCACTTTTCAGGCTTGTTTGTGGGGAGTCCTTGTGCAATATTTGTCCAATTAATAGTTCTGGGGAGAGGCAAACAGGTCTATATCTGGGCTCCCCCATTTGCTTGTCAACATGTTGAAAATCCTTGGTTCCAGTTTCCACTCGTGTGGGTCCATGAGGTTTCTGCTTAGTCCATCTGCCAGTGTATTTACTTTTCCTGGCAGGAATTGAGCTTGTAGGTGCACTTGGTAGCTCAAGGCAGTGTTCCACAATGTCATGGCTAGTCTGCAGAGGGGGTAAGAATGTGTACCCCCCTGCTTGTTTATGTACCACATAACAGTGGTGTTGTCCATCTTTACCATTACTTGTCCTGGAAGAATGTGGTCCTTGAAGGCTGTCAGAGCATTCTGTACAGCTATTGATTGATATGCAGGTGCATTTGACTTTGGTTCTATTTGACCTGAATGCACTGCCCTGCCAGGTGAGCCCCTCCATGCATAGTCTGATGTGTCTGTTCTTAGGGTTTGGGCGGCAGGGGGTGGTGTGAAAGGTAGTCCCTTGTTTTGGTGGCAAGAGTCTGCCCACCAAAGAAACTCTAAGCGTAGGCAAGGTATGATAGGAATCATTGCTTCTAGATCCTGAGAAAGTTGACACCATAGGCTTTTTAGATACCACTGTAGATTCCTCATATGCAGTCTTGCATATGGAATTAGAAGAATGCAGGAGGCCATGAACCCAAAGGCTTGCAGTATTTGTCTTGCAGATAGCAGGGTTTTTGTGGCCACTTGAAGTAGGTTGTCAAATGAATTTGTTTCTCTGGCGTGAGGCAAGCCATCTGGGAAGTTGTATTCAAGTTTGCTCCCAGGAATATAATTTGTTGACAGGGTACCAGGTGTGATTTCTTTTCGTTTATGGTGTACCCCAGACTAGTTAGAACCCTTTCTACAAAGGCCAGAGGATTCAAAACTATGTCCTGGCTCGCTGCCTGAATTAGACAATCGTCCAGGTATGGGTATATTTGAATATTTCTTTGCCTGCAAAATGGAAATAACTGGAGCAAGGCACTTTGTGAATACACTAGGCGCAGTAGATAAGCCAAAGGGCAGTGCAGAGCACTGATAGTGTATGTAGCCTGCTTTGAAGCGTAGGTATCTTCTGCAAGATTCCCTGACTGGGATGTGCAGGTATGCTTCTTTTAAATCTAGTGTTGCCAACCAGGCATCTTTGCCTAGCATAGGAAGCAACTGGTGAAGAGTCAGCATCTTGAATTTTGGAATTTCCAAAAAGGTGTTTAGAGTAGACAGGTCCAGGATAGGACGCCATGAATGGTCTTCTCTGGGTACCACAAAAAGTCTCAAGTAGAACCTTGTCCCTTTTCCTCTTCTGGTACCAAATGAATAGCCCCCATGCTTAAGAGAGAAAGTACTTGCTTTTTGGGCCTCTGCCCACTGATTTGGGGGTAGATCCGGCCACCCGCTTGGTGTTGGCAACGTGTGGAAGTGAAATCTGTATCCCTGGGACACTATTTAAAACCCATTTGTCCTGGGTAATGAGTTCCCAGTTTTTTGCATGAAGAGCAATCTTCCACCCCTAAAGGGGCAGTCAGTTGATAAGTGCTTGGAAATTTTAAAAGGAAGTCAGTGAGACAGTTTTCCATAGGGGGAGTCTTATTACTCCCAGATTTGGAAATGGAGGCCCCCCCACTGCTTAGTCGTGTCCCCTGGGACTGAAACCTGGGGTTTCTGCTGTGTCTGGGTTTGGCTTGAGAAGACCTGGAAGGGGATGGAAAGGACCAATTCTTACAGGGCCAGTGCCTACTAAATCTAGGACGCTGAACTTGTAAGAAATCTTTAACAGTCTGTATAGATTTAACTTTATCTTCCATTTTTTTAAGAACTTCCTCAGCCTTGTTACCAAACAGGCGGTCCTGATCTAAGGGAGCATCCCACAATGTAGCTTTAACATGATCAGGCAAAGATTGCTCCTTAAGCCAAGTATGCCTTCTGAGCACAGACTCAGTAAAAGCAGCCCTGCAAGAGGCCTCTAATGAAATCAAAACCACATTGCAAAGTATGTTTTCTAACATGTTCAGCAGAATGCATTAAAGCCAGTAATTCTTTATTTTCTACACAGTCAGGAATCAACATTATTTTCTGTTTAAGCAATCCAATAACATGTTGCTGATACTTTAACATATGAAACTGGCAGTTTAAAGCCCTAATGGCCAAGGTTGCAGAAGTGTAAACCTTCTTATCCCAGCTATCCAGTGCCCTGGAGTCTCTATCAGAACGGGTAGGATTTTTAGCAGTAGAAGCCTTAATGCCCTTGGGCCCCTGTGAAATACTCTCCGGATCCGCAACAGGATTTTTAAAAAGGAACTTGTGTGACTCAGGGACCCTGTAATGTCTGTCAGGTTTTCTGGAAGCAGGGAGCAAGGAATCAGGGGGCAAACTAGATTCCGAAAAAGTATCAACAATGTCTAGTACAGGAGGAATAGCTAAAGGCCTATGCTGAGGAAGAAGTAAGAAATCCCTAAGCCTCTTTTTTGAATCAGAAAAATCCTGGCTTTCCCAGTGGAAATGCTCCCTTAGAGTATGTAAGGTTTCACCAAAAGAAAAATCCTCTGGAGGGGAAGCAGAGGGAATAGAGTCCTCTGCATCAGAATCCTCATAAGTAGATAAGTGCAAATCCAGATAATCAGACAAATCAGAAAAAAACAGAATCCTTGTCAGAAGATTCATAAACAACTTCAGTCCTAGGTCTCTCAGAAGGGGGGGGGGGGGATTGGCTACCCCTGATTAGAGTCAAGTTATTAGATCTTCAGCCATTCTTATCATTTGTTTTTTAGGCATAGAGGCCTGAGCATGTGGCCTGGCTGTCGGTTTTTTAGGCATGGTTCGAGATTTAGGCTTAAGTGAAGAAGGAGGCGTCTGTTTAATATACAAGTCCGTAGGCCTGAATACACCCTCAGAAGCCGGTGCCTGCACAGCGGCTCCGGACCCATCCAAGGTAGAGTCATCCGCGGGCTCCATAGTTGAAGCATCTTGCGGTATACCGGACTGCGAATGGGTCTCAGTAGAGGCCTGCGAATAAGAAGTAGTGGGTATCAGGGGCTGCGAAAGCACCTCACTGAGTATAGCCGAACTGGCGACTGGCTTAGGAGAAGCGTCATCGGCAATTCTGGACCTCGGTGGCCTGTCTCGGTCTTTATCTTTGCGTTTTTTTTCGGAATACCGGTAGTCGGATGGCTAACAGATGTCATTGCTGGATAAATAAACCGAGAACCGAAATATTTATAGGCGAAAATATACCAACGACGGATAGTGCGCTGATTAAATAAAGCACAAAACCGACAGCAAGGTACGTCGTGGTCAGGGTCTAGGCAAGGAATACAGTACGAATGAAAATCTTTATGAGGTATTTGCTTTCCACAAGTAATGCAATTATTAGCTTTTACTGACATCGGTAAGGAGCAAGAAAAAGTTTCCCCAATGGGGTACTTAGCTTTAGTTGAAGACTTTGATTCTGAAACTCGAAAACGGAAATTTCAGGAGTTGGCCGACCGGCACTTGCGAACTGCTTCTGCTTCGGGCACCGCACGGCAAGAAAGACTGATGTAAAATGGCATCGGCTGCATATTTTATACCCCCTGACGTCATGGAAGAAGGAACAGTAACGGACGCAGGACCCTAGACTTTGTTAATCAGGCCGACTGAGGGCTACCTGCAAGCAGATAACCCAAATGTAATGATTGCAACAGTAAAACATGAAGAACATCAGAAAATCAGCTACACCTGGTAGACAGGTGAGATGGCAATTTTAAGGGCATATGTAATCAGCAAGAGGTGAAGTACCTGGCAATTTGGTTAAGGGACACAGTTGGGAACCGCCTGTTAAGGTCTTATGAGAGAACATTACAGGAAAGTGATGGGGGGTGCTAAGCAAGCGGAGGGATGTGCCTTTGGATCTAGATAAGAGTTTCCAAGTACTGCAGTTATCTGCACTGCCACAGTTTTTATAACTGGACAAGTGTTGTGGGGACTTCCATCAGCAACACAGTTTTAAAAAAAATGGCAATATTCATATGGGATATGAAAGGCCTAATGTGGCTTGAAGATATGTGATGATGCTGATGGAGAAGGGGGGTGATGTTAGAAAGTACAGTTGGTAAGTAAACTTACCATAACAGTACATGTATGAATGATAATTGCTGCAGTAGCCTTAGCTATATGGGTTATATCCTGCCAAAGATACAACAGCCAGCCACCTTCCAAACCTTCAAGGCACCTTGAGCTGTGCTCACTAAAAGATGAGTTTGGGCATCAAACCCTTCAGAACATTCCTGTCAACAGAGAAAGTGAGGCTGAGCCCTGAAAGGACGATGCCAGGAGAACAAAAATAAATGATCACACCCTGGCATAAACAACGCATCTAAAAACAAGGAGTAGGATGGAAGGAGGGGACAGCTACTTCAGCTGTGATCATTTGAACATTTACTGTTATGGTAAGTTTACTTACACAACTGTACTATGTTCAACATATTGATCACTGCGGCAGTAGCCTTAGCTATATGGAAAGATTACCTTAGCTTATTACATTTAGGAGTCGTCGTCGTCCCTGGAGAATGGTTCTTACAAAGCCTGATCTAGACTTCAAGAAATCAAGCTTATAGTGCTTTGCAAAACTATATGCAGATGAATAAAGTAGCAGCTTCTAGAATACGTCTAGAATATATCACTTTCCAAAAAGCCATAGACGAAGCAAAGGCCCTTGTATAGTAGGGCCTTGACCATGCCTGGAATAGATTTGTTGTGATAAGTATAAATGAAAGTTATATACTCACCATAATGACAGATCTGTGCTATCGCTGTTTCCATCCTTCCTCAATGTATGGGTCTTCAGATCGGAGTTGGATCTTACTCTGGCCGCGTTCAAGCTTTTTGTCTTCTGCTCAGGCTCCCCCCACACCCATATTTCCCTGTATTGACCCAGTTACCTCAGACTGAGTTTGTCTACAACAAGAAAACAGGTCAAAACACAGTGTCTAAGAAACAAATAAGAAAATAACTGAAAAAGACTTGGACTTCATTAAGGATCCTCTAAGAGAAAAGGCTAAGTCAGTCAGAGCAGTTCAGAGATTAGAAAGCCAAATACCATACTATACACGGAAAGGGGAAGGAGGGTGGGAAGTTGAGGAAAGACAGAAACAGACAATACGAATCTACTGTTATGACTATATAACTTTCATGTCTAATGTTGTCTTCGTCTGTTCAACATATGGGAAGCAGTCCTCAACTACTGTAAAACTGGGGTGTTCTTATGGGGTCCAGATGGACAGATGATAAAATCAGCAAGCAAGGGAGAGTAGTACTGCTGGAACTGAATTCATCCTCAAGTTTTGGTGAGTACTTTCATGAGGTGAATCCTGTTTTTACAAAATCTCACTCCGATATATAAAAAAAGAAGCTATGTCTTACCATAATGGTCCATCTGTGTTATTGTACTTCGTTCATTCATTACAGATGGATTATCTGTTCCGTACTCGGAACAGAGCCGGCCAAATATCAAGCTTGCGTCAGCCAAAAACTCTCGAGCCAAGGTCCTACCCAGAATGCTCTGCTCCCTGTTACCTCAGATAGAGCTTGCAAGCTGACAGATAAAAGTAGAGGCTACCTCTGTTCATGAGAGGCCTACAATAAAGGAGTATATGAGATCAAACAAAAACCTTCGGATGGGGGATGGAGGGTGGGAAGTAATGAATGAACGAAGATCAACAACACAGATGGAACATTATGGCAAGAGAGAACTTCTTTATCTGATGCTGTTAATCTTCGTTCATTCATTAATGATGGGACAGAGTCCCCATCAACGTGTATCCCTGTGTGGCCCTCATGGAAGGACATTCCTGAGCACCATGGATTCAAAGGAAGCTTTACCTCTGGAGGCCAAGTCCAATTTGTAATGAAGAATAAAGGTATGAGGTTTGGCCCAAGTCGCAGCTGTACAAATATCATTGAGAAAAGCCTTAGCATGGAAAGCTGCTGAAGTTGCCATAGACAACGTGGAATGTGCTTTCGCTCTGTGAGGCAAGGAGACCTTGTTTTTGTTGTAGAAAAAGGTAATACAATTTCTCAACCATGAAGCCAATGTAACTTTTGAGACAGGGTGACCTCGGTCTTAGTCCAGAAAAAGCCAGGAATAGTTGGGTCTGATTTACGGGTAGATTTTGTTCTGTCCAGATACAATTGTATTTGCCTATGAACATCCAAGGAGTGCAGGCAATACTCTCCCTTGTTAGAGTGGTTAGGAAAGAATACTGGAAGGTCAATAGATTGGTTGATAGACCGGCTCTGACACCACTTTTGGTAAAAAGGTAGAATTAGTTCTCAGTGATACCTTATCCTTATGGAAGATAAGATAGGGAGGTTTGATGCATAAGGCTTGAAGTTCTGACAAGCGTCTGGCCAATGTGATTGCAATCAGAAACAAAGTTTTCCGAGAGAGATATTTTACATCACATGAAGACGCAGGTTCAAAGGGGGGCGCTGTTAGAGCTCGCAGAACCAAGGCCAAATCCCAAGGTTGTACTGGTTCTCTAAAGGGTGGTTTTAAGTGGATAACCCCCTTCAAGAAAGTTTTACAGAGTCTATATGAAATAAGCGAAGCGTCCTAAAAACCAATGTGGAAATTTAAGATGCCAGCTAAATGCACACGAATAGTAGACGCAGACACATCCAAGTGGAAAGGATCTTATAAGTAATCCAAAACCACTGAAACTGGTGCTGACAAGGGGTCTACTTGTTTATTCGCTGACCATAAAGAAAACCTTTTCCATTTATTAAGATAGATTAGTCTGGTGGACGATTTATGAGATGCAACAAGAATATTGAGCACAGGGGACAACAGGTTTTCATGCCTGGCAATCACTGGAAGTGGGGAAACCAAGCTGTTACTTTCAGGGTTGTTAGACAGGGGTGAGTCAGATCCTGCAGATGGGAGATCAACGTTGGGGATGGACTGAGGATCCATGGTTGATCTAGCAGCTGAGGCCAGAGGAAGGGAAAACAGACTTGTCAAGGCCAATATGGAGCAATGAGGATCAATTTGCTCTTCAACTGTCGTGCTTTCTTCAGAAATTGGGAGAAGAGGAGGATAAGCATAAAGTAGACCAGAGGGCCAAGCGTGGACTAGAGCGTCTCTTGGTCACTGTCCCCGAGGGGGGATTAGGGCAAAATAGTTGCTGCACTTGTAGCTGGTTGGGGAACCAAATAGGTCACAGCAAGGCTGGCCCCAGTGGTTGAAGTTTCTTGCCGCTATCATAGGATTGAGGGACCACTCGTGAGGTTGCAGAATGCACCTGCACAATTTGTCTGCCATCATGTTGGAGCTCCCAGGAATGTGCATGGCAATTAGAAAGCAGTTGGAAGCTATCTCCCATTGCCATATTCTCAAGGCCTCTCGGCATAATGGGTAAGATCTGGTGCCCCCTTGTTTGTTGATGTACCAGACCACTGACATGTTGTCTGATTGGATCGCAAAAGTCCCTGATGGAAGGATGGAATGAAATGCTTGCAACGCTAGTAGCACCGCCCTCATTTCCAGGACATTGATATGCAAAAGGGCCTCGGTCTCCGACCAGGTGCCTTGGACCAAGTTTCCCTGACATAGCCCCCCTCCCCATCAGGAAGGCATCCGTGGTCACCGTGGCTATCGGTTGATGGGGGTTGAAGGGGCGAGACCATTGCTGGGGATTTTGAGACATCCAACAGAGTAAAATCTTGCTTGCATAATTACTCTTATCTGAAAAGACAAAGGATGTTGTAGAGGGTACCACTGAGTGAGAAGCAGCCACTGAAGTAGCCTCATGTGGAATCTGGCTGGAGGAACAATGGTGATCGAGGCTGTCATTGACCCCCAAGAGTTGGGAGTATAGATTGAGCAGGAAATTTGTGATCACAGAGCAGCGATTGAACCTGTTGCCTTATTCTTTGAAGCTTGTGGTCCGAAAGAGATGCTGTGCAACTTCTCGTGTCCAACAGTACCCCTATAAATTCCAAACACTGACCTGGGGTCATGTTGGATTTCTCCCAGTTTACAGTGATTCCCAGGCTTTGAGCTGTTAGGAGTGTGTAGTGCAGGGCTTCTTCCAGTAGACACTTGGTGGGGGTGGTGAGGAGCCAGGCGTCTAGATATGGAAACACCTGGAATCCTTGAAGTCGCAAGTGAGCAATAACCACTGCCATGCATTTGGTGAACACACTGGGGGCTGTACAGAGAACAAAGAGCAGAGCTCAAAATTGGTAGTGACTGGCTCCTATGTGGAAGCGGAGGTATCTTCTTGAGCATTTGTCCATTTTTATGGGGCAATACGCATCTTGAAGATCTATAAAGCACATCCAATTGTCTTCTTCCAGAAGAGGAAGGACAGACTGAACCATGACCATCTGGAATTTCTCAGTTTTTACAAATTTGTTCAGTGTGCTGAGATACAGAATTGATCTCCAGTCCCCAGCCTTCTTTGGCACTAAAAAGAACCTGGAGTAAAAACCGGGTCCGATCTGGTCTGGGGGGGGTAGGTCTGGATGACTTTTTTTGCAGCAGCTTTTGGATTTTGTGTGCTGCTGCTTTCCTTTGACTGGGTGGAATGTTGGGTAATACTCTGGATGAAATTGGGCAAAGATGGAAGGGGATGCGATAGCCTCTGGATATTAACCATTGTAGCCAACAGTCGGCGGTTATATTTTGCCAGACAGGTACAAGGAAAAACGACCCCTAACCACTTCCAGAGGTGAGCAGTCGGGAAACACCTCCAGGTGCGTTGATAGGGTTGGCCAGAGAAGGAATCTCAGAAACCCCAGTTTCACGGACCCTCCTCTGCCCTGAAAGGGGAGTCTTTCATTGGAGTTTCCCCCCAATGCCTCTAGGGGAGAACTCGACACATGCGTCCCAGAAAGAGCCCTGTGATTTCCTGTACCACATCTTCCCGCTCCTCTGATTTCTGGAGTAGAATTACTGAGGAGTGGAGTGTCTGACACCAATGGCAGACAGGGTCTTGCCATCTCATTTGCACCTTGCCAGCGTATCTTTCACTTTAGGGCCAAACAAGGAAGCAGCCTCGATATGGGCGTTCATGAAGGAAGCCTTAAAGGAGTCTGCAAAGTTGCAAAGGCGCATCCAGGCAGGTCGTCTGGTGACTATACCTGCACCTGCTGCTCTAGCAGCGCCTTCCGTTGCGTGAGAAATAAGATGCATGGAAGAGTTGGAAATGGACTCTAGGGTGGCTGAGAAGCTACGTTGTCACGGACCTAGTCAGAAACAGCTCATGCCAAGGTTTCAGAGAGCTGGTTGATGAGATCCCTCTGTAGCCTGGTAAAGTGTGCCAAATAGTTCAAAGACCTTACGGCAAAGGTCAATGAAGCAAATACACTCTTCTCTAGTCTATCACCCGGGACTCCTTGTTGGGCAGATGGACAGTTTGGCTCTCTTCTGCCAAGTCCTTCTTAGTTGCAGCCGCCACCACCATAGCATCTACTGGAAGACCTCGTAACCAATGTGGGTGCTCAGCTGGGGGCGATATTTTATCCGGTCTCCTTGGTATCGCCTCTAGGGTGTCAGGAGCCTTCCATGCACGCTGGACATGCTCACTGGCCGGGGGGGTGACCCAGGAGGGTAGGGGGCAGGGCACGAAAAGCCTGCAGGAATACGTATTCCTCAGAGGAACGATTAGAGGAGTTCCAGTCACCCCTCTGTCTAAGGATCTCTAGGATGTCACCAAAGGACACCTCATCAGTGGGTGACCATGGGGACCCTTGCCGGTCATCAAAATCCACATCTTCAGTAGAGTCCTCAGTAGAGGACATGTGCTGCCTCTTGCAAGACGTGTTGCAGGGTACTTCCTCAGTGGGAGGTTCTGGAGAAGACTGCAAAGAGGGGATCTCTTGAGGAGAAAAGTACAGTTTTGTACCTACCATAAATGTAGATGTTCGAAGATCCACATTGCTGCAGTCCTTACACTTGGGTAGTCCGCTGTCCTCGGTCGGCCCGAATATCAAAGTATAAGGCTGACGTCGGTCAAGGCGCATTTGACTGACATCAGGACGTCAGGGTACAAATGCGCATGACCGACGTCATATCCTCAGTCTTTTCTTGCCCCAGATGTCAGAAGACCCTAAAAAGAAAGGTCAAAACCAAAAGACAGCAAACAACCAACCAACCACCCTAGCACTAAAAATATGTACAATATATACAATATACACCATATTGACAACCCAACCCACATAACCGCCTCTAACTACAGAGGGAAGGAGGGAGGGTAAATTGGACTGCAGCAATGTGGATCTTGAACATCTACATTTATGGTAGGTACAAAACTGTACTATGTTCTTCATCTCACATTGCTGCAGTCCTTACACTTGGGTAGAATCCCAAAGCAGAGGTAAGGGAGGATGGCAAAACTATAAGGAAGCAGGAGCTGCCAAAATGCCCTGCAAAATAGCAGTGGCAAAACCAGCCCTAGATTTAGAATAAAGTGGAAGGTGATAATGCCTAGAGAAAGTATGCACTGAACTCCAAGTAGCTGCCTCCAAAATATCTTTAGTTGCCACCCCCCTCAAAAAAGCTGTTGAAGTGGCAGTAGCCCTAGTGGAATGAGGCCTAATCCCAGCTGGAATCTCCTTGCCATGATGGGAATAACAGAAAGCAATGCAAAACCCAATCCACTTAGAAATAGTTTGTATTGACACAGGCTTGCCCTGAGTACTCAAAGCAAAAGAAACAAATAACTGCTGAGACTGCCTGAACCCTTTAGTTCTGTCCAAATAATATCGCAACTGCCTGTGTACATCTAAAGTGTGCAAAATCTTTTCCCCTTTATTTTGGGGATTTGCATAAAAAGTAGGCAAATGAATAGTTTGGTTTAAAGCCACACTAGAAACCACTTTAGGCATAAAGGAAGGATTAGTACGTAAAGATACCCTATCCTTATGGAAAATTAAGAAAGGCTCAACCGCCATAAGGGCCTGCAACTCAGAAACCCTTCTTGCAGAGGTAATGGCCAACAAAACGCAGTCTTCCATGATAAATATTTCAACTCGGTAGTAGCTGCAGGCTCAAAAGGTTGTAGAGTGAGTTTCTCCAACACAAAATTGAGATCCCAAGCAGGAGTAGGAGCTCTAGGTTGGGGCTCTTATATTCTTTGCCCCTCTAAGAAATTGCTTAACCAAAGCATGAGAAAACAATGCTCGGTGACAATCATAGTGAGCGAAATTGCTGCAGCATGAACCTTAATAGAAGAGAAGGACAAACCTTTGTCCAGTAACTCAGTAAGATATTGAAGAGCCACACTTAAATTAGGCTCAGAAACATCAAAATCCTTTGCTGCACTCCAAAATAAAAATCTCTTCCATTTATCTGCGTACACTTTCCTTGTACTAGGCCTTCTAGCTTCCAAAATAACATTCAAAACTTGCTGTGGAAGGTGAGACCCACTATGGTTCAAAACAGAATATGCCAGGCTGTTAGGTGAAGAGAGTGAAGCTTGACATTGAGCAAATGACTGTCCTCCTGAAACAACAGGTGTGGAATCGAAGGCAAAGGCCATGGAGGCTCCCGTACCAGGCTTCTCAGTAATGGGTACCAATGCTGTCGAGGCCAATCTGGAGCTATCAAAATCATCCTTGGTTTGTCCTGTCTGGCCTTGAGTAGTACCTTTGGGAGGAGAGGCGTACACATGAAGATTGCTCCAATTGAAAGAAAGAGCATCCACTTTCCAAGCTGTGGGATGAAACCTTTTCGTGCAAAACTTTGGCAGCTGGTGGTTTAGTGGAGAAGCGAACAGATCTATGTCAGGAGTTCCCCATGACACTGTCAATTTCTGAAATACATGAGGATCCAATTTCCACTCGTGGGGATCCATGATTTGTCTGCTTAACACATCTGCTAAGGAGTTCTGTGCTCCCGGCAGAAACCTTGCCTGAAGATTTAGTTGTAAACTGAGAGCAGTCTCCCACAAAATCATTGCTTGCCTGCATAGAGGATAAGAATGTGTTCCCCCTTGCTTGTTGATGTACCACATGACAGTTGTGTTGTCTGTTAGAATCAACACCTGCCCTGGAAGAAGTAAATCCTTGAAAGCTATTAATGCAAACTGGACTGCTAACATCTCCTTCAAGTTGATATGTAGATGTTGGAGTCTGGCAGGCCACTTGTCTTGTATCCACTTTCCATTCAGATGAGCTCCCCAAGCTTTATCTGAGGCATCTGTCGTTAGAATCTGACTCGCCTCTGGCCGGGTCACAGAGAGTCCCTTGTTTAGGTGACATTCCTGAGCCCACCACAACAATTCCTTTTGAATGCAAGGTATTATTTGAATGACAGTGTCCAGATCCTGGCAGTGCTGTGTCCATACATTTTGAGATACCATTGTAACTTCCTCATATGCAGTTTGGCATTGGGAAGCACCAGAATACAAGATGCCATGAACCCCAAGGCTTGAAGGACTGTCCTTGCAGTCAGCCTGGACTGATGAGACAATTGATGAAAGTAAAGGGAAAGATTCTTTTGTTTGTCCGGGGTCAAAAGGCCATCTGGGATGCTGTATTCAGTCTTACACCCAGAAAGCACATGTCCTGAGAGGGTACTAGACTGGACTTTATTTCGTTCACAGAATACCCCAGGCATCTTAGCACTGCTATCACATATTCCAAATGATGAAGAAGCTCATCCCTTCCTTGAGCCAGAATCAGGCAATCGTCCAAATAAGGATAGATCTGTATTCCTTTTAGCCTGAGGAAAGCTATCACTGGAGCCAGAACTTTCGTGAACACTCTGGGCAGTAGATAAGCCAAAGGGCAATGCAGAGAACTGATAATGAGAAGTCCCAGCCCGAAACGCAGATACTTCCTGCAACTCAGTCTGATAGGAACATGAAGGTAAGCCTCCTTGAGATCCAAAGTTACCATCCAATGATCTTTGCCCAGCAGAGGTAAAAGCTGTTGTAACGTCAACATTTTGAACTTGGGAATGTCCAGATAAGTGTTGAGGGTAGATAAATCCAAAATTGGTCTCCACGTGTTCCCTTTCTTTGGTACTAGGAACAGGCGAGAATAAAATCCTAGGCCCACTTCTAGCATAGGGACCGGCTGTATGGCCCCTATTTGAAGCAACAGAGAAATTTGTTTGTGAGCCTCTATTCTTTGCTGAGGAGGAACGTCTGGCATGCCTTTGAAAGGAGGCAAGGTATGGAAATAAAACCTGTAACCATGGTGTATGATGTCCAATACCCATCTGTCTTGGGTAATTAAACTCCAATTTTCCTTGAAAAGTGCCAACCTTCCTCCCAAAGGTGCTGCTAGACGAGCAGGCTCTGGCAGCTGAAAAGGTAGGTCATTGGGTCTGTTTACGAAAGGACTGACCCCTGCCCTCACCGAAGACTGTGCAGGTGAACTCCCTGTTCTAGGCCTGTAAGAGCCCTGAGCTCTGCCCCTACCACGTCTAGACCTACCCCTAGACTGGGAATCATAAGAAGGATACGTCCACCCCTTGGTAGGCCAATTTCTACTAAACTTGGAGGCTGAACCTGCAAAAAATCTTTAACAGTCTGCATAGACTTAGCCTTGTCTTCCATTTTCTTTAAGACTGACTCAACAGGAGTACCAAACAACACATCAGATTGTAAAGGAGCATCTAAAATCCTTGTCTTAACATGGTCAGATAAATTCTGATCCCTCAGCCAGGCGTGCCTGCGAAGAACTGACCCAGTGGCAGCCACCCTAGACGAGGCCTGTACAGCATCAAAACCACATTGCAAAGAATGCTTACCCACCTGTTCAGAAACATGTACTAAATCTTGTAACTCTTTACACTCAATACCTTCCGCCAGAGCATCTACCTTAGACTTCAATTGTGAAAGGAGATAGTTTTGGTATTTCAACATGTGAAACTGGCAATTCAAAGCCCTCATAGCTAGGGTGGAAGAAGTATAGACTTTCTTTCCCCATCTATCCAAAGCCCTGGCCTCTTTATCTGGAGGAACCGGATTTTTAACAACAGAAGCCTTAACACCTTTAGGCCCCTGACTAACAGTTTCTGGGTCTGCCCTAGGACTCTTAAAAGATACTTATGAGCTTCAGGCACCCTGTAATACCTATCCGGTTTAACAGGAGCAGGAGGCAAAGAATCAGGATTAAGAGAAGCTTCTGCAAAAACATCTTCCATCACATCCAGAACAGGAGGTATAGCCAAAGGCCTATGCTGGGGTAAAAACAAAAATTCCCTAAGCCTTTTCCTGGAATCAGAGAAGTCCTGACCTTCCCACTTAAAATGCTCCCTCATGGAATGAAGGGTCTCTGAAAAAGAAAAATCCTCAGGAGGAGAAGCAGAAGGAATAGAATCATCCACATCAGAATCAGAATAAGGAGAATACTCCTGCAAGTCTTCAGCCGAAGACTCTGAAACATCCGAAGCCTGCTCAAAACTCCCAAGCTCAGGTTCCACCCTAGGTCTCTTATCAGGAGGGGGCATAGAACCTCTAATCAAAGTAATCAAATCTTCTGCCATTTTAAGCATATGCTTCTTGGGCACAGTCCCTGAAGAACTAGGGATGACACCAACTGAAGCTAAACCTGGCCTGTCCCTGGGAGAAGCCTTGGAAACAGAAGGAGAGGGCCTAACCACCCTAGGAAGGGAGGGGAGTACAGTAACCTGAGAAGCCCCTTCAGCCTGGCCTGCCTCCTGAGAGGCCACATCTTGCAACAACAAAGTCTCTCCCTGGGACTCCAAAGAAACCTCTGGCAGAACCACCTGCTCCACCGAGACCTCTAAAGAACCGGCGTCCGGTACGGACGGTTCTTCTAGCCTAGGCTTAGCTGCTTTGTCCTTGCGCTTCTTCGAAGAAGCGGGCGTCGGAGCATCCGACGGCATTTTATAATTGCACCTCTTCCCGAAGACTAACCTGGCACAATCTAACCTTCTCTTTATAGTGCGCTTGTTAAATCTAGCACAAGAGCGACACCCAACAACGTCGTGCTCAGGCCCTAAACAAGGAATACACAAGGTATGATAATCTCTATGCGGTATCTGTTTCCCACAAGAAATACAGTTATTCACTTTTTCTGACATCCGGTAAACCACTGAGGCAAGAAAAAACTAAAATATTCCCCAACGGGGTACTTAGCCAACTTTGACTCGGTCTGAAACTCCGAATTCGAAAAATTTCAGAACGCCGAACGGCACTTGCAACGCTGCTTCTGCATCGGACCATGCAGCAAAAAAGACTGAGGATATGACGTCGGACATGCGCATTTGTACCCTGACGTCCTGATGTCAGTCAAATGCGCCTTGACCGACGTCAGCCTTATACTTTGATATTCGGGCCGACCGAGGACAGCGGACTACCCAAGTGTAAGGACTGCAGCAATGTGAGATGAAGAACATCCTGAGACCCTTGTGCCCAGTGTCTGGCAGTTGTGGCTTGTAACAGTTGTGGCACAGAGGGGGGAGAGGACTCCAACATGTGGGGTTTGCCAGCAGAGGCAAGCGCCCTCTCCATGGCCTGGAAGGCCAGCCCGCCTAAGGAGAGATGGCAGCCCGGAACAAAGCACGACAACCTCGGAACCGGGGTCACACCCCGCCCCGATGAGTCCAACCCCAGACCTGGAGTCTCAAGAGGACCGTGAACCGAGAGAGAGAGAGGATCCCTGGAGGGTGCCACAGAAAGAATCGGCATGGAATGCCCTCCCCCATGGCACAGCCAAGGGCCTGAGAAGAGCTCAATGCCCAGTGCACTGAGGGCCACAAGGACAACTCCGGTTCCAAAGTGAGATCCACTACTAGAGTCAGAGGAAGGGAAGCTGATGTCGGAGTAATAGGCTTCTAAACTTGGGTAGAAGTCGAAGGCGGAGTGTACGTTGTAGTTTAAGGAGATACACATTCACCTGAAGGAGGGAGCATGGACTTTGATGGGTCAGAGACCTCTGGCCACAAGCAACTGGTCAACAAGCTGCAACACATCTTGCTCACAGAGCCACTTGACTGACCTCATGGAGAAGGCTGATGGCGATTCTGGCCTTTCTACAAAAGGACTACATTGACTACTAGCAAATTGATCCAAGGAAGGAGAATACTTGGTCCTTGCTAATTCAAGATGTGCAGAGCCCGGAACTGAGGACTTCTGCACTGAAGAAAACTGTGTGGAAGT
Organism: Protopterus annectens; assembly: GCF_019279795.1. Lineage (NCBI taxonomy): Eukaryota > Metazoa > Chordata > Ceratodontiformes > Protopteridae > Protopterus > Protopterus annectens. Next base: position 1,272,347,664 of record NC_056731.1, on the reverse strand, counting down.
AGTCTGTGCTGAGAACATCAGCGCCATAGTAGTTGAAGGTGTCTGCACTGTAAAGGCAAAAGTCTGCCCCGATAGGTACGGTGCCATCGAGGAAAGTGTCTGCACCGGAAATAAGGAAGGTGCCGAGAAGGAATGCACCGAAGAACATGCCGGTGCCAAAAATGTCTGCACCATGGAATACAGAAAAGTCATACTCTGAGCCAAAGGGGACTGTACCTGCATGCAGGGCCGGTAAGGGCTGCGATGGAACTGTCGGAGCTGTAGATGTCTGCACCGGAAACTCCGTTGCCGGTGTCGATAAGGAAGACATGGCTGGAGCCAGAATCATTTGGGGTGGTACCAAGCCTGGAGCCGACAGGGTCACAGGTAGCAGCACCGAAGTAGTAATCAATTTCACCTTATGAGTAGACTCCCTATGATTTCCAGAGGGAGAAGAAGGGAGCGACCTCAACGATGAAGAGGAAGATCACCTCTTACAGGGTTTAACAGGAGGGGGTGAGCCCTTCGACCCAGAAATAGCTTCAGAGAAAGGAGATTTAAGAAGACCTTTCAATATTAATTTATTCTTCCTCTCGTTAAGCGTCCTGGTTGAAAAATTTGTACAAATCCCACACGGGGAATCCACAGTAAGGTGGGAGACATTCAGACAGTAGACACAAGTCATGGCCATCGGAAAGCGGCAACTTATGGCCACAATCCTTACACTGCTTGAAACCAATGCTACTTTTACCCGACAATGTGGAGGAGAACTGTACCAAAAGGAAGAGGAAAAGCTACCCAAAAGGGTAAGAAGAGAAAAGGAAGGATTACAACGATGGTAATGAAGAATTAAGGTAAGAAAAAAGGTAATAAAGGGAAAAGACCAAAGGGAGAGAGTCTAAAGTATACGATAGGGTAGGAAAATATTAATAAAACTATCTGAAAATATTTAGAGTAAAAACAATATATAAAACTTTAAAAAAATTAGACACTTAGCTGAGAGAGTGGCTTGACACGGCTGTACAGCAATGGCTCAAATGAGATCTGATGTAACAGGGAGCAGAGCATTCTGGGTAGGAACTTGGCTCGAGAGTTTTTGGCTGACAAAAGCTTGATATTTGGCCAGCTCGGTTTCGAGAATGGAACAGATAACCCATCTGCAATGAATGAACGAATATTAACATCAGATCTATATTTATATAGCTGATACAGACAGAAGTAGGTTAAAAAATAAAAGACAGCTGGGTGCTCAAGTCCCAGGATAAAAAAACTACTTGGACTGTAAAAAATTACCGTGCAGAGTCCTCAGTACATAGAAACATTCTTACAATGGGGTAGGCAAGCTCAGGGAGAGGATGCCCCCACTGTTGTAGAAGGTGGTAGTAGTCCACAAAAAACACAAAAATTGACATGCCAAAAAAGAGCCATAAAGATGATAAAGTGGACCATAGAGGATAAGAAAAAAATGATGCATTGTTACTATTATGCAAGAAGTCCAGAATTTCCAGAAAGAAGACATTCAAAAAAACTGAGAAAAATTAGAGAAAAGAAAAATACTTGGAGAGACTATCAAAAGCTTCAAATTCAAATTTTTCATTAATACAACAGATTCATGAAAAACATAATAAAGACCAAGAAACTTTGGGCTATTTAGAAAAAGTGTCTAAGGAGTGCAAAAATATTAACAACAAAACTCAGAGATTTTTGGAAGGTACAAAAAAGAAATATGGACATGGGAAAGCGAGAGATTTGATATTGTGTAATATTTATGCAAAGGAGAAAAATTAATTAATACAAAAAACAGGCTCCAAAGATTTTTGAAGAGAAATACAGGCAAAGGCACCCAATGATGGAAAATATCACAATACAAAAAATAAGACCACAAAGGGGGGACACAGAAGATTAGTAAAGCAGAAGTTAAGCAAATAGAAGCTGACGTTATGGAATACCTGTAAAGTGAAGGACTTCATGTGGAAAGTTAACACAGGTTATTGTCGCATTAACCAAAGTAAGGAGAAACCGGTGGAGTGGGAGATATCGGAGGAAATATAGACATGGGAAAGAAAAAGTTTTAATATGGTGCAATATTTATGCAAAAGAGAAAGCAAAACTAATCAATACAAAAAAGCAGCACCAAAGACATTTGAAGAGAAATACAGTAAACTCTCAGTTAACCGGCACCCATGGGGATTGGTAGATGCCAGATAACTATAGTTTCTATAAGAACAACTCAAGCACCAAAATGCAGATATATCCAGAAAAACAACAGCAGCCAGTATATCCAAACGATTTATTACCAATGGAATCTCTAGCGCCTCGGCTTCAGAAAGCCTTCAAGGAGTATCTCACAATGAAAAAACAGTTAACATTTATACACACCTTCATTTTCTCATTACACAATTAAAACTAGATAATCAAATGCTAAAATTCAATTATACAATTAAACAATTAAACACCACTTTTCCAGCAGCATTCAGTATTCAGCCCCTTAGGAATCAGGGTCTGATGTTTAAGAATAAAAATCAATTCTTTCTTCAAAAGTTCATGTCTAATCTTTTCCTCACTAGCTTCTTTTCTTATAATTTGTTCTAAAATAGATGCTCTAAAACTATCACATTCAGAATTATGATATTCAATGAAATGTTGTGCTAATGGACTTTCTATTTTTAATGTCTCTCAAATGCTCCATAATACTGATTTTAAACATCCTTTTTGTTTGACCCACATAATATTTTTTACATCCACATCTAATAATATAAATCACTTGTTCAGTAGTACAGGTAAAATGCCCTTTTGGTTTAAAACTAATTCCATTTATGTAAGGGAAGACATTCTCCACATAAGTACAAACCTTACATTTTCCACACTCTTTAGTACCTATACTTTGAACAGATTTAACTAAATTCTGTGTTGGTAATTCAAACTTTGTATGTACAACTATATCTCTAATATTTCTTCCTCTCTTATAACTAAATTTTAGCATTTTATTAGTCATATCTTTTAACTCTACAAAATTCTGTAAAAACTTCCAGAAATATAAAATACATCTTTTTATATCTTCACTGCATGTGTTATATACAGATACCATATAGATGTCATTATTACTATTTTTAACTGTCTCCATCTTTTTATTTGCCTCACATTTATGTTTTATATATCTCTGAGGATACCTATTATACATTTTACTTAATATTTATTTTTACTCATATTAACCAACTGTTTATCATACTTCCTATTTTTAAACATTTCACATGTTTTATCTACCTCTTCAAGAAATTCTTCCTCTATATTACATATTCGAGAAATTCTCAATAACTCACTGTAGGGTATTGCTTCTATAACATGTCTAGGATGACAACTAGTACCCATCAAAAATTGATTAATACTATCAAATTTTCTATGTATCCCAGTGACTACATGTTCACCTAATATTCCTTTTAAATTCACATCTAAAAAAGAAACAATATTGCCACTTTGTATCCCATCAAATTTTAAATTAAATCTGTTTTTTTGCATGTCTTGAATAAACTATAGTTTCTAGTTGCTTGAGCGTTACTATTAAAAATAGGCCTGACTAATACTGTACCCTATACTATTTGTTTGGTTTGACTTGTTCTCAGGTTGGCGAGAGACAATTTATTCCCATCTTCCTTTTTAAAACTCTAAAAAGTACAGTTTTGTACCTACCATAAATGTAGATGTTCGAGCGTTCACACTGCTGCAGTCATCACACTTGGGTTATCCTGCCGTCAGGTGGTCCAGCAGTCGGCCAGAGTTCCAAAGTCTTGGTCCGGTGTCGGTTGCTGTTGCTTCTTCCCTGATGTCAGTGCGCCAGGGGTATACAAGATGCATCCGACGCCATGTTCTTCAGTTTTTCTTGCCCCAGATGTCAGGTGCCCCCAATAAGTAGGCAATATATATATATAAAATAAAAATTCCTCCAGTTACAAACAAATACACCACAAAGGTTGTATAGGATAGAAAGGCATAGATATAACTCCAGCTAGTTCAGAGGGGATGGAGGGAAGGTAACCTGAACTGCAGCAGTGTGAACACTCGAACATCTACATTTATGGTAGGTATAAAACTGTACTATGTTCATCATGTTACACTGCTGCAGTCATCACACTTGGGTTGAATCCCAAAGCTAAGGATGGGTGGTGGAACTAAACAGGGTTTGGTGAGGCTAGTAGACCCTGCAGAACTGCAATGGCAAAGCCAGCTCTGGTTTTAGAGTACAGAGGTAAGTGATAGTGCTTGGTGAAGGTGTGCACTGAACTCCAAGTTGCAGCCTCCAAAATATCCTTGGTTGGTACCCCTCTGAGGAAGGCTGTTGATGTTGCTGTAGCCCTGGTGGAATGGGGCCTGATGTTACCAGGCACAGATTTCCCATGGTGTGTGTAGCAGAAACGGATACAATGTCCTATCCATTTTGAAATGGTCTGTTTTGAGATAGCTTTTCCTTGTGATCCTGCAGCATAGGATACAAAGAGCTGGTCAGATTTTCTGAAAGCCTTAGTTTTATCCAAGTAGTAACATAATTGCCTGTGAATGTCCAAAGAGTGTAGGAGCCTTTCCCCTTTGTTCTGGGGGTTTGGATAAAAGGTGGGCAAATGAATGGTTTGGTTTAGGGCCACAATGGATACCACCTTTGGCATAAAGGAAGGGTTAGTTCGTAAAGAGACTGCCTGGATGAAAAATGATGAAAGACTCCACTGCCATTAGGGCCTGTAGTTCTGAGACTCTTCGTGCTGAAGTTACTGCTAGCAGCAGGGCAGTTTTCCATGATAGGAACTGTAGATCAGCTGTGAAAGCTGGTTCAAAGGGCAGTAGTGTAAGTTTTTCCAAAACAAAGTTGAGATCCTAAGTTGGTGTTGGTGCTCTCCGGGGCGGTCTTATGTTCTTAGCCCCTCTGAGGAACTGTCTTAGTAATGGATGTGAAAATATAGGAGGATCCGTGTTGTATTGAACTGAAATAGCAGAGGTGTGGATCTTACTAGATGAGAAGTGTCCTTTGTGCAACATCTCAGTTAAATATTGAAGAATCTGAGGAATATTTGGTACAAGGGGATTTTGGACTTTAGCCTGGTTCCAGGCGCAGAATCTTTTCCATTTGTCTGAATAGACTTTCCTGGTGCTGGGCCTCCTGGCCTCCAGAATGACGTCCATCACAGCTTCAGAGAGAAGTGTTGACTGATTGTTTAGGCAATTTGCCATGCAGCCAGATTTAAAGTCTTGAGCTGGCTGTGTAGAATCTGATTGTTTTGCTAAGTGAGCAGGTGAGGAATTGTAGGTAAAATCCATGGTGGGCCTTGAGCCATGTTCCTTAGCATTGGATACCAGTGCTGGCGTGGCCAGTCTAGAGCAATGAGTATCATTTGTGGCCTCTATAATCTGGCTTTCAGCAGCACCTTTGCCAGAAGAGGCAGTGGAGGAAAGGCATACACTGACAATGTTTTCCAACTGAATGAGAGGGCGTCCACTTTCCAAGCTAGTGTGTGGTATGTCCTTGTGCAGAATTTCCGTAGTTGGTAGTTTTGGGGGGAAGCAATCAGATCTATGTCTGGGCTCACCCATTTTTGAGCTATCATTGCGAATATTTGTGGATCTAGTTTCCACTCATGAGGATCTATGATGTTTCTGCTTAGATCGTTTGCTAATGTGTTTTTCTTTCCTGGCAAGAATTGTGCTTGTAGTTGAACTTGGTAGGTCAGTGCTGTGTTCCACAAGGTCACTGCTTGTCTGCATAGGGGGTAGGAGTGTGTGCCCCCTTGCTTGTTTATGTACCACATCACTGTGGTGTTGTCCGTCTTTATTAGAAGTTGTCCTGGATGTAGGAGGTCCTTGAAAGCAGTTAGGGCATTTTGTACAGCTAGCATCTTTTTTGATTTATATGTAGATGCCTTTGGTCTGCAGACCATTTGCCCTTAATACATTGTCCTGCCATGTGCGCTCCCCAGGCATAATCTGATGCATCTGTTGTTATAATTTGCCTGGCTGTGGGTAAGATAAAAGGCTGACCCTTGTTGAGGTGACATGCCTCAGCCCACCATAGAAACTCCTGTTGAAGGCATGGTATGAGTGGAATTATTGTTTCCAAGCTGTGGCTGTGATGAGTCCATACGCTTTTCAGATACCATTGTAATTTCCTCATATGCAGTTTTGCAAATGGTATTAGTAGTATGCAAGATGCCATGAATCCCAAGGCCTGCAGAATGTTTCTTGCAGGGAGTTGGGTCTTTGTTGCCATCATTTTGAAGTATTGAGTCAGTTGTCCTTGCTTGTCTGCCGTGAGATAAGCCATCTGGGCCATTGTATTTAAGCTGGCACCCACGAATATTATGTCTTGTGAGGGCACTAGTTTTGACTTCTTTTCATTTAATGTGTACCCTAGGCAACTTAGTAGGTTTTTGACAAACGCTAGATGCTTTAATAGAATGTCCTTGCTTTCTGCTTGAATAAGGCAGTCGTCCAGGTATGGATATATTTGAATCCCTCTTTGTCTGCAGTATGCAATTACTGGTGCCAGGCATTTTGTGAAGACCCTGGGCGCAGTAGATAAGCCAAAGGGCAGTGCAGAGAATTGGTAATGGGTTAAACCTGCTATAAATCGGAGGTATCTTCTGCAATTTTGTCTGATAGGGACATGCAGGTATGCCTCCTTGAGGTCCAACGTTGCTAGTCAAGCCTTCTTGCCCAGCATGGGAAGAAGTTGCTGTAGTGTTAGCATCTTGAATTTGGGTACTTCCAAGTATGTGTTTAGAATTGAGAGGTCCAGAATGGGTCTCCAGGCTTTGTCCTTTCGGGGAACTAGAAACAGTCTTGAGTAAAATCCTTGTCCTTGCTCCTGTGTAGGAACCTGTTGAATGGCTCATGTCCATGAGAGCTGAAATTTGCTTTTGAGCCTCTGCCCATTGATTTGGTAGCAGGTTTGGCATTCCTTTTATTCTTGGCAAAGTGTGAAAGTGGAAGCTGTATCCTTGAAATACAATATTTAGGACCCATTTATCTTTTGTGATGATGGGCCAATTGTCTGCAAAAAGTGCTAGTTTTCCCCCCAAGGGAGCTGCCAAGAGGGTTTTGCTTGGAAGTCTGAGGGGTAAGTCATTGTGTTTGTGTTCTGGTAGTTTGAGACCTGTCTTCTCCTCCTTTTTGGGTTGTGGCACCCCATTGTCGAGGCTGGTACGAGCCTTGTGACTGGCCTCTGCCCCTTGGGCGTCTGTATCTGCCCCTCTGTGGTCTGGCAGAAGCTGGAAAGGACCAGTTTTTGGTTGGCCAATTTCTGCTGAAATGAGGGGGGTGAACCTGTAAAAAAATCCTTGACCGTCTGCACAGATTTTGCCTTATCCTCCATTTTCTTTAAAACCTCTTCTGCTTTTACACCAAAGAAAACATCCTGCTGTAAAGGTGCATCCAATAACTTTGCTTTAACATGATCAGGTAAAGTTTGCTCTTTTAACCAAGCATGCCTACGTATGACAGACCCTGTCACTGCTGCTCTACAAGAAGCTTCCAGTGAATCAAATCCACATTGCAAAGTATGTTTTCCCACTTGTTCAGCTGCATGCAACAAATCTTGCATTTCCTTGTAATCAGGCTGTTCTGTATGTGTGAGCATTTTTTGTTTTAATTGAGACATCAAATATTGTTGATATTTCAGCATGTGACACTGACAATTGAAGGCCCTCATAGCTAGAGTAGCTGAGGTATATACTTTCTTTTCCCATCGATCTAGTGCTCTAGAACCCTTTCAGAGGGCACAGGATTTTTAGCAATAGAGGCCTTAACCCCCCTTTGGGACCCTGGAAAATGGTTTCTGGGTCAGCAACAGGGCTTTTATACAGGAATTTGTGAGAGTCAGGGACTCTGTAGTATCTGTCTGGTTTGGCTGGTGCAGGCGGTAGTGAATCTGGGTTAAGACTAGATTCTGAATAAACATCATCCACAATGTCCAACACAGGTGGAATAGCAAGTGGTCTGTGCTGGGGTAGTAAAAGGAACTCTCAGAGCCTTTTCTTATAATCAGAGTAATCCTGGCCTTCCCAGTGGAAATGTTCCCTCATGGTATGTAAGGTTTCCCCAAAAGAGTAGTCTTCTGGGGGAGATGCAGAAGGGATAGACTCTTCAGCATCAGAGTCTTCATAAGGGGGAAAGGAATATTCCTGTTCCTCAGAAGAGTCTGAGGAAATTGAAACCTGGTCAGAGGAAGCGTAGTCCTCCTCCTGTCTTGGCCTTTTATCAGGAGGGGGATGGGAACCTCTGATTAGGGCAATTAAGTCTTCAGCCATCTTAAGCATCTGTTTCTTAGGCATGGGGCCTTGTACTGGAGACTGCTGTACAGTCTTCTTTGTTTTTAAAGGAGTTTTCAGCTTTGCATAGGATTTAATAGTGAGTGTAGTCGGGTCTGAAGACACCTTCTGCAACTGAAGGCATTTCAACTGCACCGGAATCTCCTTCAGGCATGGAATCGGAGGGGGCCTAAAGGTAAAGGTTGTGGAGGCCTAGCAATCTCTGCTTGTGAATCGGATGTCGCCTGGGGTTCTAAATCAGCGGTCGTCAGGGGCTGCGTAGGCACCTCACTGAAAAACGGAGAACCGGCGACTGGCCTAGCAGAGGCCTCGGAGTCTGGTTTGGGTCTAGGCTCCCTGTCCTTATCTTTGCATTCCGGTCGGTTGCTCCGACGGCATGATATAATTAAATTTCCTACCAAAATAATGTCGGGCGAAATCAAACCGATGTTTAATAGTCCGTTTATTAAACCTAGCACAAAACTGACAACCTGTGACGTCGTGGTCTGGGCCTAGGCAAGGAATACAATATGAATGAAAGTCCTTATGAGGTATTTGCTTCCCACAAGAAATGCAATTGTTAACTTTTTCTGACATCGGACTGAGGCAAGAAAAGGTTCCTCAATGGGGTACTTGGCTTTATTGAAGACTTCGGTCTGAAATTCGATTTGAAAATCTCAGGAGTCGGCCGATCGGCACTTGCGAACTGCTTCTGCTTCGGGCACCGCGCGGCAAGAAAGACTGGAGAACATGGCGTTGGATGCATCTTATATACCCCTGGCGCACTGACGTCAGGGAAGAAGCGACAGCAACCAACGCCGGACCAAGACTTTGGAACTCTGGCCGACTGCGGGACCGCCTGACGGCAGGATAACCCAAGTGTGATGACTGCAGCAGTGTAACACGATGAACACCTGTAAAAACGTAAGGCACGTTTCTGCGGGGTGAAAACAAAGTGCAACACATGAAGGTTGTACTGTATTTCTTCGATATTTTTTTGCTGGTTGCTTGAGTTATGGTTAATTGACAGTTTACTGTGCAAGCAAAGGCATCAAGTTTTGGACAATTTCACAATACAAAAAATTAAAAAATCAAAGGGGGAAGTAGACGAGAGGATTAGTAATGGAGAAGTTAAAAGAAATAGAAAGTGATGTTCTGGATTACCTGCAAAGTGAAGGATTTAGTTTAGAAAATCCAACTCTGGTAACGTCACAGCATGATGGAAGAGAGTCCCCAAATTAAGGAGAAACAGGTGGAACAGGAAGCATCTGATCAGCTGTCACAAAGATAGTTTGCAGCTTTCAGTAGGAAACCAATACAAAAGTTCAGTTGGTGTTGCACAGCAAGGGAAGTAATAGGAAATTATGCCAGCTCTGATGCAAAGTAACAGGCCAGTGAGTTCCCATACGAAAGACCAACAGATGAAGCAGGATGCAGCTGAAGAGAAAATGTCAGAGGAAGATGTTCTGGAATTTTCTGTAGAATATCCACAGGAAACAAAGAATGTCCCCCAGTTTAGAAGAAAATGATCTATGGGAAGAGTTGCTCGATTTAACAGACATATTAAGATCGATGAAAAAAATAGATTACAGAAAGTCAATAGGATCCAAAATGTTAGAAGTCTGATAAAACAAATGAACACAGTAATCAAGAATATTAACAGAAATTCATGTGACATAAGTAAATAGGACATATTACTGTGCAACTAAATTCATAACATATAAAGTCTTAAAAAAACAGGGCAATAAGGGAAAGGAAGGGAAGAAATAAAATGCCATAATGGAAGTACTGAATAGAGAAAACTATAAAGCAATCAAGACAAGAAGCGCTACTGTTAGAAGAGTATAGAAGAGGGAACAGATTGACAAAAAAAAAAAAAATACTCAAGACAGACATGATAAAAGCAATGTGCAGTATTAGAACAGAACAGGATCTATCTTATGGCAAATAAGACAATGAAGACGTCAGCACAAGCAGAAACACTTAGGAGCTAAATATAAAGGAAAGGTATTAAATAAGCATGATGACCCAAAAATGTTTTACACAGGATTGAGAAACAAAGCAAAAGGAATAGAAACAACACCAAAAAAAGAACTAAACACATTTTGGAGAAATATCTATGAAGAACTTTGTAGAATATAATAAAGATGCTGAACTAATAGAAGTAAAAGAAAAGTACAGTTGTGTGCACTTACCATAAATGTAGATGTTTGAGTGTATTCACTGTTGCAGTCATTACATTTGGGTAATCTGCTGGCAGGTTGCCCTCAGTCGGCCTGATTAACAAAGTCTGGGTCCTGTGTCGGTTGCTGTCCCTTCTTCCATGACGTCAGGTCGTCAGGGGTTTAAAACATGCAGCCAACGCCATTACATCAGTTTTTCTTTTCCCAGATGTCAGGTGCCCCCCAAATGGGGAGCAAAATATATAAATAATTTTAAACACAAAAATATATATACCTCCAAACAAAGGCAAATACACCAAAAAGGCTTTTAAGTGTAGGAAAATAAAGCAGAGGCATAGTAAGAGAAAAAATAGGGGACTGGAGGGAGGGTAACCAGGACTGCAACAGTGAATACACTCGAACATCTACATTTATGGTAAGTGTACACAACTGTACTACGTTCGTGTTTCACTGTTGCAGTCATTACATTTGGGTAGATTCCCAAAGCTAAGGTTGGGAAGATGGATTTATACAGTATTAGGACCGGTTATAAGGCCCTGCAAAACAGCAGTGGCAAAGCCATCTCTGGATTTAGAGAAAATTGGTAAGTGGTAGTGCTTGGTGAAAGTATGAACTGAACTCCAGGTAGCAGCTTCCAGAATATCCCTGTTAGGAACACCTCTGAGTAAGGCTGTAGAAGTAGATGCAGCCCTGGTGGAATGGGATCCGATTCCCCTGGGGGATAGGTTTTCCATGGTGCTTATAGCAGAAATGAATGCAATGGCTTATCCATTTGGAAATGGTTTGCTTTGAAATAGCCTTTCCCTCTGCCCCTGCAACAAATGCTACCAGCAGTTGTTAAGATTTTCTTTGAGATTTAGTCCTGTCCAAGTAAAATCTAAGCTGTGTACATCCAATGAATGCAGAATCCGCTCCCCTTTGTTCTCTGGATTGGGAAAGAAAGTTGGCAAATGAATGGACTGATTAAGAGCCACACTAGAAACCACCTTGGGCATGAAGGATGGGTTGGTCCTGAGTAACACCCTGCCCGCATGAAAGATGATGAAAGGCTCCACTGCCATAAGTGCCTGTAATTCAGAAATCCTTCTAGCTGAAGTGATCGCTAAAAGGAAGGCTGTTTTCCAGGAAAGGAATTTTAAGTATGCAGTAGCAGCTGGCTCGAAAGGAGGTAGAGTGAGTTTTTCCAATACAAAGTTAAGGTCCCAGGCAGGGGTTGGAGCTCTCCTGGGTGGACTTAAGTGTTTGGCCCCTCTGAGATACTGCTTTAACAGAGGATGAGAGAAGGGGGGGGTTCTGTGTTGTAATGAGCTGAAATGGCTGAGGCATGCATTTTATGGAAGAAAAAGATAGGCCCTTGTGAAGCATCTCAGTTAAGTATTGCAAAATCTGAGGTGAATTGGGCACTGCTGTTGTCATCTCTTGAGACTGATTCCAGGCACAGAATCTTTTCCATTTGTCAGCATAAGATTTTCTGGTACTAGGTCTTCTCACATCTAAAATGACATCCATCACAGGTTTGCTGAGGGATGCTAAGGGAAAATTTAGGTGATTAGCCAAGCTGCAAGATTCAATGTTTGGAGCAGAGGGTGCAGAAATTGGTTGTTCTGCAGAGACAGTAAGGAAGGTGTCTGAAGCAGGTGCCAAGGAGAAAGTTGTGACAGACTGTGTAGGAGTGGGTACCAGTGTTGGCGAGGCCAGCCTGGTACAAGCAAAATCATCTTTGGTTTGTCCTGTTTGACTTTTAGTAGAACTATGGAGAGCAAAGGCAGTGGGGGGAAAAGCACAGACTGATAGGTTTTCCCAGCTGATGGACAGAGCCATCCACTTTCCAGGCTTTTTTGTGAGGAGTTATTGTGCAAAATTTGTCCAACTGGTAGTTTTGGGGTGAGGCAAAGAGACCTATGTCTGGGCTCCCCCATTTGAGTGTCAACATGTTGAAAATCTGTGTTTCCAGTTTCCATTCGTGCGGGTCCATGAGATTTCTGCTTAGATCATCTGCCAAAATATTCAGCTTTCCTGGCACGAATTGGGCTTGTAGTTGTACTCGATAGCTCAAGGCCGTGTTGCACAATGCCATGGCTTGTCTGCTGAGGGGGTAGGAATGTGTACCCCCCTGCTTGTTTATGTACCACATAACTGTGGTGTTGTCTGTCTTTACCATTAGATGCCGTGGATGAAGGTAGCCCTTGAAGGCTGTCAGTGCTTTCTGTACAGTTAGCATTTCTTTGTGATTGATATGAAGATGCATTTGATTCGAGCTCCATTTGCCCTGAATGCAATTCCCTGCCAGTTGAGCCTGCCATGTATTGTCTGATGCGTCTGTAGTTAGGGTTTGGGCGGCAGGGGGTGGTGTGAATGGTAGTCCCTTGTTTTGGTGGCAGGCCTCAGCCCACCAAAGGGACTCTAGTTGCAGGCAAGGTATGATAGGAATCATTGTTTCCACGCTGTGAGAATGTTGACTCCATAAACTTTTTAAGTACCACTGAAGTTTCCTCATATGCAGTCTTGCATATGGCATTAGAAGAATGCAGGAGGCCATGAACCCCAAGATTTGCAGTATTTGTCTTGCTGATAGCAGGGTTTTTGTGGCCACCTGCTTGAAGTAAGTCACTGAATTTGCTTTTCTGGCGTAAGGTAAGCCATCTGGGCAGTTGTATTCAAGCTTGCACCCAGGAATGTTATTTTTTGAGAGGACACTAGTTGTGATTTCTTTTCGTTTATAGTGTACCCTAGACAAGTTAGAAAGTACAGTTGTGCACACTTACCATAAATGTAGATGTTAGAGTGTATTCACTGTTGCAGTCATTACATTTGGGTAATCTGCTGGCAGGTTGCCCTCAGTCAGCCTGATTAACGAAGTCTTGGGTCCTGCGTCGGTTGCTGTCCCTTCTTCCATGACGTCAAGTCGTCAGTGGTATAAAACAGGCAGCAGATGCCATTACATTCATTTTTCTGTCCCCAGATGTCAGGTGCCCCCCAAATGGGGAGCAAATTAAATTAAAAACACAAAAAGTATACTTCCAACCAAAAGCAAATACACCAAAAGGGCTTTTAAGCATAGTGAGAGAAAGTAGAAGTATAGCAAGAGAAAAATAGGGGGCTGGAAGGAGGGTAACCAGGACTGCAACAGTGAATAAACTCGAATATCTACATTTATGGTAAGTGTACACAACTGTACTATGTTCTTCGCGTTTCACTGTTGCAGTCATTACATTTGGGTAGCTTCCCAAAGCTATGGATGGGTGGAGAGAATTATACAGCATTAGGACCAGCTATAAGGCCCTGCAGGACAGCAGTGGCAAAGCCAGCTCTGGATTTAGGGAAAAGTGGTAAATGGTAATGTTTGGTGAAAGTATGAACTGAGCTCCGGGTAGCAGCTTCTAGAATGTCCCTGGTAGGAACACCTCTGAGAAAGGCCGTTGAAGTAGATGCAGCCCTGGTGGAATGGGATCTGATCCCCTGGGGGATAGTTTTACCATGGTGCATATAGCAGAAACAAATACAATGGCTTATCCATTTGGAAATGGTTTGCATTGAAACAGCCTTTCCCTCTGCCCCTGCAGCAAATGCCACCAGCAGTTGTTCAGATTTTCTTTGAGATTTTGTCCTGTTTAGGTAAAATCTAAGTTGTCTGTGTACATCCAATGAATGCAGAATCCATTCCCCCTTGTTCTGTGGATTGGGAAAGAAAGTTGGCAAATGAATGGTCTGATTAAGAACCATACTGGATACCACCTTAGGCATGAAGGATGGATTGGTCCTGAGAGATACCCTGTCCGCATGAAAAATGATGAAAGGCTCCACTGCCATAAGGTTGGAGCTCTCCTGGGTGGTCTTAAGTTTTTGGCACCTCTGAGATACTGCTTAAGCAGAGGATGAGAGAAGAGGAGAGGTTCTGTGCTGTAATGAGCTGAAATGGCTGAGGCATGGATTTTTATGGAAGAAAAGGACAGGCCCTTGTGAAGCATCTCAGTTAAGTATTGTAAAATCTGAGGAATGTTGGGCACTGCTGGGCTTATCCCTTGAGATCGATTCCAGGCACAGAATCTCTTCCATTTGTCAGCATAATATTTTCTAGTACTAGGCCTTCTCGTCACAGGTTTGCCAAGGGATGCTAAGGGTGAATTTACGTGATTAGCCACGCTGCAAGATTCAAAGTTTGGAGCTGAGTGTGCAGAATTTGGTTGTTCTACTGAGACAGTAAGCAAGGTGTCTGAGGCAGGTGCCACGGTGGAAGGTGTGACACATTGCGCAGGAGTGGGTACCAGTGTTGGCGAGGCCAGTCTGGAGCAATCAAAATCATTTTTGGTTTGTCCTGTTTGACTTTTAGTAGAACTTTGGAGAGCAGAGGCAGAGGGGAAAAGGCATAGACTGATAGGTTTTTCCAGCTGAAGGATAGAACATCAACTTTCCAAGCTTTTTTGTGATGAGTTCTTGTGCAAAATTTGTCCAACTGATAGTTCTGGGGTGAGGCAAAAAGATCCATTTCTGGGCTCCCCCATTTGCATGTCAACATGTTGAAAATACGTGGTTCCAGTTTCCATTCATGTGGGTCCATGAGATTTCTGCTTAGTTCGCCTGCCATAGCATTCAGCTTTCCTGGCAGGAATTGAGCTTGTGGTTGTACTTGAAAAGTCAAGGCCGTGTTCCACAATGCCATGGCTAGTCTGCAAAGGGGGTAGGAGTGTGTACCCCCTTGCTTGTTTATGTATCACATAACCATGGTGCTGTCTGTCTTTATCATTAGTTGTCCTGGATGAAGGTAGTCCTTGAAGGCTGTCAGCGCATTCTGTACAGCTAGCATTTTTAGTTTTGATTGATATGAAGGTGCATTTGAATTGGGCTCCATTTTCCCTGAATGCACTTCCCTGCCAGATGTGCCCCCCAAGCATAGTTTGATGCGTCTGGCAGGGGGTGGTGTGAATGGCAGTCCCTTGTTTTGCTGGCAGGCCTCTGCCCACCATAGGAACTCTAGTTGCAGGCAAGGAATGATAGGAATCATTGCTTCCAGGCTGTGACGATGTTGACTCCATAGACTTTTTAAGTACCAATGAAGTTTCCTCACATGCAGTCTTACATATGGAATTAGAAGAATGCAGGAGGCCATGAAACCCAAGGCTTGCAGTACTTCCCTTGCAGAAAGCAGGGTTTTTGTGGCCACCTGTTTCAAGTAAGTCACCAAATGAATTTGCTTTTCTGTCGTAAGGAAAGCCATCTGGGCAGATGTATTCAAGCTTGCACCCAGGAATGTAATTTTTTGAGAGGGTAACAGTTGTGATTTATTTTTGTTTATAGTGTACCCCAGACAAGTTAGAACCTTTTTACAAACACCAGATGGTTTAGAAGCGTGTCCTTGTTTTCTGCCTGAATTAGACAATCGTCCAGGTATGGATATATTTGAATATTTCTTAGCCTGCAAAATGAAATTACTGGAGCCAGGCACTTTGTAAAGACCCTGGGAGCAGTAGAGAAGCCAAAGGGCAGTGCAGAGAACTGGTAATGCAAGCGGCCTGCTTTGAAGCGGAGGTATCTTCTGCAAGACACCCTGATTGGGATATGCAGATATGCCTCTTTTAGATCTAGAGTTGCCAACCAGGCATCTTTGCCTAGCACAGGAAGTAACTGGTGAAGAGTCAGCATCTTGAATTTTGGAATGTCCAGGAACGTGTTTAGAGTAGACAAGTCCAGAATTGGATGCCATGATTGGTCTTTTCTGGGTACCAGGAAAAGACTGGAAGAGAAACCTTGTCCCTTTCCCCTTCTGGTCCTAGTTGAATAGCCCCCATGTTTAAGAGGGAAGTGCTTGTTTCTGAGCCTCTGCCCACTGATTTGGGGGCAGGTCTGGCCATCCGCTTGGTGTTGGCAATGTGTGGAAATGAAATCTGTATCCCTGGGACACTATTTAAAACCCATTTGTCCTGGGTTATAAGTTGCCAGTTTTTTGCATGAAGTGCCAGTTTTCCCCCCAAAGGGGCGGCTAAAAGGTAAGTGCTTGGTAATTCTAAAGGAAAGTCATTGAGTCTGTTTAGCATAGGGAGGTGTCTTGTTGCTTCCAGATTTGGAAGAGGAGGCACCCCATTGCTTAGTTCTGAAAGTCCCTTGGGACTGAAACGTGGTGCTTTTGGCATGTATGAGTCTGGCTTGAGTGGCTCAGGAAGGAACTGGAAAGGATCAGTTCTTAGTAGGCCAGTGTCTACTAAATCTTGGAGGTTGTACTTGTAAGAAATCTTTCAAAGTCTGCATAGATTTAGCCTCATCTTCCATCTTTTTTAGAACTTCTTCAGTCTTATTGCCAAACAGACGGTCCTGCTGCAAAGGAGCATCCAACAATTTTATTTTAACATTATCAAGCAGAGATTGCTCCTTAAGCCAAGCATACTTTCTAAGCACAGACCCAGTAACAGCAGCCCTGCAAGAGGCCTCCAAAGAATCAAAACCACATTGCAAAGTACGTTTGCCAACTCGTTCAGCTGAATGCAATAAATCCTGTAAGTCTCTATTTTCCACACATTCAGAAATCAACATAATTTTCTGTTTAAACAGTCCCATGATATGCTGCTGATATTTTAGCATATGGAATTGACAGTTTAAAGCCTTGATTGCCAAGGCTGCAGAAGTATAAACCTTCCTACCCAATCTATCCAGCGCCCTGGAGTCTCTATCAGAAGGGGTAGGATTTTTAGCAGTAGAAGCCTTAATGCCCTTGGGGCCTTGAGAAATGGTTTCAGGATCCACAACAGGATTTTTGAAAAGGAATTTGTGGGAGTCAGGAACCCTGTAGTATCTGTCTGGCTTACAAGGAGCCGGAGGCAGAGAATCAGGAGCCATACTAGATTCTGAAAACACATCAACGATGTTTAGTACAGGAGGTATAGCCAAAGGCCTATGCTGAGGAAGAAAATCCCTAAGCCACTTTTTGGATTCAGAAAAATCCTGACTTTCCCAGTGGAAATGTTCCCTTAAGGTATGTAAAATTTCCCCAAAAGAAAAATCCTCAAGGGGAGAAGCAGAAGGAATGGCAACCTGCCAGCAGATTACCCAAATGTAATGACTGCAATAGTGAAACACGAAGAACATCAGTAAAAAGTTCAAATGTGTAGGATACGAAATGGGATAGGATGAAGTAATGGCTAGACAAATTGAAACAAAATTAAGAAAGGCTCTTAACTGGAAAACCCCACACCCAGATGCAGCATCTAACTTCTGGCTAAAAGTTAATGACATGAAGATTTAGCCCCGATTAAGAACTACTTGTATGTGCACCATGAACACACACGTCTTCCTGGTTAACAGGAAAAATGATACTCCTTAAAAGTGAACCTGCAAGCTAGCCTGAAAACTATAGACAAACAACTTGCCTTCTGACAATGTACAAACTATACTGTAATTGATATCAACAGAGTTTATAGTAATTTCAAATTTAATCTTGGCAACAGAATGAAAGGGTAACAAAAGAAAGTCATATGGAGGAAAGGATCATTTGTTTAATAAAGTCGTAATAGAGAATTGAAAAAAATGGAAAAAATCTAGGCATGGCTAGATAACAACAAAAAACAAAAAAAAAAACATTTGACAGCATCCCATATTCATGGATAAAGAGGTGCTTACACATGTATAAGACAAATCCTACAGTGATCAATTACATTACAGTGAATATGAAACGGTGGTAAACCACTATGCAGATAAGCTATGACAGAGGAAGAATTATTATCCCAAGGATAAAAATTCAACAGGAGATATTCCAGGGTGACTATTTGCCACTGTTGCTCTTTTGTCTTGCCCTTAACCCATTAAGTTGGCTACTTAACGGATTAGGTCATGGTTATAATTTGGCTCCAAGAAAACAAGGTGTAAAGACTCATCTTTTTGTGGATGACTTAAGCTGCATAGTTCATCAGGGGGTAGCTGAAAGCACAACTGGAAGTGGTGAAAACCTTCCCAGATGATAAAAAGGAATGTCATTTGGCCTTGATACATGTGCAAAACTAACATTTAAAGCAGGAAAGCTACAGCACCAAGAAAATATCAGTCTGGGACAAGAATGCGATATAAAGGGACTTGAGCAGGAGGGAGTGAATAAATAATTTGGGAACTGATGAAGGATTGACAAAACATGAACACATGCAAACAAAACGCAGTAAGGAATATTTTAGAAGACTAAAATTAACAATGAAAACAGCCCAGACATGCAGAAACAAAGTCCAAGCTATAAACCAATTTGCTCTTCCTGTTCTAACTTACAACTCTGGAGTGGCTGCCTGGCCCCAAAAGTTACTGGATCAGCTAGACAGGAAAACAAAAAAAAAAAGCTTCATGTTTATGAAATTATATATAAAAATCAGTGTACACCAAGTATACATCATTATGGGCTGCTTCAAAATTGATTACTTGTAGAGATCTGCAATCGTAACAGCATACATATCTGCTAGCCTCAACATATCCAAACATAGCGAAAGTTTTGAAACATGAAGAGAACAAGTGTAAGAGGGCTTCCCTGCTTAGCAGAAGCATATTGATGTCAAGTACAATGAAAACCAAACCAGAAGTAGACAAAAATCAGGCAGCAAATGAATGTGTCAAAAAACAAAAGAAAGAACAGAAGGATCAGATGAGAAGGCAAGACATGTGGAAAAGGCATAAATATAGTTGAAAGTACAGAAAACTCCTGGAACAACCTCTTGTTGATCAGGATCCGACACAGGAATGGTTAAACTGTGATGAATTTAAACCAAAAGATTAAAGGTTAATACCATCAGCCTTGGATAGTGGACAATGTACATGTTGGTTTACAAATTCCATTAAGCATTTGGGATAAACAGACACATGCAGGTTCTGTAAAACAGAACTGGAAACAGTTGTGCATCTTGTTGCTGGATGTGACACACTATGGCAGAGGGACTCTATATTGAGAGGCATAATAATGTGGTGAGACTGTTGCATTGTGTGACACACAATGGCAGAGGGCCTCTATATTGAGAGGCATAATAATGTGGTAAGACTGTTGCATTGGGGATTGTGCAAACATTACAACACTGAAGTAGCTTAGAAGCATTGGAAATATAAGCCCAAAGCATTATAGATAATAATGAAGTTTTTATCACATGGGATCACCCATCATCAACAGTTCAAAAAACAGATGCAAGAAAAACATACACAGTAGTCCATGAAAATGTAGCACTGATCACTGTAATTGCTACACCCAATGATTATAGTGTCTTACATAATGACACAGTCATAAAACACCAGGATCTGCAGGGAGAAAAGTGGGCAATGTGGAAGGAGGATACCCAGACAGTTCCAGCAGTAGCAGCAGCAATGGGTTTAGGTATACTACCAATATATGCAACTCTGAATGAATTCTGGACACACTGCGGGTGAGGCAAAGAGCACATCTGATGTCAATTTTCATTCATTCCTCAACATGAGGGTTTGGATCCGATCCTCTGATCTGACTGCCTCTTTTTACAGCTCATGGATACTGCAAACTCTTGAGCTCCTCCCTTTATCCATAATGCTTTAGTTCCTCCCTCCATAACCCAGTTCTTGGTTTGCAGCCTTTGCATATGGATGTGGTCACTGTCCACTCTCGAGCGTTAATACAGAGAGATAAGTGAAGTCATTTTTTCCCTTCTTTTTGGCTATATTTAAATTTCTTTCTATTTTAACTAGCTCTTTTTAAGACCAAATCCTCAGAACCGAATATTTTGGATACAAGGTCTGCCTCACTCATCCAGTTCTTTCAGAGCCAAAACAGCTCCCCAGGACCTGGTACGCATATTCCAAAGACCCTATCCCCTTTCTCAGTGAACACTCTCCTTTTCAGAAAGATACTGTCACTCTATGACTTTTGGAAGGATGGGAAGATGAGGCCACAGAGGAGGATCTAAACAGGTAGATGTAGACAAAATGAAGTATCTGTCGGCACAGATTCAGATGATAGTTCTCCCGTCTCCCACCTTTTCAGGTCCAGAGACCTTTACCGGTATTACTCCACCCATCTTGGCTCCTTCTCAAATCTGTCCATCTTTGGAGCCCTTGGAGCAGAGTTTTCTGGGACTGTCTGTATCTGATCCAAAAATTGATGTATGTTCAGCACCGATACCTCCTCTGAGTAGAATGGCTCCAAGTGTGTTGGAGCTGGATGACTTGAGCCGAAGCATCGTTGTCAGATCCGAGGTATTGGTTCAACTCTGAAGTTGTTGGAGCCAGCTCTGCCTCTCTGAGCCTCAACGCTGGACAGCTTGGCTCAGACTTCTGTCTTGGGTGGACTGTCTTCGGGTCAGAGGGAGCTGACTGTCCAGAAGCATGTCTTCTCAGCTCCGTTGCAATCCTTCTACCCAGGGCATTCTGCTTTTGAGATGGTAGAGTGTGAGTGTTCTCTTCTACAGGACAAACAACCCCCCCATCGATCTTTTTTCCGGATCCCAGATGTCTTTGTGCCTTGAGCCTCACTCTATTCTACAGGGACAGCCACCCCAAAGTCTCCAGGATACCCAACAGTGTATTCTTATATCTTCAATATGACACTGTAGCATCCCACAGAAGTAGTTCCTAGGAAGAGAAAGTGCAAGAGGAGGCACAAACTACCCTCAGGAGCTGGCCAGTGAAGATACTGATTTTGATGAAGGGAAAGGTCCCCAAGATTACCACCTATGTCTTTTCTGGAGATCCTCAGGCAAATGGGCAGTTGGTCTACTGATAGCCCTTCCCAAGAAGAATCAGTATTCCTGGAGATATTTGGGTATGCCCCATCTACATCCTGGCGGACTCAGACTACCAATGAGCTCGTTGATAAGATCTCTCGGCGGGTATGGAAGGAACCTGATTATAATGAGCTAATCTCAAGAGAAAAGAGAGGATCCTGGGATCACCAATGGGAGGACAGCTATGGAGCAAAGGAGGACCAGTAGATGTCATGGTCGTAGCAGCAGCCACAAAACTCTTGGAGCAGAGTTCATCTGCTGACCCCATCCCAAGGTCGTAGCAGTAGCCACAAAACTCGAAGCAGAGTTCATCTGTTGACCTCCCCCTAAAAGGGAGTGTAGAGTGTTGGACAGATTTGGGAAGCATGTTTATACTTCAGCGACTTTTGCACTTGGGTCACTGAATTATCTGGTGCTCTACATCCATCAAGAACTGCCGCCAGGACATAGACTTCTGCTGCCTCAATGTTTGCTACCCTATAGTCCATCCCAAATTCAACCATGAGGCTCATTTCACATGCATCTGAATGCACCTTAAGGGCAGCAGGTTCGGGCATTTCCATTAGGAGACATGCCTGGATGTGCTTGTGTGGAGCCCCTTCAAGTCTTCCTTTGTCAATGCTCCTTTTGACAGAAGTTGGGTGTTTGGTACAAAACCGAAGTACACACTATCCAGATGTGAACAAGATGGTAAGACCCTGCAGTGGGGGTATGTTTTTCGACCCCCTCAAAGCATCTTCTCTAGGAATCAATGAGGTAGTCGGAAAACGTGGTTCAAAAAACCCAGGATCCTTTACATAACTACGGAGACAGTTTCCCGGGGAGGGGTGTTCAAACAGAAGATACTGCCCATATAGCAGCGGCCCGCAGAATCAAAGATTAAGGGATTTCTTCTCAGACAGGTCCTACCAGCACTCCTTACAGGAGTCCCGACTGCTCACCTCTGCAGGCAGTCAGGGGTCGCTTATCCCTGCACCAGAGAGCCTGGTTAGACATCACAACAAACACCTGGGTGCAGATGATTATTTCCAGAGGTTATATAATACCCTCCCCAATTAAGATTAAACAAGATTCCAAACATTCTACCCAGTCAGAAAAAAGCAGCAGCACAAGAAATAAAAAGGCTGCTAGAAAAAGAGAATCACCCAAAAGGACACCCAGACCAGAGAGAATCCGGAACCTACTCAAGATTCTCTTTACTGCCAAAGGAAACACGGGACTGGATTTCAGCGTCCTGAACAAACTGGTTTAAGTACACAAAGTTCTGGATGGTCTCACTGCATCAGGATGACTGAATGTACTCAAAAGATCTTCAGGATGCGCACTGTCACATAAAAATGAACAGGCAATCCCAGAAGATATCTACGCTTCTAGCTGAGAGCCAGTCATTATCAATTCAAAGCTCTGCCCTTTGGCTTCACCACAGCCCCTAGAGCATTCGCCAAATGCATGACAGTAGTAGCAACTCACTTGAGACTGCACAGATTCAGAGTGTTTCATTACCTGGATGACCGGCTCATAACCACTCTGACCAGGCATTTACTGAACAAAGTAGGGGATTATGTACTCCAAGCTGTGCTCTAACCTAAGAATTACCATCAATCTCAACAAATAGCAGCCAGAACCAACTCAAGTGCTTGAATTCATGAGCCTTGTTCAATACTGTATCAGTGACAGCCTTCCATACCCTGCAAAGGGTGTAAACTATTAGATTTCAAATCAAAAAGATAATTCCAAATTCCTCACTATCAGCCCGACTGATTCTACAGGCTTTAGGGTCAATGTTTGCTTCCATAATTCTAGAGCAACCGGCAAGATGTCACATGAGAATTCTTCAATGGACCTGGCGACTCAGTTGTCCATCCTGTACCAGCCTTTATCCACCCAGATCAAAATAATGCAGGCATGCAAAAGATCTCAAATGGTGGATTTGCTCAGAACAGATATTACAAGTCGCCCTTTTATACTTCCTCAACCAAAGGCCATAGTGATCACGGATGCATATCAAATTGGCTGGGGACATTTCTTGGGAAAGACAGTCCAAGACACCTTGCCCCAGAAGAGGCCAACGCACACGTCAATGTCCTAGAAATGAAAGTTCTCCTAGCACTGCAGGCCTTCCAAGACACTCTCCCTTCAGGGACTACTGCGATTCAGATGGGCTATATGTCAGTAGTCTAGTACATCAACAAACAAGGAGGAACCAAATCTTACCCCTTATGTTGAGAAGCTCTGAGTGTGTGGCAATGGGCTTTCTCATCCAATTTCTGATAGCAATGCACATTCTGGGAAAATCCAGCATGATAGACAAGTAGAGCAGGTCAATCTTACTGCCTCATGAGTGGCCTCTCAAAAAGAAAACTGCCAAGAAGATAATCCGCCAATGGGACCAGCCATGCTGCGACCTCTTTGCATTTCCCCTCAACAGCAAGTACAGTAGGTTCTTTGCCCTGATTCCCCCACCAGGGGAGTCACCAAGAGATGGTCTCCTCCGTAATGCCCCCCCCCTGTCTCCACTATGCTTACCCCGCCCAACTCCTCTAATCCTCAAGTTTCTTCAGAAAGCATCTCAAATGAAGAGCACAGTCATCCTCATTGACACTTATTGGTTTCGTCAAATTTGGTTTCCCTTCCCTTGGCCTCATCTAGTTCATACTCCTTGGACCCAATTCCAGACCTTCTGTCTCACCTGACAAACATGATTCTCCCGGACATTTTGGGTTTAAAGTTGACCGCATAGTTTCTCCAATTCCACTGATAGCTAGACAGCCCAGGCTCTAATCCCTTGTACATGACATTCTTTTGTCTTTCCACAAAGCTTCCACTAGGAAGATTTGCAAAAGTAAATGGAAAAGATTTGTTTTATGGTCACAACAGAAAGGCATCGATCCTTTTTCAGTGCCGGTACCCAAATATCTTGAATTTTTGTCTTCTATTTTTTAATGAAGGGGCTAGTTCTTCAATGGTTAAGGAACAATTAACTGCCATTTCTAATTTTCATATAGGAGTTGACAATTCTACCTTAGCGTCCTCATGACTTTGTATGGCATTTATAAAAGGAACCATTTTACTGAGACCCTCTCCCTTTAAATATCCTACTTCACCATGGGATTTGAATTTAGTGTTACAAGCCCTGGCTTAATCACCATTTGAACCTGCTGCAAAGAGTGAATTAAAGTTTTTGACTTAGAAAACTGTATTTTTGGTAGGCATAATATTGGCTAGGAGAGTTTCAGAACTTCCAAGCCTTATCTTCTAAACCTCCTTATTTAATCTTTCATAGAAATAGGGTGTCCTTAGGAACCAATCCAAACTTTCTTCCTAAGGTGGTGTCAGGGATCAAACATTAATCAATCTCCCAGTTTTCTTTCTAAATTTCTCAAACAAAGGGGAATACATTTTACAATTGTTGGACATTCGCAGACAATCACATTTCTATCTGCACAGAACTGAAAAATTCAGAAACTCAGATCACTTGTCTCTTTTTCAGAATCAAGGCTGGGAAAGCCATTTAGCAAGGTAGGTTTAGCTAAATGATTGAATTTCTTTTGTCTACAGCAAACTGGGTTTATCTTTGCCAAAAACCTTGAAGGCTCATTCAACCAGGTCCAGGAAAACCTCTTCAGTATTTCTATCCAGATCGTCCATGGATGATATTTGTGCTGCAGCTACTTGGACTAATCCTCATACCTTTACTACTCATTACGAAGTTGATCTGGTCGCTAGAGGAAGAGCAGCCTTTGGCTTAACAGTGCTCACAAATATCCTTTCTTAGAGTCCACCTGGGACTGAATGAAACTGACATCAGATAAAGATGTTACGTACACACTTATAACTTTCCATCTTTGTTATCCATTTTCAGTCTTCCTCAACACCCCTCCATCCAACCACCTACCTTTTGTTCATGACGTCTGGAAGAATGAGAAGATACTATGGGAACCAAAGTTCCTATTTTTGAGCTTAAGACACTGGTTTCTCATATAACCATTATTTATTGCATTACTATTTAGCAATAAAGGACAGCAAACAAGATCTGAGGTATGGAGGGGGGACTAGAATATTACGGTTAAGGGAGGAGCTAAAGTGTTTGCAGTATCCACAAGCTGTAAAAAGCAGCAGAGTCGGATACAAGGATCAGATCCGAAACTACATGTTGAAGAATAAAAATGGACAACACTGAGGGAAAATTATGGTAAGTACATAATCTCTTTTTTTTGGGCTAACCTCGAATGAAGCAATACTAATTTCACAAACTTTAATCATACTTTGACTTAGGAATGGGGTCCACTTCCATCATGGTGTTAGAAACCCAAAAGACTTGGAGACGTTTAAACTGAAGGAAATGCTGGAGCACAACTGAATTAAAGGTTTTTTTAAAGGAAAAAAAATTTCATTGAATTACCACTTGCAACATATGCAAACTTACATTTATATGAAAGTAAACAAACCATATTAACATGTTCATATTACAAACGTTATACATCACATATATTATTCTATACAACATAAAACTTATTCTTCCTCCAAAACATTTTCTGCATGTATTCTTCCTACAATGTCCATTTTTTTCTATGTAATTTACTCCTATCCATTTCTAAGGATCCCACACTTCCTATTATTTTACCTCCATTACATTATTCACTACTTCAAAAACTGTTGGTTTAGAATTGGGAGTTCCATTTTCTAGTAACTGCTTTTTTGTCAGCTACCAGAATTAAATATAAGAAGGCCTTACTATGTCTAGGCAATTCAGATCTTGTATCCCAGCTCAAAAAAACAAGAATTCCCTTAATTATGGGCTAGTTGCCAACACAATGCATCTGAAATTCTCCAGGTGAAACTAACACTAGGGAAGACTGCAATCCAAATTGTAGCTTGCCACAGATTCCCCACCATGCCCAAAGATTCTCACTACACCTTTCTAAACATACTGGAAAATATTAAGGTACAACCAAACACCCTAATACTGTGCGATTTCAACTACCCTGCCATTAATTGGGCAAACTACTCGGGTACCAACTCCTTTTCCCAATGGTTCTTAGAATTTATAAATTCCAACGCCCTGGATCAACTAATCCATTGTCCCACCAGGGGCTCCAATATTCTAGACCTGGTCATTACCAACATGGGAGATAGATGCTCCACACCAGTGGTCACCCCCTCATTGGTCAGGTCTGACCATAAGTAAATCACCTTTGACATCTACATCCCACCCCCCAGTAAGGAAACCTCCTTAAAAAACTTCTCCAAAGCCAACTTCATGCTACTGAAGTCAGAAGTGACAAACTTCACAACACCCACACAGATGGGATCTGGAAGCTCGACTGCAGAATCCTACACTAAGGCACTGTACGAGCACATCCACTCATGCATGAATCATGCCATCCCAAATAGAACCAAGATGCTCTTCTCCAAAAAAAGGAAGCCAATCTGGTGGTCCCCTGCTATAAACAAACTATACAAGAGAAGGAAGAAACTGTCGCAGAAAAGAGGAAAATCCCAGGATGCAAAAAACTCCCTCACCAGCCTCAGTAAGAAGCTGAGATCCCTCAAAATCATCCAAAGCTAGTTACGAAAATAAAATTGCCAAAGATTCCAAAGACAACCACAAGGCATTCTATAGTTATGTCAAGAATCTAAACGGCAATGCTCAGATCTGCTCTGAGCTACAACAGGATGGCTTTAAATATACTGATCCCAAGGATATTGCCAATATCCTGGCAGCTCGATTTAGTGCCAACTTCACCCCCCTCTCACCCCCTAAAGGGCCCATTTCAATGCCAAAAGATTGCCAAATTCCGATAATCATGGCCACACAGGTAGAAACCACACTCTCCAAAGCTAAGAATACAGCATCCATGGGACCAGATGACATTCCAGGCTTTGTACTACACGAACTAGAAAATGAACTGGCACCTCACCCAAGTGTCATGTTTAATCATAACCTCACCTCAGGCTTCGTGCCCACCAAGTGGCGCACAACTACAGTTATCCCGTTCCACAAGGGAGGATCTGCATTGGATCCCGGGAACTACCATCCAGTCAGTCTAACAAGCCTGATCTGCAAGGGCATGTAACGCATTATCTTGGAACTTATAAACAAAGACATTGGCAACCTTCAAACACTGGACCACACCCAGTTTGGGTTTGTGAAGGGCCAATCTTGTCTCCTGAATCTGACTGACTTCTTCGAATCAGTCTCCAGAGCTGTGGATGAGGGTAAGACGGTCCACACAGCCTATCTGGACCTGGCCAAGGCCTTCGACACCACCCCCCACTCTAGAATCATACCATAAACCTTCTAAGCTGGGCATAAATCCCTACGTCACTCGATGGTTTGCCAACTGGTTTACTGACAGAACCCAGACTGTAAAAGTAGCCGACTCCAAATCCGGCTCCAGACAAGTGGAGAACTTCAGGGTTCAGTCCTGGGACCACCCCTGTTTGGCATCTACTTCTCTGAAGTACAGGCCAACACTAAGGGACTCTGGCTAACAAAGTTCGCAGATGATTGCAAAATGGGAGCCATTATTGAATCCCCAAATGATGTGGATATTCTACAAAAGGGCCTTACAGAAACAGATGCCTGGTGCCAGAGCCATGGGCTCAAGCTTAATGCCAAGAAATAAGAAGTTATGTACCTACCATAACGTTCCATGTTAGTTGTCTTCTTCTCGCCTTCTTTCTTGCTGGATGGGTTTGGAGCCGATCCTCGGCTCCGACTCGGCCAATACTAAAGCTCGAGAGCTAATTCCACCGGCTCGAGGCTCCCCTATATCCCACAATGCTAGGCAGTAACTACTCAGATCTCATTTGATAGCTATACCAAGCAACCCTAGTCTCCATAGAATGTAGTAGGGAAACCCACCTCAAAACAACCTGCGTGAAAGGTATCGCAGACCTAAGAAAGGAGAAAAAGAGGTGGAAGAACGTGTGGGAATGACGACTTCCAGAGGAAGAACACAAACTGAATTCCTGTCGGTCTGTCCAGGCTTGGGGGAAGGAGGGTGGGGCGAAAGAAGGCGAGAAGAAGACAACTAACATGGAACGTTATGGTAGGTACATAACTTCTTAATGTTAAGTTGTCCATCTCGCCTTCATTCTTGCTGGATGGGACCACGTCCCTAGCACCTTATCCCGGGTGGCCTATCGGAACAGACTCTTGAGAACAGTGGAACCAAAATTGGCACGGCTTCTGGAAACCATGTCCAATTTGTAATGTGAAATGAATGTATGAGGAGAAGCCTAAGTGGCTGCTGCACAAATGGAATCTATTGGCAGCCTATCCTGAAAAGCTACGGATGTAGCTAATGCCCTAGTTGAATGAGCTCTAGGTCTTGAGGGTAGTTTTTGATGTCTTATCTCATAGATGAAGGTAATTGTAGAGGTGAGCCATCTAGAGAGGGATACTTTAGTAACAGGAAGGCCCAATTTTCCTTCCGCATATGACAGAAACAATTGATTAGATTTCCTGAATTGTTTAGTCCTATCTAAGTAATACCTAAGTTGGCGATGAACATCCAAAAAATGTAGCTTTTGTTCCGACCTGTTTGAATAGTTAGGGAAAAAGATGGGGAGATCAATAATTTGGTTTAGGTTTACTTGAGAGGAAACTTTGGGCAAAAAGGATGGATTAGTATGGAGGGATACCCTATCTTTGTGAAACACTAAGTAAGGAGGACGACTGCACAGAGCATGGAGTTCAGATACCCTTCTCGCTGAAGTTATAGCTACTAGAAAAAGTGTCTTCCAAGAAAGCAACTTCAGAGAACATGAAGCTGCGGTTCGAAGGGGGGGGGGGGATTAAGGATGCCAGAACCAAGTTCAAATCCCATTGAGGCGGGGGATCTTTGATTGGAGATTTGGGAAGAAATACGCCTTAAAAGGCTTTACAGAGTTTGTGAGCCATGATGCTAGACTCCGAGACACCAACATGAAAATTAGATATGGCAGCCAACTGAACTCTAACGGTAGATGCAGATGATCCTAAATGAAAGAGTTCTGCTAGAAAATCTAAAATAGACTGGATAGGTGCTGTAAAGGGATCTATGTTTTTTGACGTTGCCCAAAAGGAGAAGCGTTTCCATTTGCTACTATAAATCTTCCGGGTAGAAGATTTATGAGAGGCTATCAAGATATCTCGGACCGAGCGAGATATTGAGGGAAGCCTGGCTAAGGTTGGAATCTGAGAAACCATGCTGTGAGGTTTAGAGAAAGCAGAGACTGGTGCAGCTGACCCAATTGGTGGGTTATCAGATCTGGTACTGGGTCCAGATGCCAAGGCTGCTCCAAAAGGTAACTATGAAGAAACGGAAACCATATCTGTCGAGGCCAGTAAGGGGCAATGAGGATCATTGTCACTCTCAAGGCGATGGCTTTCTGAATTAGTTGAGATATCAGTGGAAAGGGGGGAAAGGCATACAGAAGTCCCCGGGGCCAATCGTGAACTAGAGCGTCTCTGGTGGGATGGCCTGGTAACGGGAAGAGAGTGAAGAAGTGACACTTGCTGTTTTGGGGAGTAGCAAAAAGATCGCAGCAAGGCTGGCCCCATCTTAGGAATACTTCTTCTAGAACTGATTTCTTTAGAGACCACTCGTGGGGCATGAGAATTGCCCTGCTCAATTTGTCTGCAATAACGTTGGATTTCCCGGGAATGTGCGTTGCTATCAGAAAACGCTGAGAAGAGATCGCCCATTGCCAAAGTCCGAGTGCCTCTCGACAAAAAGGGTATGATCTGGTTCCGCCTTGTTTGTTGATGTACCACACTACGGACATGTTGTCCGTTTGAATTGCAATAGTCCCAGTGGGAAGAGAGTCGTGAAGGGCTTGCAACGCTAAAAGCACTGCTCTCATCTCCAAGACATTTATGTGCAAGTGGCACTCGAAAGGTTGCCACGTGCCTTGGACTGTCCTGCCCTGATAATGCCCCCCCCCCACCCGATCAGGGAGGCGTCTGTTGTCAACGTGGCGACTTGGGGGGGGGGGGGAGTGAAAGGTCTTCCTCGGAGAAGTTGAGGTGATGTGATCCACCAAGACAGTTGATTCTTGCATGATTGAGTTATCAAAATGGTATGGGACATCGGGAGCTGTTGAAAGGACCACTGAGTAAACAGCATCCATTGGAGGATCCTCATGTGAAAGGGAGCCAAGGGGAGAAGGGGAATAGCTGCTGCCATGAGTCCTAACACCTTCAAAACTAATCTGGCTTTGACTTTGTTGCATTGTAAGAGAAGGGAAACTTGTTTTTGAATATCTGACACTCTCTGCTCTGTGAGTCTGGCTGAAAGATTGAGTGTGTTTAAGGTGGCGCCTATAAAGGTAATAGATTGACAAGGCAGATTTTTCGAAATTTATCGAAATGCCTAGAGCTTGGCAAGATTGGATGGTGAAGTCCCTGGATAGAAGAAGCTGATGTCTGGTGGTGGCGGTAAGGAGCCAGTCTTCTAAATATGGAAACACCTGGAATCCTTGACGTCTCAAGTGAGCCGCGACCACTGCCATGCATTTGGTAAACACACAGGGGGCTGTAGTGAGACCAAAGGGCAGGGCCCTGAACTGGTAGTGACTGGCTCCCAGCCTGAAGCGGAGATATCTCCTGGAGCGTCTGTTCATCTTGATGTGGTAGTACGCGTCCTGAAGATCTATCGAGCACATCCAATTGTCCTGACCCAAGAAGGGTAGAATGGACTGAAGCGTGACCATCCGGAATTTTGTTTTCCTGATATACTTGTTTAAGTAGCTGAGATCCAGTATGGGTCTCCAGTCCCCTGTTTTTGGTACCAAAAGAATTTGGAGTAGATTCCGGATCCTTGCTGGTCTGCTGGGACTGACTGGATAGCTCTTTTTGATAGCAGCTTTGAAATTTCTAATGCTGCTTGTTCCCTTAGACCGGGTGGAACGTCTGGAAGGGATCTTTTGGGTTGGGATGGGATGTGAATAAAGGGAATTTTGTAACCCTCGGATATGATCGACTGTACCCATTTGTCTTGAGTAAGGGAAAGCCAGGCTTTTGGGTACAGGGATAACCTTCCCCCGACTGCCTCCGAAGGTGGACAGCCGGGCAGCCCCTCAGGGATGCTGAAAGGGTTTATCAGAGAACATTTCTCTGCTACCCTGGTTTTGCGGACCTTCTCTGCCTCTAGGGCGGCGTCTATTATTATTCCCCCCTCTGCCTCTAGAGGGGAATCGACCTTGTGCGTCAGATGAGACTCCCTGGGATTGTTTGTGGAACCACATCTTTCCTCCCCTCTGACCTTTGGGATAGGGTCTAGAAGGGGTAGAAAAACGGACTCCTACGGCAGAGAGAGTCTTACCTTCTACCTCGCACCTGGTCAATGTATCCTTCACCTGTGGACCAAACAAGGATGATCCATCAAAGGGAGAATTGGTGAAGGACGCCTTGAAAGGGTCCGCAAAGTTGCATAGCCGCATCCAGGCATGACGTCGTAAGGCAACACCTGTGCCTGCGGCTCTACTCGCCCCATCTGCAGCATATGAGACCAGCCGCATGGAGGAGTTAATGATGGAATTCAGGGTTGCCAACTGGGAGTTCATTGTGTCTTTGAACCCCTCAGCTGTAGGATCCTTTATCAGTTCACCCATATCCTTGAGTAAATCTCTCTGGAGACGAGTGAAGTGACATAAGTAATTCAGCAAACGCATTGAAAAGGTCGCTGATGAGAACATCCGCTTGCCGTACCTGTCCATGGTCCTAGATTCCTTATTAGGAGGATGGACAGGAACCAAAGGATCGGCTAACTCCTCCTTAGTGGCCGCAGCCACCACCATGGCATCAACAGGGACACCTCTGGATAAAAAATCTATATCTCTAGGGGCAGTAATAAATTTAGATGGTCTCCTCGGGGTGGGTTCCACTGAATCAGGAGCCGTCCAGGCCTTCCTTGCCACCACTTTCATAAGGGGTCAAAGGGAGGGACACCCAGGAGGTAGAAGGGCGAGAGCCAAACGCCTCAAGATACACTGACTCATCCTCCGAAGGGTTAAGGGCTGGCCAGTTCCCCCTCTGTTTGAGGATCTCAAGGATGTCAGCAAAGGAGACATCCTCAGACGGGGATCGAGGGGAACTTTCAGATTCCTCTAAGTCAGTGTCAGAGGTGATAGACTCAGGGGAGTCAATGTGCTTCCTCTTGCACTGCCTCTTCCTAGGGGGATCTCCTACCGGGTCAGGAGAGGCCTCGGAAGAGGAGGAAATTCCCAATGGGGAAACTTGAGGAGTTGGCTCTCTGCGGTCTAAGGCAAGGGGGTGAGTAGAAATCACCGCAGGCACTGTAGATGGGGGGGCTGAAGGAGCCGACTGTGGGGCAGACCCTGGTTCTAGCACGCTCCGCATGACCTCGAAGGCACCCCTGTCAGGCAAGGCCAGAGGCCCCCGCCCAGAAGAGACAAGGACCTCCCCCGGCACAGACAGGGATGGCTCCGAAGCCGAACTCACCAGCGCCGAAGCCCCGAGAGGGAGAGCGGGGTCGGACAAGGGTCCGATGCCACTCGCCCCCTCGGAGCAGACGAGGGAAGCTCGGCGCCGAGATCCCTCCAAGGAGGAGATCGGAGCAGACGACGGAGCCGAAAGGGAAGGTATCGGATCCGACGCACCGACAGTCATGGCTCCGACAAGCCCTGGCTCCGAACTCAAAGGAGTCAGAGGAGGAATGTATTGGGGAACGGAAATAGCCACTGACTGCTGAGTCGGGCTATGCAGCATTTGGGCCAGTGCCTCGGACTTGAAAAGTCTACTCACTACCCTTTGCAAATCGTGGTCAGATAACCTGGAAGACAGTGAAGAATGAGTTTTATGGCTCCGTTCAGAAAGAAGAGGGGATCCTGGCGCCGAATGCACGGAGCCGATAGAGGGGGATCTAGATCTCTTCCTAGACTGTGGCTCCGATAAGAGTATCGGAGCCAACGGAGTTTTATCAGCCTCGGCTCCAGCCGGAGCCGAGGTAACAGTATGAGGCTTGGAAACATTGGCTACGGCCGGAGCCGATGTCGAAGCCGACTTAACCTTTCCAGCAGTCGACTCAGAAACCGGAGCCGACTGTTTGGAAGTTTTAGAAGGCTTCCCTGACACAGACTGAGTCGGGGGGCCTTCAGGCTTTAATAAGCCCCGCAAGATTAATTTATTCTTGCGTTCCTGCAGGACTCTAGGGCTAAAACCATGACAAACAGCACAAGAGTCCTGCAGGTGCAAAGGTCACAGGCAATACACACAAGAAGTGTGACCATCTGTCAGAGACATTTTCTGACAGCACGAGTCACACTTCTTGAAGCCTGAGACCTTAGCGTCTTTTGACATAGTGAAAGGAGTGCCTGACAACAACACAAACACACTACAGACACACCCTCTACCGAAGAAAATTATTAAATTATTAAGGCTAACACAAAGCCACAAACACACATACAAGCCCTTAAAAAAACTACTAATTTAGTCACACTAAAGGACTGGGGGAAGGGAAGGGGCCGAAGGCCTACAAGTTAAGGGAAGAAAAGGAAGGGAATATAGACCCGAAAAACAGGGGTCGATTTATCTAAATATTAAACAAACTAAAAATGTTATGGTATGAAACAATAGGGGGTTAAGAAATACCTATTACGGTAAAAACTCTCACTAACCTGCCTGAGCCGGTAGAAAAGCACCTCGTCAGCTATAGCGGCAAACGAGATCTGAGTAGTTACCGCCTAGCATTGTGGGATATAGGGGAGCCTCGAGCCGGTGGAATTAGCTCTCGAGCTTTAGTATTGGCCGAGTCGGAGCCGAGGATCGGCTCCGAACCCATCCAGCAAGAATGAAGGCGAGATGGACAACTTAACATTGTATAGTTATCCCCTTTGGAAAAAAACATGTACCCATGAATTACCTCATAGATGGCAGGACACTAAACATTGAAAGTGTTATGAGAGACTTCGGGACACAGGTGGACAGTGGTCTCACTTTCGATAACCACATTGCCACAACAGTCAGGAAATCCTTCTATGTGGCACACCTCATCACTAAGGACTTTTCATCCAGAAAAAAGGAGGTCATTGTCCCACTGTACTCATCCCTCATTAGACCCATTATAGAGTATAATGCCCAGTTTGGTATGTACCTCACAAGAAATCTGCAACAGCTGGAAAGGCCATAGAAATACCTCACTAAAAGAATCACAGGCCTAAAGCAGATGCCATATGCTGACCGCCTAAAAAAAACCTCCAGCTATACTCTGTGGCATGTCGTCTACTCAGAGGCAATCTCTGCTTAACATACAAGGCCATGTCGAACCCTGAGCTGTTGGACATGCTCCACTTAAAGAAATCCCAATCCCTCAGAGCCACATGCTCCAGGGATCTAAACCTTTTCATCACAATGAACAAAACATGTGGAGGGATAGGTTCCTGACACAGAGACTCCCCATACTCTGGAACAGACTGCCCATACATGTCAAACAGAGCATCTCCTTGGCCCTCTTCAAAAGGAACCTTGATGATTGGATGGGAGATAGGAAATTCTCCCCGGGAATCATGTCAGTCGCCCTGCTAGACAGGGGTCCAGAGAAGTAAATATTGTGGGAAGAAATAGCCAGGGAATTGTTATGGCTAGGCTTGCATAGGCCCTAGGGCCGATAGCCTAGTACCAACCTATGAACCTATATTCATTTACTCACTCAGCATTCCGGAGAGAAGTCTATAAGGAATTTTTAATGTCTGTCAATTTATTACACTCCAAAAAACTTAAGTTATGTACTCACCATAACGAGAGATCCATGTTGTCTGTTTCCTTCTGGTTCAACCTGTGGGTTATTGGATCCAATGCCAGGCAACTTCCAAAGACTTCAGCTTGCCAAATTCCTCCTCTACCCGTAACACCCCACTGCACCACAGCAATCTCAGAGTTTGCTCCCTCCTTAAAAATTTGGACCTAGACCCCAAAGAGGAAAAAGAAGAAACCAAGGACACCAAGAAAAGAGGAGAAGCAGTTTCCCCAGTTCAGTCAACTCTTGAATAAAAGGATAGCCAAGACAGTTGGGGGGGGATGGTTGAACAAGACTGAAACAGGCAACACAGATTTATTGTTATGGTGAGCAGATAACTTCATTATATGAAGTTGCCTTTTCCCTCTGGGTTACAACTGTGAGACAGAGTCCCCAGCCATGTAACACTCTAGGGTGGTCTCACTGAAAGATATTGCACAATACTGTGGAACAAAACAAAGACCTCAACACCAATTTGTAGTGGGATATGAACATATGATGACCACCCAAGATGGAGCTGCACAATCATCATCCAAAGCAGCTTTGGAGGAAGAAACTGTAGTAGCCATAGTTCTGGAAGAATGACCTTTGGGTTTGTCACTCAAAGACTTTTCCTTCAAACTATACTCAAAGGAAATACAATTAGAAATCCATTTGGGCAGAGTAACCTTAGACACAGGCTCACACAACTGAAACTTAGAGAAACAGGTAATTTATTAGTTTTTTGTCCTGTTCAAATAAAACTTCAATTGCCTATAGATATCCAAGACAATATAGCAGATATGCACAGAACACATCCATTCTCCCCTGCACAGAAGTGGCAGGATGGATTGAACGGTGACGATCCGGAACTTCGACTTCTTGACAAAAAGATTAAGATTGCTGAAGTCCAGAACTGAACAAAGGTCCCAATCTTTCTTGGGACCAAAAAGAAGTGAGAGTAAGTTCCGGACACTCGTTGTCCTATTGGGACCTTGTGGATGGCTCTTTTCTTGAAGCTTTTAGACTTCTAGCCTGGCCGACTCTCTCTGACAGGGTGGGACATCCAGGAGAGACAATTTGGGGACTGGAGGTGGAAGCGAAAAGGGAATGGAATGGCCCCTGGATATGACCGAGTACTCACTGATTGTATGAAATTGAAGCCCAGGCCTGTGGGTGCAGAGCAAAGCAACCCCTGACCGCCTCCAGGGTGGCTCAATTGGGCAGCTCTTCAGGAGGGTTAAAAAGCTTCTCAGAAAAAGCTTCTCTGTTGCCCTGATTCTGTGGACCCCTCTCCCTCTGGGGCAGCGTCTGTTGTTGAAATCTCTTCCACTACCCCTGGAAGAAGAATCAGCCAGAGCATCCCAGAAGGCGCCCGCCCTGTGACTTGCGAAACCAAAACTTCTTCCCTCCCTGTTAGTTCTTAGAGAAGGTCTGTTGGGGAGTGGAGAATTTGATTCTGACTGATGACAGGGCTCTTGCCTCCTAGTCACTACAGGTCAAAGTGTCTGACTGTAGGTCCAAAGAAAGTGTGGACCCATCAAAAGGGGCATTCGTAAAAGACACATTAAAGGGCTCCTCAAACCTGCAAAGGCGCATCCAGGCGTGTTGCCTCATGGCTATGCCTGTACCTGCCACTCAAGAGGTTCCCTCCATGGCACTGGAGATTAGCCCCATTGAACAATTGGGGATTGAAGCTAGGGTCGACAGCTGGAGAGAATCCTTCTTGAACTCCACTGCCAGCAGAAACCACAATGGAATAGTCATCAGGATGCCCTTACTCTAATGTGTGAGGTCTGTAGGTGGGCTCATAAATTTGTCTGCTTCTTTGGGGATGGGCTCCATGGTGCCTGGCTCCTTCCAAGCCCTGTAGAAGATTAAATCAACAAGCTCATCTGCAGGGGGTGGGGGACACCCAGGACATAAATGGCCCTGACTTGAATGCCTTCAGAAAAACTGCTTCCTCAGAAGATGGGGGTTGAACAGTCCATCCACCCTTCTGTTTTAGGATTTCGAGGATGTCTCCAAAGGAGATATCATCGGGTGGAGACTGGGGGGGACCTATCACCCTCATTGAAATCAGTGTCCCCAGTTAAAGATTCCATGTGGGGTCCAACTGCCTCCTCTTACACTTCCCCTTCCGCTGCACACTCTCCTCAGGCTCAGAGGAGGATTCGGAAGAGGGAGGAACCCCCCAGGGATGGGCTCACCCTGGATAGGATGAACAGGCTCAGGTACCAAAATGGAGACAGGCTGCAAAGTGACCGGCAGCGAGGGAGATGAGAGACTGGGAGTGGAGAGAGTCCCTCTCTACCACCCAGAAGGCTGATGGGCTAGAGGAAGCCACAATCTCCCCTGCGGGAGCCGAAGCTACCCACAGGGGAACAGATAAAATCTCCCCAGCCACTTGTCCTCCGGAGAGTACCGGACCCAAGCTGTCCAATGCTGAGGCACCTATGGGCAGAGAGCGGTCTGAAAACTCCATACCAGACTCCCTGCCCAGGGATCCGGTGACAACATTCTGAGACCGGGACCCGCTGTGGTCTGACTGCAACAGAACAGAGATGGTCTGGGACTCGTATAGAGTCGAGAGCACCACAACCGTCTCATCCATCAACATCTCCCGAAGGTTTGTCGAGACACTGGGTTCCGAAGCCAGTTGGGTTGGGAGAGGAGAAAAGTACAGTTGTGTACACTTACCATAAATGTAGATGTTCGAGTGTATTCACTGTTGCAGTCATTACATTTGGGTAATCTGCTGGCAGGTTGCCCTCAGTTGGCCAGATTAACAAAGTCTTGGGCCCTGCGTCGGTTGCTGTTCCTTCTTCCATGACATCAGTTTGTCAGGGGTATAAAACATGCAGCCGCCATTACATCAGTTTTTCATGCCCCAGATGTCAGGTGCCCCCCCCCCCAAATGGGGAGCAAAATATATACATACACACACACACATATATATATATATATATATATACACACACACACACACACATATATATATATATATATATATATATATATATATATATATAGATATATATAGATAGATATATATGTGTATACAATTTAAAACACAAAACGTATACCTCCAAACAAAAGGAAATACACCAAAAAGGCTTTTAATCATAGTAAAAGAAAGGAGAGGAAAAGTTAGAGAAAAACAGGGGGCTGGAGGGTGGGTAACCAGGACTGCAACAGTGAATACACTCGAACATCTACATTTATGGTAAGTGTACACAATTGTACTATGTTCTTTGTGTTTCACTGTTGCAGTCATTACATTTGGGTAGAATCCGAAAGCTATGGTTGGGAGGATGGATTTATACAGCATTAGGAGCAGCTATAAGACCCTGCAGAACAGCAGTGGCAAAGCCAGCTCTGTATTTATAGAAGAGAGGTAAATGGTAATGTTTGGTGAACGTATGAACTGAGCTCCAGGTAGCAGCTTCTAGAATGTCTCTGGTAGGAACCCCTCTGAGAAAGGCTGCAGAAGTAGATGCAGCCCTGGTGGAATGAGATCTGATCCTCTTGGGGATAGGTTTACCATGGTGCATATAGCAGAAACAAATACAATAGACTGTCCATTTGGAAATAGTCTGCTTTGAAATAGCCTTTCCCTCTGCCCCTACAGCAAATGCCATCAATAGTAGTTCCGATTTTCTGAGAGATTTTGTCCTGTTTAAGTAGAAAGTTGTCTCTGTACATCCAATGAATGCAGAGTCCACTCACCCTTGTTCTGTGGACTGGAGAAGAAAGTTGGCAGATGAATGGTCTGATTAAGAGCCACAATGGATACCACCCTTAGGCATAAAGAATGGATTGGTCCTGAGAGCCACCCTGTCCGGATAAAAAATAATGAAAGGCTCCACTGCCATAAGAGCCTGTAATTCTGAAATCCTTCTAGCTGAAGTGACTGCTAAAAGGAAAGCTGTTTTCCCAAGAGAGAAATTTTAGGTCCGCAGTAGCAGCTGGCACAAAAGGAGGTAGAGTGAGTTTTTCCAAAACAAAATTGAGGTCGCATGCAGGAGTTGGTGCTCTCCTGGGAGTTCAAATTTTTGGCCCCTCTGAGATACTTGCTTTAGCAGAGGATGAGAAAAGAGGGGAGGTTCTGTGTTGTAATGAGCTGAAATGGCAGAGGCATGGATTTTTATGGAAGAAAAAGAAAGGCCCTTGTGAAGCATTTCAGTTAAGTATTGCAGAATCTGACGAATATTGGGCATTGCTGTGCTTATTCCTTGTGATTGGTTCCAGGCAAAGAATCTTTTCCATTTGTCAGCATAAGATTTTCTAGTACTAGGCCTTCTAGCCTCCAAAATGACATCCATCACAGGTTTGCTGAGAGATGCCAATTAGTTGATTAGCCACGCTACAAGATTCAAAGTTTGGAGCTGAGTGTGCAGAATTTGGTAGTTCTGCTGAGACAGTAGGTAAGGTGTCTGAGGCAGGTGCCACAGAGACAGGTGTGATACACTGTGCAGGAGTGGGTACCAGTGTTGGCGAGGCCAGTCTGGAGCAATCAGAATCATTTTTGGTTTGTCCTGACTTTTAGTAGGACTTTGGAGAGCACAGGCAGAGGGGGAAAAGCATAGACTGATAGAGCATCCACTTTCCAAGCTTTTTCGTGATGAATTCTTGTACAGAATTTGTCTACTGAAAGTTCTGGGGTGAAGCAAAAAGATCTGTGTCTGGGATCCCCCATTTGCATGTCAACATGTTGAAAACTTGTGGTTCCAGTTTCCATTCGTGTGGGTCCATTTCTGCTTAGTTTGTCTGCAAGAGTATTTAGATTTCATGGCAGGAATTGAGCTTGTAGATGTATGACACCCAAGGCCATGTTCCACAATGCCATAGCTAGTCTGCAAAGGGGGTAGGGAATGTGTACCCCCCCTGCTTGTTTATGTAACACATGACTGTGGTGTTGTCTGTCTGTCTATCAGTAGTTGTCCTGGATGAAGGTAGTCCTTGAAGGCTGTCAGAGCATTCTGTACAGCTAGCATCTCTTTCTGATTGATATGTAGGTGCATTTGATTTGGGCTCCATTTGCCCTGAATGCATTTCCCTGTCAGATGCGCCCCCCAAGCATAGTCTGATGCGGCTGTAGTCAGGGTTTGGGTGGCAGGGGGTGGAGTAAATGGCAGTCCCTTGTTTTGGTGGCAGGCCTCTGTCCACCATAGGAACTCTAGTTGCAGACAAGGTATAATAGGAATCATTGTTTCCAGGTTGTGACAATGTTGACTCCATAAACTTTTCAGGTACCACTGAAGTTTCCTCATATGCAGTCTTGCATATGGAATTAGAAGAATGCAGGAGGCCATGGAACCCCAAGGCCTGCAGAATTGGTCTTGCAGATAGCCGGGTTTTTGTGGCCACCTGTCTGAAGTAAGTCATCAATTGAATTTGCTTTTCTTGCGTAAGGTAAGTCATCTGGGCAGTTGTATTCAAGCTTGCACCCAGGAATGTAATTTTTTGAGAGGGTACCAGTTGTGATTTCCTTTCGTTTATGGTGTACCCTAGACAAGTTAGAATCCTTTTTACAAATGCCAGATTCTTTAGAAGAATGTCCTTGTTTTCTGCCTGAATTAGACAATTGTCCAGGTATGGATAAATAAAGAAGTTATGTTCTTACCATAACATTCCATGTGGAGTGTTCATCTCGCCTTTGTTTTTACACACGGGTTCGGAGCCGATCCTCGGCTCCGAGTCGGCCGCATAGCAAAGCTCTGCATCTAAGAGAAGCTCGAGACCAGGCTATATCCCACAATCCTCCCTGCCATTACTCAGATCTAGTTTGCAAGCAAACCAGAAAAAAACAATAACCTTGAGGTATTAAGGCTACATACAGCTATAAAGGAAAAAAAATTTAGAGACACCATCTCACTGACAACCAACTAGGGGTAAAGAAAGATACCCGGAAGAGGTAAAGACATGTGGACCAGACTCTAGTCCTGCTCGTTCTTCCAAACCGTGAGGGAGGGAAAGGGGGGGAATGTAAAAACAAAGGCGAGATGAACACTCCACATGGAACGTTATGGTAAGAACATAACTTCTTTATGTGAGAGTGTTCAATCTCGCCGTTTGTTTTTACACACGGGTAGCATCCCTAGCTCAGTCACCCTGAGTGACTCATGGAAGAACGTTCCTGAGCACAGTGGAACCAAAGGATGTCCTGTCTTTGGAGGCTTTGTCAACCCTATAATGAGTGATGAAAGTATGTGGTTTAGACCACGTGGCTGCTGCACAAATCGTGTCCAAAGGCAGGCGAGCTGCATGAGCCAAGGAAGTGGAGACGCACCTAGTAGAATGGCCTCTTGGTTTGGTGGGTAAGGCCTGGTTTGATTTAGAATACACAAAGGCTATACAATCAGTAAGCCATTTAGAAAGAGTGTGTTTTGTAACTGCCATGCCCTTTACATTATCTGCAAACGCAACAAAAAGCTGATCTGTTTTTCTGTAGTCTTTAGTCCTGTCTAAATAAAATCTGAGTTGCCTGTGGACATCTAACTTGTGCAACATATATTCCAGCTTGCTGGTATGGTTTTTAAAGAAAGTAGGGAGTTCAATGGATTGATTAATATTTATGACAGAGCATACCTTAGGAAGGAAGGACGGACTTGTTCGTAAATAAACTATCTGGGTGAAAATTTAAGTAAGGAGGTTTAATAGACCGTGCTTGCAGCTCTGAAACTCTCCGAGATGAAGTAACCGCTATAAGAAAGAGAGTCTTCCAAGACAGAAATTTCAGGGGGCAAGAAGAGGCTGGTTCAAAAGGTGGTAACATTAGTTGTGACAACAACAAATTTAAATTCCATGGGAATAAAGGGTCCCTGACAGGAGGTCGAAGATGGAAGGAACCTTTCATAAAAGCTTTACAAAGCCTGTGGGACATGATAGAAGAACCATTCTCACCAACATGGAAGTTGGATATGGCAGCCAACTGCACTCTTAATGTGGAAGTAGAGGCCCCTTCATGAAAAAGGATGGAAAGAAATTCTAGGATTTTATGCAAAGGAGCAACCAAGGGGTCCAAGTGTTGATTAGATGCCCAGTACACAAAGCGTTTCCATTTACTGTTGTAAAGTTTTGTGGTGGAAGCCTTATGAGAGGCAACCAAAATGCGCTGCACTGCCGGAGAAAGAAGATCAGACCTGGCTAGGTGGGGAAGTGGAGCAGCCAAGCTGCTAGTTTGAGAGATAGAAG
Organism: Protopterus annectens; assembly: GCF_019279795.1. Taxonomy (NCBI): domain Eukaryota; kingdom Metazoa; phylum Chordata; order Ceratodontiformes; family Protopteridae; genus Protopterus; species Protopterus annectens. Next base: position 1,272,305,590 of record NC_056731.1, on the reverse strand, counting down.
AGACGGGTGAAGAACTCCCGACGAATGCGTCAGTAGATCTGGTACTGGGTCCAGGATCCAAGATTCCTCTGTTAGATGGGCTTGAAGAAAAGGGAACCATATCTGTCGAGGCCAGAATGGGGCTATGAGTATAATTGTCCTTTCCAGGTTCATGGCTTTCTGGAGAAATCTGGGAATCAAGGGGATAGGTGGGAATGCATATAGGAGACCCGGGGGCCAATCGTGTATCAGTGCGTCCCTGGGGACATCCCCTGGAGGGGGTAGAAGGGCAAAATAGCTTCTGCATTTGGCATTCATCGGGGAGGCGAATAGATCGCAACAAGGCTGGCCCCATTTGCGGAAAATTCTCTCCGCCACTTGTAGTTTGAGGGACCACTCGTGAGGTAACAGGATGGCTCTGCTCAACCTGTCCGCAATGACGTTGGATGACCCGGGATGTGCGTTGCTATCAGAAAGCGACCCGTGGACTCGGCCCATTGCCAAATTCTCATGGCCTCTCTGCATAATGGGTAAGATTTGGTTCCCCTTGTTTGTTTATGTACCAGACTACAGACATGTTGTCTGTCTGAACTGCTACTGTCCCTAGAGGTAGGAGGGTTTGAAAGTGTTGCAACGCCAGGAACACCGCCTCATTTCTAGAACATTTATGTGCAGGTTGTACTCTATGTTGGACCATTCCTTGGACTGTTCTTCCTGAAAAGTCCCCCCACCCTATCAGGGAAGCATCCGTGGTTATAGTGGCTGTCGGATTTGGTAGAACAAATGGACGACCCATAGTGAGGTCCTGGCTGGACACCCACCATGAGAGGTCTCGTTTGCAGGAATCTGTTATCAGGATCTTGTACTTTAGAGGTAACTGTTGGAACGACCACTGCGTGAACAGTAGCCATTGGAGGAGTCTCATGTGCAGCCTTCCCATGGGAATCGCAATCAGGACGCTGCCATGAGACCCAAAACTTTCAATACCAATTTGGCCGGGGCTTTCCTGCATTGCAGCAGAAGAAGAACCTGTTCCTTGAGGGATGAAGCCCTTACTTGAGGGAGCTTTACTAATGTTAAACGGGTATCTAGGTCCGCTCCGATAAATGAAATATGCTGTGAGGGCAATAAGACAGATTTTTTGAAGTTTATGGAAATCCCTAGGTGGGAACAAAGGTTGACTGTATAGTTTCTTGCTTGTATGAGGAGACACTCGGTGGTGGCGGTGAGGAGCCAGTCGTCCAGATAGGGAAACACCCGGAATCCTAGACATCTCAAGTGAGATGCTACCACTGCTATGCATTTGGTGAATACCCTTGGGGGCTGAGGTGAGCCCAAAGGGCAGGGCTCGAAATTGAAAATGACTGACTCCCAGCCGGAAGCGCAGGTGATCTCTGGACGGTCTGGCCATCTTGATGTGGTAGTACGCGTCCTTGAGATCTATTGAGCACATCCAGTCGTCCTTCTGTAAAAATGGAAGGATCGATTGAAGCGTGACCATCCGGAACTTTTCCTTCTTTACGAAGGTATTGAGATTGCCGAGATCCAAAATGGGTCTCCAGTCCCCTGTCTTTTTCGGAACTAAAAAGAACCTTGAGTAAGTTCCGGATCCTTTTTGGTCCGCCGGGACTGGTTGAATGACTCTTTTTTTGAGCAGCTTTGAAATTTCTATTGCTGCTTGGCCTCGCAGACGGGGTGGCACATCTGGAGACCTTCTGTGTTGGGGTGGAGTTGACATAAGGGGTATTTTGTATCCTCTGGTTACAATGCTTTTTACCCAGGAGTCTGAGGTGAGAGTTTGCCAGGCCTGTGGGTATAAAGCTAAGCGACCCCCGACTGCCTCCAGAGCAGGACAGTCGGGCCTCCATTCAGGAGTGCTGGAAAGGCTTACCAGGGATAGTATCCCTGTCGCCTTGGTTCTGCGGACCCCCTCTGCCACCAGGGCGGCATCTTCCATGTCTGCCCCCCCTCTGCCTCTGGGGGGGGGTTCACTCTGTGTGGCCTGGAAAGATCCCAGAGTTCTACGGAACCACATTTTTCCGCCTCGTTGCCCTTTGGGGTACGGTCTGGATGGAACGGAAAAATGGACTCCGACAGCAGACAGAGTCTTTCCTTCTTGCTCACACCGAGTTAATGTCTCTTTCACTTTGGGCCCAAAAAGAGTGGCACCATCAAAGGGGGCGTTGGCGAAAGAAGACTTGAAGGCTTCATAAAGAGCACAGCCGCATCCAGGATTGTCTTCATAGAGCAATCGCTGAAGTTGCCCTACTCGACCCTTCAGCCGCATCTGAGATGAGCCTCATGGACGAGTTCACTACGGAGGTAAGGGTGTTAAGTTGTGCTGTCACCTTATCTGAAACAGCAGCATCTGTGTTACCCTGGAGGGTATCTCTCAGCTCCTTGATGAGATCCTCTGTAGTCGTGTAAAATGTGTCAAATAGTTTAGCAACGCATGGAAAAAGTCGCTGAACTAAAAAACGCTTCCGTGATCTGTCCATAGTCCTAGAATCCTTATTAGGAGGATGAACAGAAGAGGAAGACTCCGACATCTCCTTTTAGTGGCTGCTGCCACCACCATAGCCAACGGGACTCCTTTTGTTAGATACGTCTTGTCCTGGGGGGCAGTAATAAATTTACTTGGCTTTCTAGGGACCGGTTCCACTGTGTCCGGTGTCTCCCACGCCCTTAGAGCAATTAATTCCATTAACTCATCGAAGGGCGGAGTAACCCAGGAGGTAGAAGGTTGAGCACCAAATGCCTTCAGCAACACTGACTCGTCCTCAGTGGGGGCTAGGGACTGCCAATCACCCCTCTGTTTTAATATCTCCAATATGTCCGCAAAAGAGACATCTTCGGAGGGTGATTTTGGGGACCCCTCTGACTCATCCAAGTCAGTGTCAGAAGTTAAAGATTCCTGTGGGAAGTCTAAGCGCCTCCTCTTGAACAATCTCTTCCTCGGGACCTCATCGGAGGGGGATTCCAGTGAGGCCTCAGAGGAACAGGGGGCATCCTCTAGGGATGGCTGAGACAATGGTGCTCCACGCTTTGGATGTGTTGTGAGAACAGTAACAGAGAGCGGCTCCTTAGGGGAGGGAGAAGACGCATCCGATGTAGTGGTTGTCTGTGTAGACAAAACCTTCCTCATGAGGTCAAAAACCCCTGAACCTCGGGCCGAGGACTCTCCCGGTTCCGAAGAACATGGAAGAATCCGAGACACGGGGCCCATGGGTCTCGACCCCGAGGACGGAGCCGAACCGATCTGCGCCGAGGCCCCAAGAGGGAGAGTCGGCACCGAAAGGTCGGTACGACTCTCGGTCACGGAACCAAGGAGAGATCGTCGACTCCGAGACTCACCTATCGGTTCCGATGGAGTCGAGGTAAGTGGTGTCGATCGTGCTATGGACGGTTTCGGCACCGATGGCTCCACTATCATCAGCTCATCCTCTTCCGGCTCCGAAGACTGGATGGGTCTCGAAGGAGGACCTTTTGGAGATAAAGGGAGGCCTTCTAGTTTCGACACCAACTGGGAGGAAACTGCAATCAATTTGGAAAGAGCAGTGTTCTCCATCAGTTTCTGCACGACACGATCCACATCAGTATCAGATAATGGTCTGGAAGAACGGGTCGAAGGAGCCGAAGATGGCACCGACCGAAGAATCGATGGTGGCGGTAGTTCCGACACCGGTTCCAAGACCTGGGGCTCAGTGAGAGACAAACGTTCGACGCTCGGCCACGAAGTCTGTGGAAACGGCGAACGAACTCTGGAAGATGTACTCTGAGCCGATGACATGGGCTCCGACATCTTCGACCCCTTCGAAGACTTAGAAGCCTGGTCCGACTTGTCCAAGGCTTCTTGGAAAGCAGGCTTAAGAAGCCCCCTATCAATAAGTTTCCTGCGTCTATCTGTCATGACCCTCCCACTGAAGGAATGGCAAATGGAGCAATCCTCTTGCAAGTGGAGAGGGCCAAGACAGTAGACGCAGGAAGTGTGGTTGTCAGTGATGGACATTTTCTGTCCACACCGACACCTTTTGAACCCACTCTTAACTTTCTCAGACATACTTAAAAGAAGTGAGGTTTAAAATTAAAAGGGAATTTATAGTTAGAAAGGGGTAGGCCCCAAAGGGAAACCTAAAGAAAAAAACTAACTATAAACCACACACAAACGCACTACAGTAAATAAAATATAAGTATCCACAAAAAAAACTATAGGAGAATAATAACTTTTAGGACTAAAAAGAAGAAAAAAAGACCATCTTATCTGCTATAACTCCTAATCTCTGGTCCGAGTTCTCTGAAGCGATGTGACCTGTTGCAGCGGCAAACTAGATCTGAGTAATGGCAGGGAGGATTGTGGGATATAGCCTGGTCTCGAGCTTCTCTTAGATGCAGAGCTTTGCTATGCGGACGACTCAGAGCCAAGGATCGGCTCCGAACCAGTGTGTAAAAACAAACGGCGAGATTGAACACTCTCGCATCTGAATATTTCTTTGCCTGCAAAATGCAACTACTGGTGCCAAGCACTTTGTGAAGATCCTGGGCGCAGTAGATAAGCCAAAGGGCAGTGCAGAGAACTGATAATGCAAATAGCCTGCTTTGAAGCAGAGGTATCTTCTGCAAGATTTCCTGATTGGGATATGCAGGTAAGCCTCTTTTAAGTCTAGAGTAACCAACCAGGCATCTTTGCCTAGCATAGGTAGTAACTGGTGAAGAGTCAGCATCTTGAATTTTGGAATGTCCAGAAATGTATTTAGAATGGATACGTCCAGAATTGGACGCCATGATTTGTCTTTTCTGGGTACCAGGAAAAGTCTTGAATAGAAACCTTGTCCCTTTTTCTCTTCTGGTACTGGTTGAATAGCCCCCATATTCATGAGGGACAGAATTGTTTCTGGGCCTCTGCCCACTGATTTGGAGGCAGACCTGGCTATCCGTTTGGGATTGGCAACGTGTGGAAATGAAATCTGTATCCCTGGGATACTATATTTAAAACCCATTTATCCTGGGTAACCAGTTGCCAGTTTTGTGCATGAAGTGACAGTTTTCGTCCCAAAGAGGCGGCCAAAAGGCAAGTGCTTGGTGATTGTAGAGGAAAGTCATTGAGACTGTTTACCATAGGGAGGTGCCTTGTTGCTTCCAGGTTTGGAGGTGGAGGCACCCCATAGTTTTGCTCTAAATGTTCCTTGTGACTGAAACCTGGAGCCTTCGGAATGTCTGGATTTGACTTGAGCAGCTCTCGGGGGAACTGGAAAGGACCAGTTCTTAGTAGGCCAGTGCCTACTAAATCTGGGTGGCTGCACTTGTAAGAAATCTTTCACAGTTTGCATAGATTTAGCTTTATCTTCCATATTTTTTAAAACTTCTTCAGCCTTATTACCAAAGAGACTGTCATGTCGCAAAGGAGCATCCAACAATTTTGCTTTAACATGGTTAGGCAGATTTTGCTCTTTGACCCAAGCATGCCTTCTTATCACAGATCCAGTTACAGCAGCCCTGCAAGAGGCCTCCAAAGAATCAAAACCACATTGCAAAGTATGTTTTCCAACTTATTCAGCTGAATATAACAAATCCTGCAACTTTATTTTCCACAGTCAGAGATCAACAATTTTCTGTTTAAGTAGACCCATGACATGCTGTTAATATTTAAGCATATGAAATTGACAGTTTAAAGCCCTGATTGCCAAGGGTGCAGACGTGTAAACCTTCTTACCCAATCTAACCAGCGCCCTGGAATCTCTGTCAGAAGAGGCAGGATTTTCAGCAGTAAAGGTCTTAACGCCCTTGGGACCCTGCGAAATGGTTTCAGGATCAGCAGTAGGGTTTTTGAAAAGGAATTTGTGGGAGTCAGGAACCCTGTAGTATCTGTGTGGCTTACTAGGTGCCGGAGGCAGAGAATCAGGAGCCATACTGGATTCTGAAAAAACATCAACAACAATGTGCAGAACAGGAGGTATAGCCAAAGGCCTATGCTGAGGAAGAAGAAAAACCCTAAGTCTCTTTTTAGATTCAGAGAAATCCTGACTTTCCCCAGTGGATGTGTTCCCTTAAGGTATGTAAAGTTTCTCCAAAAGAGAAATCCTCAGGGGGAGAAGCAGAAGGAATGAAATTGTTTGCATCAGAGTCCTCATAAGTAGGTATAGATATATCCTGTTCAGAAGAAGAATCAGAAGAAACAGAAACCTGATCTGAAGATTCATAGTCAGTGCCTTGCCTAGGCCTCTTAGCAGGAGGGGGATGGCTACCCCTGATCGAGGTAATTAAATCTTCAGCCATTTTGATCATTTGCTTTTTAGGCATTGGGGCCTGTACACGTGGCCCAAGCGTCGTTTTTTTTAGACACAGAAGTAGATTTTGGCCTTAGTTTTGAAGGTGGCGTCGGTTTAATATACAAATCTTTAGGCCTGAAAACACCCTCAAAAGCAGACGCCTGCACAGCGGCTCCAGACCCACCTAAGGTAGAGACATCCACGGGTTCAATACTTAAAGCACTTCGCGGCATGCCGGACTCTGAATGGTTCTCAGTAGAGGCCTGCGAAACAAAAGTAGCGGGTATCAGGGGCTGCGAAAGCGCCTCACTGAGTACCGGCGAACGGCTTAGGAGAAGCGTGGTCTGTTTTGGATTTAGGTATTCCGGTAGTCGGATTGCTAACGGACATTTCTGGATAGTTAAATCTTGAGCCAAAATATTTAGAAGCAAAAATATACAGACGTTTAATTGTGCGTGGATTAAATTTAGCACAAAGCCGACAGCAAGGCATGTTGTGGTCAGGGCCTAGGCAAGGAATACAGTACAAATGAAAATCCTTATGAGGAATTTGCTTCCCACAAGTAATGCAATTATTTGCTTTTACTGATATCGGTTTAAAACAAGAAAAAGTTTCCACAATGGGGTACTTGGCTTTTAGTTGACTTTGGTTCTGAAACTCGAAAATTAAAATTTCAGGAGTCGGCCGACCGGCACTTGCGAACTGCTTCTGCTTCAGGCACCGCGCAGCAAAAAAGACTGATGTAATGGCATCGGCTGCATGTTTTACGCCCCTGACGACCTGACGTCATGGAAGAAGGGACAGCAACCGACGCAGGACCCAAGACTTTGTTAATCAGGCTGACTGAGGGCTACTGCAAGCAGATAACCCAAATGTGATGACTGCAACAGTGAAACACTAAGAACATCCAAGGGTGAAGACAGCCCACTAGGACCAGAGCTCGGACCCAGAAGGGGTGGTTCTTCCAGCACAAGGATGGAATATACATATTTCTTATTTTTCAACATGTATTTATATGTATTTATAAGAAATGTTTAAATTGGAGGAATGTATTTTACTTCACTTTTGAGGAACCTGTTTCTTTAAAGCAGTTTCCTGTATCAATTAATTAACTTGTGTAACAGATGATTCAGATGAAGTATAAATAGAGCTGGATGTAGTAGTTTATTTTATTTTGTTGTCTGAAAAAGTTTGGCCATCAGCTGGACAAAAAGCGATTTGAATAAAATTGTGTGCTTGACTTTTACACTTTGTTGGATTTTGTAGGACTTCTCCGTTTTCGTCTGTCGCTACTTAGTTGCTTTTTTGGGTTTGTTCTTTGGATCGTTTAGTTCGATTTGTGGTTTTGTTCATGGCTACTGGGAGCATTGAAAATTTGTTGCTTGACTCTCCAATACTGTTGTCTGCTTCTACGCAAAAGGGTTCGGATGATGTGGGGAATTTAACCGCTTTGATAAACATCATGAATGAGAGACTGGAAAGCCTGAGCACTAGACTTGACAGGTTATTACAGACAAAGGTTAATTGTAGGGAGAGTGAAGTTAAGACAAGTAACAAGGATGTTCCTTGTAATGAAATTAACAATGGAGGTATGGAAGGTGGGGCAAGAAGTAAAAAAATCGGTGTACACAGTTCCACCATCTATGGCTACACCAGCGACATCAGCGCTTGTTTTGGGACCTGTCGATTTGTCAGATGTCACCTCCTGGCTTAAAGTACAACCACCTTTGGTAAAGTCAGGTGGGGCGACAGTTGCTGAAAGTACAGTTTTGTACCTACCATAAATGTAGATGTCCGAGAGGAATGCATCTGCAGTCATTACAAATGGGTTGTCCTGTCGTCAGGCAGCCCTTCGGTCGGCCGGATTCCAAAGTCTGGGTCTGGCTTCGGCTGGTGTCGCACTTCACCCGACATCATTGCGGCAGTTTCCGGGTATAAAGGCATCAGCCGACGCCATTTTCCTCAGTGTTTCTTGCCCCAGATGCCAGGTGCCCTCTTGGTAGGCTAAATTTGGATAAATGCCAAAGTTTCCAAATAGTAGAGAGCAAACACACAAAATAAACATGTATGTACATATATACAAACAAATACACCATAATAGACCCCCCCCCAAGCTAGCTGAAGATTGGTAAGTACCCTAGGAGTACCTCAGAGGGGAAGGAGGGTGGGTAATCCCGACTGCAGATGCATTCCTCTCGGACATCTACATTTATGGTAGGTACAAAACTGTACTATGTCCTTCAAGGATGCATCTGCAGTCATTACAAATGGGTAGAATACCATAGCTAAACAAGGGGAGGAGGAAATGAGAATAGATTATGGTGTAGTCAGGATCCCTTGCAAAACAGCAGTGGCAAAGCCAGCACGGGATCTAGAATATAGAGGTAAGTTATAATGCTTGGCAAATGTATGCACGGAGGTCCAAGTAGCAGCCTCTATATGTCCTTGGTAGCCACTCCTCGTAAGAAAGCTGTGGTAGTGGCTGTGGCCCTTGTGGAGTGAGGCCTGATGTTCTCTGGAGTTTTCTTTCCATGGTAGGAGTAACAAAGTCTAATGCAATTTCCTATCCATTTGGAGATTGTCTGTTTAGAAATTGGTTTTCCTTCTTTTCCTGTTGCATAAGCTACCAGAAGCTGGTCAGTTTTTCTATTGTTTTTTGTCCTGCCAGGTAGTAGCGTAATTGCCTGTGTACATCCAAGGTATGTAAGAGCTTTTCTCCCCTGTTCTGTGGATTGGGGTAGAAAGTAGGAAGGTGGATAGCCTGATTTAAAGAGACTCTGGATACCACCTTAGGCATAAATGTAGGATTTGTTCTCATGGACACTCTATCTTGATGGAAGATCAGGAAGGGTTGTACTGCCATTAATGCTTGTAGTTCAGAGACCCTTCTTGCTGAAGTTATTGCCAGCAGGAAGGCAGTCTTCCAGGATAGGTATTGTAAGTCTGCTGTAGCTGCTGGCTCGAAAGGAGGCAGAGTCAGTTTTTCTAGCACAAAGTTCAAGTCCCATGCTGGCAATGGAGGTTTCCTGGGAGGTTTTACATTTTTAATTCCCCTCAGAAACTGTCTGAGCAGAGGATGCGAGAAGACAGGAGGATCCAAGCTGTATTGTGCCGAAATAGCTGATGCATGTATCTTGATGGAGGAATAGGACAGTCCTGTGTGGTAGAGCTCAGCCAAGTACTCCAGGATGTTGGCTATGTTCACCAGTGTCACATCTTGCTCTTTTGCAGCACTCCAGATGAGATATCTTTTCCATTTTGCTGCATAATTCTTTCTTGTTGAAGGTCTACGAGCCTCCAGGATTATGTCCTTAACCCTTTGGGATAAATTTGTGCTAATTTCTGTCATGTGATGTTCCAGGCAGTTAGTTGCAGAGTTTTTAGGCTTGGATGCAGAATGTTGTAGTTGTTCTGTGTCAGCAGTAATGGGATCAGTGGTAGTTTCCATATTTGTTCCCTGGACATGCTCCTCAGAAGTGGGTACCAATGTTGTCTTGGCCAGTCTGGGGCTATCAGAATGATCCTCGGACGTTCCTCTTTGATCTTGAGAAGCACTTTGTGTATCAAAGGAAGTGGTGGGAATCGTATGCTGTCATGCTTTTCCAACTGAAGGATAGGGAGTCCACCTTCCAAGCAAGTGGGTGGTAAGTCCTTGTGCAGAATTTCTTCAACTGGTGATTGCATGGGGATGCAAACAAGTCTATTTGTGGCAATCCCCATTTTCTTGTGATGGCTTTGAAGATGTCCGGATGCAACATCCATTCGTGGGCATCTGTCATAGTTCTGCTTAATATGTCTGCTAGAATGTTTTCCTTCCTGGAACATAAATAGCCTGTAACTGAAGGTTGTAACCCAGAGCCACATCCCATAGGTCTAATGCCAGCCGGCATAGGGGGTATGAGTGTGTGCCTCCCTGTTTGTTGATGTACCATATAACTGTGGTGTTGTCTGTCCTTATCAACAGCTGGCCTTCGTGGAGAAGAGGTCTGAATGCCTGGATTGCCAATTTTACTGCCATCATTTCTTTTAGATTTATGTGCAGATGCAGTTGGTCTTGAGTCCATAGGCCTTGAATGCACTTGTCCATCATGTGTGCCCCCAACCGAGGTCTGAGGCATCTGTCGTGATAGTTTGTCTTGGATGACTTTTGCTGAAGGGCAGTCCTGTGTTTGATTGACAGGCCTGTGCCCACCATGAGAACTCTTGTTTCAGGCATGGAATCATTGGAATTTTGGTTTCCAGGCTGTGCTTGTGCTGAGACCACAAATTCTTTAGGTACCACTGTAGCTTTCTCATATGAAGCCTGGCATGAGGGACCAGGATTATGCAGGATGCCATGAAGCCTAGAGCTTGTAACACTTTTCTTGCAGTTAGATGGCTCTGCTTTGTTAATGCCAAAAGTAGAGAGGAAGTTGTTCTTTCTTTTCTGCAGTTAGAAATGCCATTTGTTTGGATGTGTCCAGTTCTGCACCCAGAAAGGTTATTATTTGGGATGGAATCAGCCTTGACTTTTTTGAATTGACTGTGTATCCCAGGGCTTGAAGCAGGTAGATGACTCTTTGTAAGTCTTCTGTTAATTTGTTTTTGTTGTCCGCTTGTATCAGGCAGTCGTCCAGGTAGGGATAGATTTGAATCCCTGAAGTCTGCAATGAGCGATTACTGATGCCAGGCATTTCGTGAACACTCTGGGCGCAGTAGATAAGCCAAAGGGCAATGCTGAGAATTGATAATGCTCTGATCCTGCAAGAAATCGGAGGTATCTTCTGCAAATTGGTCTTATGGGGACGTGCAGGTATGCCTCCTTGAGATCTAGAGTTACCAGCCAAGACTCCTTGCCCAGCATGGGAAGAAGCTGCTGTAGAGTCAGCATTTTGAATTTTGGAACAATGAGGAATGTGTTTAGAGCGGACAGATCTAGAATAGGCCTCCATTTGTTTTCTTTTCTTGGTACCAGGAAGAGCCTGGAGTAAAATCCTTTCCCTTGCTCCATGGGTGGTACCTTTTCCACAGCTCTCATTCTTAATAATTGAGATATTTATTTTAGAGCTTCTGCCCTTTGAGTAGGTGGTAGGTTTGGCATTCCTCTCTTTCCTGGTAGAGTATGGAAGTGGAACCTGTAACCCTGGTCTATAGTTTGCAAAATCCATTTTTCTCTTGTAATGCAGTGCCAGTTTCTTGAAAATAAGGTTAGCTTTCCGCCTAAGGGTGCTTCTAGTTGTTCCCTGGTAGGCAGTGTCACCGCCAAGTCACTGTGATTGAGTTGTTGTAGTGGTGGTGGCTGTGTCCGTGCCTCGTTGGTTGTTACCCTGCCACTGGCGACCCTGTAGGCACCTCTGGTTTGGTTTCTGCCTCTAGAGCCTATTCCTGCCTCTTTGTGCCTTAGAGGACTCCGGAAAGGACCAATTCTTGGAGGGCCAATTCCTGCTAAACCTTGGAGGTTGAACTTGTAAGAAATCTTTACGGTTTGCACAGATTTTGCTTTCTCTTCCATCTTTTGAGAACCTGTTGTCGGGGCACCAAATAAATTGACATTGTCCATAGGTGCATCCAAAAGCTTAGATTTGATATGGTCTGGTAATGCCTGTTCTTTCAACCATGCATGCCTCCTGATAACTGTGCCCGTCATGGCTGATCTAAAGGAAGCCTCCAGTGCATCATAGCCACATTTTAAAGAATGGTTACTAACCTGCTGAATGTTATGTAACATTTCTTGAACATACTTTTTATCTAAAGATTCTTCAGAGGACAGCTTTTTAGTCAACTGGTCAAGCATAAACTCTTGATATTGAATCATATGGAATTGGCAATTCAAAGCTCTAGCTGACAAAGTAGCAGAGGTGTAAACTTTTTTACCCCATCTCTCTAAGGACCTGGAATCCCTTTCAGAGGGGAGGGGGTTTTTAGAAGAAGTAGCTGCTACAGCTTGAGGGCCCTGGGAGATAGTCTCTGGATCTGCAAAAGGGCCTTATATAAGTGGTGATGAGTGTCCGGGACCCTGTAGTACCCATCTGGTTTAGCAGGAGCCGGAGGCAAAGTATCGGGAGAAGTGCAAGCATCATTAAATGCATCATCAACAACAGATAGAACTGGAGGGATAGCTAAGGGCCTATGCTGTGGTAAGTGTAGAAAGGTCCTAAGCCTTTTTCTTGAGTCTGAGAAATCCTGGCCCTGCCACTGGAATTGTTCCCTCATAGCATGCAAGGTTTCCCCAAAGGAAAATTCCTCAGGAGGAGAGGCTGAAGGGATGGACTCCTCAGCATCGGAATCTTCGTAAGGAGAATAAGAGGCCTCAGGAGGATCAGAATGTTCTGAATCATCAGAAGAATCATCTGTGGCTACTGGCTCAGGGGGCTCTGCTCTAGGCCTCTTTTCTGGAAGAGGGAGAGAGGCTCTGTCTGGATGAGGCTGGGATCCTCGGATTAAAGTGATGAGATCCTGTGCCAAAGAAAGCATATGGGAGCTGGTGCTGGGCCTGTGAGAGGGGGGCTTGGCAGGCACTGGCTTGGAAGTTTTGGCTGCTTTAGCCCTGGCAAAGGCCTTAATAGACATAGCTGGAGGAGGCCTAGCAGCTCCACGTGCAGGAGAAGAAATATCTAGTGGAATGGTGTCTGATAAATCCTGTGAAATCGCAACAGAAGGCTGGATTTCAGAAGCCATTTCTACCAGAATGGAAGAGGCCTCGGTAGAAGGCAAGTTGTCGGCTGAAGAAACAACCGCTTGCTCGGTTTCGGCCGAAACAGAGACACTCGCGGATTGCTTGGCCTTGGTTTCAGCTGAAACCGCGGACCGCGAGTGTCTGTCCTTTTCTTTGCGTTTCTTAGTTATTTGCGTAGTCGGAGGATCTGACGGCATAATGTAGGCAAAATCGGAGCCGAAAATCTGTTCAGCAAAGTCCGAGCGACGTCTCAGCGTCCGCCGGTTAAAAGAAGCACAGGCTAGACAAGCTGCTACGTCGTGGTCTGGGCCTAGACAATGGATACAATATGAGTGGAAATCTTTATGAGGTATTTGTTTCCCACAAGATAAACAGTTATTAACTTTCTCTGACATCGGCTGAGGCAAGAAAGAGTCCCCAACGGGGTACTTAGCTTTATAGAAGTCTTCGAAGTAGTATTCGGTAGAAGTAATCTCTGGATCTGACCGACCGGCACTTGCGAACAGCTTCTGCTTCGGGCGCCACGCGGCAAGAAAGACTGAGGAAAATGGCGTCGGCTGATGCCTTTATACCCGAAAACTGCCGCAATGACGTCGGGTGAAGTGCGACACCAGCCGAAGCCAGACCCAGACTTTGGAATCCGGCCGACCGAAGGGCTGCCTGATGACAGGACAACCCAATTGTAATGACTGCAGATGCATCCTTGAAGGACATCAGCCGAGTGCAGGTAGCGTTTCTTTGGTGAATCAACTGAAGACTTTAGATCAGATGTCTTTGAGAGCTAAAAAGCTGCAATTAGAAATTAACTATTTCGATGAATGTAAAAAGGTGGGAGTGATTCCTAAAGGTCTGCGTTCTTGGCAGTACCCTTCGGGGTTGGTGGCAGAGTCAGAATTATATCTGGATTTGTTGAAACTCTTTGATAAACCTGGGTTCGAACTGATGAGCTTAATGAGTAAATATTACCAACTGACTGTAGATGGCCTTACTGCTGAGCTAGCACAAACAGATGGGAGCATCAGGTTACACAAAGATTTTGCCAGGTATAAATTTGATTACACCAGAATTTTCACTACAATTGGCCAACATCTTAACAAAAATTCGGAAATCAAGGCAAAAAAAACTAAGGGATATAAAGGCATATAAGAACAATGCCACTTATCCAACCCCGCACCCTTCACAAAACCGGAACTTTGTAGGTCAACGAATATCCTCAACCTACTGCAACAATGGTAATGAATGTAGGGGTGAGCAAAGTGGTATAACAGAAAATGTATTTGTCAACAATTCAGGGGACAGTAGAGGAGAAGAGGATGAGCTACCACCAGCGAACGCAGATGAATGTTTTGAACAAACAGGCAATTCGAGGGGAACAGAGCAGAGTTCTTTTTCCAACAATGGTCAAAATCATCAGACGCGTTACAACATGAGGGGGCAGTACAACGGCAATATGTACTACAAGAAAGGAGGGAACAACAGAGGGAAGAAATAACTGGTAATCATTTAAAAATTCTGTCAAACAAAAATGGTGATTTTAAAGTTTACAACTTTACTAGTCACATCATCAGTGCAGAATTATGTGAACTTTTTTCTAAGGGACTGACGTGTGTTCCAACACAGCATTTTGATTTATCTAGGACATCGATAGATCTTAAATTATTTATACGAAGGATGAACCTTGACTGTGCTCTTAGGGAATAAAGATAGTTTCAACATTGACATAAGGGTTCCTAGTACATTTAACCCCCCCCACACACACCCCATGTTGAGTTTATATGAACACTTGTGTGAAATAGATTTAAGAAATATGTGTGGGAAACAGGTGAATGGTGGTTGTTCTAACCTCTCCAAAAGGGAGAAGGAAGCTTTGCACGCACTCAAATTGCTACCAGTGCGTGTTTTAAAACCAGATTAAGGTGGGGGTCTGGTTTTAATGGACACAAATGACTAATGAAAAAATGAGGACTGTGTTAGGTGGTAATACGTATGAATTATCTAGTTTAAATGAGATGAACATTGCTTATAAACGCATCAATGTTTTTTTTGAATGACTTGTTTTTAGAGAGGACTATTGATCTGGGAAAGTTAAATTACTTAAAGTTTGTTCGGACTGCCAAAGTTACATAAAGGCATTCTGAACCCCCCTATGCGGGTTTTGGCTAATGCTAGGTCTTCTATTACTTATGCTATGGCCAAATTGGTAGACAATATTTTAAAGAAATATGTGAGAAGAGAGTCTCAGATATGTAAAGACTCTTGGTCTTTTTTAGCAGCAATTGAAAGTTTTCCTTATGAAAATATACAATTTTTAACTGTGGATGTTATTGATTTATATTTTTTCAATCCTGTATGTTTTAGGTATAGAATGGGTAGTCGAACGGATGTTTACACACAGTGCTGATGGAGTGGAAGTACGTTTGATTCAGGAACTTCTGGACATCATTTTAGTTAATAACTTTGTGATGTTTGATAATATTTATCTGCAAAAGGTGGGGGTGGTTACGGGTTACCCCTGTGGGGCCAGTTTTTCGAACCTTGTAATGGCCCAATGGGAACACCAGTATATATTGAATGGACCTGAAAACCAAACGAGGGTTAAGTTTTACACAAGGTTTTTAGATGATGTCTTCATTTTGTTTGATGTGACTAGTTCAGAGGTGGACAGCTTTTTGGAGGGAATTACTGGCAACACTGACTTTTTGAAATTCACTCGTGTACTGATGAAAAGATAACGTATTTGGATATAGAGTTAACTAAGGATGTTTCTAATAAGTGTTTTGTGGCTGCCATTCATTATAAGGAAACCTATTCTAACTCTATGTTACATTACACGAGTGCCCAACCCCAGTACCAGAAGAAATTTGTAGTAAAGGGCCAAATGTTCCGGGCTGCATGTATGGCAACAAAAGAGGACAGATTTCTTGAGGAATGTGAGTTACTCAAGGGTATGTTTTTGATGAGAGGGTACCATGAAGTTTTGGTATTGGATATTTTTGAGGAAGTTTGGAGTAAAAGGAAAGCAGGTATATACAAACCTATACTGACAGGGCACCATGGTGTTTTGGATAAGGTTGAAAGTGAAACAACTGGTTTGAGTCCCCCTTGTAAATTGTCTTGAATGACCAGAAGTCAAAACATTCGATGAGTTTTATTACAGTACTTAGTTTGGAGGCTGATGTAATAAGGTCAATTTTACAAAGGAACTGGAGTGCGTTTACCTTTGAGATGGATTTAACTGACAAGTCAGGTGATAGACCAACAGTAATATATAAAAGGGGTAACAACTTAAAGGGTATAATGGAAATGAGTAAAAAAAGCTCGATGTAGAACTGCCGGGACATTCAAATGAGTGTCTTGTAAGTTTTGTAGATATCTAGCAACTGTGGGCAATGTTGCCATTAATAGCAAGATATATAATCTTGAAGGAAGGTACTCTTGTTCATTTAAGTCAGCCTTGCCTCATGTCAGCTTTGCCCTGCGTTTTACGTGGGCAAAACTGACAGGAAACTCAAAGACAGGATCTACAAGCACCTGTATAGTACAAGAAAAAACAAGTTGGAAAATGCTTTAGCTAAGCACTGTGACCAACACCCTACACACACTCTTGTTTTTGGAGTATTAGATCAAATTATGCCTGATGTTAAAGGGGGCCCATTTCAACTCCTGTTGGAAAGACAGGAGTTGATTTGGCAGTTAAAGTTACACTCGTATAGGGCTCCTGGTGTGAATGACAAAGTTTCCTTGTCTTGTATTTTAAAATTAAGTTTCCTTGTCTTGTATTTTAAAATTAAGAAGTCTTTTACGGTGAATGTGTTTTTATGCACACATTAGGAAAGCCTTAGGGCTATGTATGTTTTAAATAAGTATTCATGGTGTACACACATATATATATATATATATATATATATATATATATATATATTAATATTACATATTTTATATATTTTTTATTTTTCAACATGTATTTATATGTATTTATAAGAAATGTTTAAATTGGAGGAATGCATTTTACTTCACTTTTGAGGAACCTGTTTCTTTAAAGCGATTTCCCTATCAATTAATTAACTTGTGTAACAAATTATTCAGATGAAGTATAAATGGAGCTGGATGTAGTAGTTTATTTTATCTTGTTGTCTGAAGAAGTTTGGCTATCAGCTGGACGAAAAGCGATTCGAATAAAATTGTGTGCTTAACTTGCACTTTGTTGGATTTTGTAGGACTTCTCAGTTTTCGTCTTCCAGTCTCTACTTTGTTGCTTTTTTGGGTTTGTTCTTTGGTTAGTTTAGTTCAATTTGTCATTGAAACAGTTTACCATAGGGGGAGTTTTATTACTCCCAGATTTGGAAGTGGAGGCCCCCCACTGCTTAGTCCTGTGCGTACCCTGGGACTCAAGTCTGGGAGCTCTGCTGGATCTGGATTGGTCTGAGAAGGTCTGGAAGAGGCAGGAAAGGAACAATTCTTGGAAGGCCAATGCCTGGAGGTTGTACTTGTAAAAAAAACTTTTAACAATTTGCATAGATTTAGCTTTTTCCTCCATCTTTTTAAGAACTTCTTCTGCCTTGTTGCCAAACAGGCGGTCCTGGTTTAAGGGAGCATCCAGTAATTTTGCGTTATGATCTGGCAAGGATTGCTCCTTAAGCCAAGCATGCCTTCTAAGTACAGACCCAGTTACAGCAGCCCTACAAGATGCCTCTAGTGAATCAAAACCACATTGCAAAGTATGTTTTCCAACTTGTTCAGCTGAATACAGTAAACCCTGTAAATCCTTATTTTCAGCACAATCAGGAATCAACATAATTTTCTGTTTAAGCAATCCAATAATATGCTGCTGATACTTTAACATATGAAACTGGCAGTTCAAGGCCCTAATGGCCAAAGTTGCATTAGTGTATACCTTCTTACCCTATCTATCCAGCGCCCTGGAGTCTCTCTCAGAAGGGGTAGGATTTTTGGCAGTAGTAGCTTTAATGCCCTTGGGTCCCCTATAAAATCTCAGGATCTGCAGTAGGATGTTTTAAACAGGAACTTGTGAGAGTCAGGGACCCTGTAATTTCTATCAGGTTTTCTGGGAGCAGGAGGTAGAGAGTCAGGGGCCAAGCTAGATTCCAAAAAGGCATCATCAACAATGTCTAGTACAGGAGTTACGGCTAAAGGCCTGTGCTGGGGCAGGAGTAAGAAATCCCTAAGCCTCTTTTTAGAATCAGAGAAATCCTGACTATCCCAACGAAAACACTCCCTGAGAGTATGCAAGGTTTCACCAAAAGAGAAATCCTCTGGGGGGGGGGGGGAGCAGAGGGAATAAGAGTCCTCAGCATCAGAATCCTCACAGGTAGACAAAGGTAAATCCTGGTCATCAGAGGAAACAGAAAATTCAGAATCCTGGTCAGAAGAATCATAAGCAAACTCAGTCCTAGGTCTCTTAGAGGGGGAAGGTTGTCTTCAGCTGTTCTGATTTGCTTTTTAGGAATAGAGGCCTGACCATGCGGTCTGGGCGTCGGTTTTCTAGGCATGGTTCGAGTTTTAGGCCTTGAAGAAGAAGATGGTGTTGGTTTATTATGCAAGTCAGTAGGCCTAAATACACCCTCAGAAGCCGGTGCCTGCACAGCGGCTACGGACCCATCCAAGGTAGAGACATCCGCAGGTTCCACAGTTGAAGCATCTCGCGGCATACCGGACTCTGAATGGGCCTCAGTAGAGGCCTGCGAATCTGAAGTAGCGGGTAGCAGGGGCTGAGAAAGCGCCTCACTGAGTACCGGAGAACTGGTGACGAGCTTAGGAGAAGTGTTGACGGCAGCTTTGGACCTAGGCGGCCTGTCGCTGTCTTTATCTTTGCGTTTTTTTGGAATGTCGGTAGTCAGGTGGCTTACCCGAAGACATATCTGGATAAGTGAACAGAGTACCAAAATGTTTAGAAGCGTAAATATACCGATGGCTAACTGTCCGTTGTCTAAATAAGGCACAAAACTGACAGCGAGAAATCTCGTGGTCAGGGCATAGGCAAGGAATACAGTACGAATTAACAAATTAACATCTTTATGAGATATTTGCTTTCCACAAGAAATACAATTATTGACTTTTACTGACATCGGTTTAGAGCAAGAAAAAGTTTCCCCAATGGGGTACTTAGCTTAGTTGAAGACTTAGGTTCTGAAACTCGAAAACAAAAATTTCAGGAGTCTGCCAACCGGCACTTGCGAACTGCTTCTGCTTTGGGCACTGTACGGCAGGAAAGACTGTTGTAATGGCATCGGCTGCATGCTTTATACCCCTAACTACCTGACGTCATGGAAGATGAGACAGCAACCGACGCAGGACCCAAAACTTTGATAATCAGGCTGACTGAGGGCTACTGCAAGCAGATAACCCAAATATGATGACTGCAACAGTAAAACACAAAGAACATCCTCTAGTAGAATCCGGATCCTATCTGGTCTAGGACTGTTTGGGTGGCCCTTTTTTGAAGCAGCTTTCGGATTTCTTGAGCTGCTACTTCCCTTTGACTGGGCAGAAATTCAGGAATATGCATTAGCAGACTTGGGTAAAGGTCAAAATGGATGTGGTAACCTCTGGCAATTATCGTCTGCACCCAAACATCTGTGGTTATCATTTGCCAAGCAAGGTGGTGCAGAGAAAATCACCCCCCCCCCCCGACTGCTTCCAGAGGTAAGCAGTCCAGCCGCTCTTCAGGAGCGCTGATAGGGTTTTGCCCAGAGAAGGAATCGCTGGATCCCTGATTACGCTGACCCCCCCCCTGCCTCTGAAGGGGCATCTTCCGGTTGAGTTCCCCACTCTGCCCGGGGGGAAAACTTACCAGGTGTGTCACGGAAAGGACCCTGGGATTTGTTGTACCACATTTTTTCTACTCCTCTGATTCCTAGAATAAGATCGTTGGGGGTGGGGAGGGTTGGAAAAACATACTCCTACCGCACACAAGGTCTTACCATCCTTTTCACACCTGGCTAAAGTGTCTTTTACCTTAGGGTGAAAAACAGGAGAGCCCTCTATGGGGGGTTTCTGGAAGGAAGACAAAGGGATCCAGAAAATCACAAGTGCATCCAGGCGTGACGTCTCGTGACGCCACCTGCACTCACTGCTCTAGCCGCCCGTTCAGTAGAATGAGAAATCAACCACATGGAGGAGTCAAGAGATAAATTCCAGGGTGGCAAGCTGTGAGGCAACTTTGTCACATATCCCAGCAGAAACTGCTCCTGCAAAGGTTTCTTGAGAGTTCTGAGATTAGAGCTCTATGAAGCCAGGTAAAGTATGCCAGATAGTTCAGGGACCAAATGACTAAGGTCGCTGAGGAGTACACCTGCTTCCCAAGTCTGACTATCACCTGAGACTCTGTTAGGGGGATGAACAGTAGAACTCTCCTTGACTAGCTCTTTCTTAGTGGCTGCTGCCACAACCATAGCATCTACTGGAAAGCCCTTGGACAAGTGTAGACTGTCCTCTGGAGGAGAAAGAAATTTGTCTGGTCTCCATGGGATAGGTTCAATGGTATCAGAATTCTTCCAGGCGTGCTGCACTATGAGCTGAAGCAGGTCATCTGCAGATGTGGTCACCAAGGAAGTAGAGGGCCGAGCATGGAAAGCCTCCAAGAATACAGACTCCTCCAGGGAAAGGGTAGTGGACTTCCAGTCCCTCCGCCGCTTCAGCATCTCCAGTATGTCTCCAAAGCAGACATCCTCAGAGGGAGACTGTGGGGACCCTTCCCCTTCATCATAGCTTGTATCTTTGGTGAGGGATTCTTCAGGCAAATCCACGTGTTTCCTCTTGCGTGATCTCTTGCAACGATAACTCCTCGACACAGAGTGGGTACCATGTGGAAGGATGTCTTGAGGTTCCCATGCCCGGTGTCCTTGAGTAGTGTGCTGTGTCAACTGTAGCTCACAGGAAAGCTATACATGAGTCTCCTGTGCCGAAGTTACCAGCTGGGAACCTGCAGAGGCAAGTGCCCTCTCTAACTGGAAAGCAGGTCCGCCTGAAGAGGGATGGGAGCCTGGCAGAGAGAAAGACAACCTCGGGACCGGGGGTGACACCTTGCTCCGACGAACCCACTCCCAGGGAAGGAGCCACGAGAGGACCTGGTTCCGCCAAAGCAACCAGAACCATAGTAGATGGTGCAGAGGAAAAAACAGGCGCCGCACTAGGGATCACGGTGCCGACAGACCACTGTCGATCCAGAGGATGGCCCAGCTCCGGATGAGTCGAAGGTCAAAGAGTAGACTCCAGAGCCATAGTAAAGTCTACCAATATAGCCGAAGAAGCTGGAACCAGGGTTGGTGTCAGTGTCGAAGGCTCTGATACTTCCAAGGAGGTTGAAGGAGGAAAGTAGGTAAGAGTCCATGGAGAAAAATCCTCAGCTCCGGGTGGGAGAGAGGATTTGGAGGGTGTTGGGCAAAGTACAGTTTTGTACCTACCATAAATGTAGATGTTAGAGTGTTCACACTGCCGCAGTCATCACACTTGGGTTATCCTGCTGTCAGGCAATCCCGCAGTCGGCCAGAGTTCCAAAGTCTTGGTCCGGCGTCGGTTGCTGTCACTTCTTCCCCGACGTCAGTGCGCCAGGGGTATACAAGAGGCATCTGACACCATTTTCTTCAGTTTTTCTTGCCCCAGATGTCAGGTGCCCCCAGTAGGTGGGCAATACAGATTGCCAATAATACAAAGAATACCTTCAGTTACAAGCAAATACACCACAAAGGTTGTATCAGATAGAAAGGTATAGAGAAGTTCAGCTAGTTCAGAGGGGATGGAGGGAGAGTAACCTGGACTGCAGCAGTGTGAACACTCGAACATCTACATTTATGGTAGGTACAAAACTGTACTATGTTCATAGTGTTACACTGCTGCAGTCATCACACTTGGGTTGAATCCCAAAGCTAAGGATGGGTGGTGGAGTTACAGGGTTTGGAGAAGCTAGTAGGCCCTGCAGAACTGCAGTGGCAAAGCCAGCTCTAGTCTTAGAGTATAGAGGTAAGTGGTAGCGTTTGGTGAAGGTGTGCACTGAACTCCAAGTTGCAGCTTCCAAAACATCCTTGGTTGGAACCCCCCTGAGAAAGGCTGTTTATGTAGCTGTAGCCCTGGTGGAGTGGGACCTAATGCTAGCAGGTACCAGTTTCCCATGATGTGTGTAGCAGAAACGTATACAATTTCCTATCCATTTTGAAATGGTCTGTTTTGAGATAGCTTTTCCTTGTGATCCTGCAGCATAGGATACAAAGAGCTGGTCAGATTTTCTGATAGCCTTAGTCTTGTCCAAGTAGTAACGTAATTGCCTGTGAATGTCCAAAGAGTGCAGGAGTCTTTCTCCTTTGTTCTGGGGGTTTGAGAAAAAGGTGGGTAAATGAATGGTTTGGTTTAGGACCACACTGGATACCACCTTTGGCATAAAGGAAGGGTTAGTTCGTAGAGAGACTCTGTCTTGATGAAAAATGATGAAAGGCTCCACTGCCATTAGGGCCTAAAGCTCTGAGACTCTTCTAGCTGAAGTTATTGCTAGTAGCAGGGCAGTTTTCCATGATAGAAACTTTAAATCAGTTGAGATAGCTGGTTCAAAGGGCGGCAGTGTAAGCTTTTCCAGAACAAAGTTGAGATCACAAGTTGCTGTTGGTGCTCTCCTGGGTGGTCTTATGTTCTTAGCCCCTCTGAGGTACTGTCTTAGGAGTGGATGTGAAAATAAAGGAGGATCCGTGTTGTAGTGAGCTGAAATTGCTGAGGCGTGGATCTTAATAGATGAAAAAGAAAGTCCTTTGTGCAACATGTCAGTTACGTATTGTAGAATCTGAGGAAGGTTTGGAACAAGGGGATTATGGCCTTTAGCCTGGTTCCAGGCGCAAAATCTTTTCCATTTGTCTGAATAGGCTTTCCTGGTGCTGGGCCTCCTGGCCTCCAGAATGACATCCATAACAGCTTTAGATAGAGATGTTGGCTGGTTGTTTAGGTAATTTGCCATGCAGCCAGATTTAAAGACTTGAGCTGGCTGTGTAGAATCGGATTGTTTTGCTGAGTGAGTAGGTAAGGAATTTGGGGTAAAATCCATGGTGGGCCCTGGGCCATGTTACTGAGTATTGGATACCAGTGTTGGCATGGCGAGTCTGGAGCAATGAGCATCATTTGTGGCCTCTCTAATTTGACTTTCAGCAGCACCTTTGCTAGAAGAGGCAGTGGAGGAAAGGCATACACCGTTAATGTTTTCCAACTGAATGAGAGGGTGTCCACTTTCCAAGCTAGTGGGTGGAATGTCCTTGTGCAAAACTTTCGAAGGTGGTAGTTTTGGGGGTTGGCAAACAGATCTATGTCTGGGCGTCCCCATTTTTGAGTTGTCATTGCAAATACCTGTGGATCTAGTTTTCACTCATGGGATCCATGATGTTTCTGCTTAGGTCGTCTGCCAATGTGTTTTTCTTTCCTGGCAGGAATTGTGCTTGTAGTTGAACTTGGTAAGTCAGTGCCGTGTTCCACAAGGTCATTGCTTGCCTGCATAGGGGGTAGGAGTGCGTGCCCTCTTGCTTATGTACCACATTACTGTGGTATTGTCCGTCTTTATTAGGAGTTGTCCTGGATGTAAGAGGTTCTTGAAAGCTGTTAGGGCATTCTGTACAGCTAGCATTTCTTTTTGATTGATATGCAGATGTCTTTGATCTGTATCCCATTTGCCCTGAATGCACTGTCCTGCCATGTGTGCTCCCAGGCATAGTCCGATGCATCTGTTGTTATAGTTTGCCTGGCTGTGGGTAAGGTAAAAGGCTGACCCTTGTTGAGGTGACATGCCTGTGCCCACCATAGAAACTCCTGATGAAGGCAGGAAATTAGTGGTATCATTGTTTCCAAGCTGTGGCTGTGCTGAGTCTATATGCATTTCAGGTACCATTGTAATTTCCTCATATGCAGTTTTGCAAATGGTATTAGGAGTATGCAAGATACCATGAATCCCAAGGCCTGCAGAATTTTTCTTGCAGGGAGTTGGGTCTTTGTTGCCATCATTTTGAAGTATTGAGTCAGCTGTTGTTGTTTGTCTGGCGTGAGATAAGCCATCTGGGCCATTGTATTCAAGCTGGCACCCAGGAATATTATGTTTTGTGAGGGCACTAGTTTTGATTTCTTTTCGTTTACTGTGTACCCTAGGCAACTTAGAAGGTGTTTGACAAATGCCAGATGCTTTAAAAGAATATCCTTGCTTTCTGCTTGAATAAGGCAATCGTCCAGGTATGGGTATATTTGAATTCCTCTTTGTCTGCAGTATGCAATTACTGGTGCCAGGCATTTTGTGAAGACCCTGGGCACAGTAGATAAGCCAAAGGGCAGTGCAGAGAATTGATAATGCGTTGAACCTGCAATAAATCGGAGGTATCTTCTGCAATTTTGTCTGATAGGGACATGCAGGTATGCATCCTTGAGGTCCAACGTTACTAGCCAAGCCTTCTTGCCCAGCATGGGAAGAAGCTGCTGTAGTGTTAGCATCTTGAATTTGGGTACTTGCAGATAAGTGTTTAGAATTGAAAGGTCCAGAATGGGTCTCCAGGTTTTGTCCTTTCTGGGGACTAGGAGTCTTTAGTAAAATCCTTGTCCTTGCTCCTGTGTAGGTACATGTTGAATGGCTCTCATGTCCATAAGAGCTGTAATTTGTTTTTGCGCCTCTACCCATTGATTTGCTGGCAGGTTTGGCATTCCTTTTATCCTTGGCAAGGTGTGAAAGTGGACTCTGTATCCCTGTGAGACAATGTTTAGGACCCATTTGTCTTTTGTGATGATGTGCCAGTTGTCTGCAAAAAGTGCTAATTTTCCTCCCAAGGGAGCTGCGAAGAGAGATTTGCTTGGCAGTCTGAGGGTTAAGTCATTGTGTTTGTCTTCTGTTAGCTTGGGGCCTGTCTTCTGCTCCTTTCTGGGTAGCGACACCCCATTGGCTAGGTTTCCTTGTGACTGACCTCTGCCTCTTGGGTGTCTGTATTTGCCCCTCTGTGGTCTGTCAGAACCTGGAAAGGACCAGTTCTTTGTTGGCCAATTTCTGCTGAAACGAGGGGGTTGAACCTGTAAAAAATCCTTGACCGTTCATTGATTTTGCCTTATCCTCCATTTTCTAAAAAACCTCTTCTGCTTTTACACCAAATAAAACATCCTGCTGTGAAGTTGCATCCAATAACTTTGCTTTAACATGATCAGGCAGGGTTTGTTCTTTTAACCAAGCATATCTACGTATGACAGACCCAGTCACTGCTGCTCTACAGGTAGCTTCCAATGAATCAAATCCACATTGTAAAGTATGTTTGCCCACCTGTTCAGCTGCATGCAACAAATCCTGCATTTCCTTGAAATCAGGCTGCTCTGAATGTGTGGTCATTTTTTGTTTTAATTGAGACATCAGGAATTGCTGATATTTCAGCATGTGAAACTGGCAATTTAAGGCCTTCATAGCTAGAGTAGCTGAGGTGTATACTTTCTTTCCCCATCTATCTAGTGCTCTGGAATCCCTTTCAGATGGTACAGGATTTTTAGCAATAGAGGCCTTAACCCCTTTGGGACCCTGGGAAATGGTTTCTGGGTCAGCAACAGGGCTTTTATAAAGGAATTTGTGAGAGTCAGGGACTTTGTAGTATCTGTCTGGTTTGGCTGGAGCAGGAGGTAGAGAGAGTCTGGGTTAAGGCTAGATTCTAAGTAAACATCATCCACAATGTCCAACACAGGTGGAATAGCAAGTGGTCTGTGCTGGGGTAGTAAAAGGAACTCTCGGAGCCTTTTCTTAGAATCAGAGTAATCCTGGCCTTCCCAGTGGAAATGTTCCCTCATGGTATGTAAAGTTTCCCCAAAGGAGTAGTCTTCTGGGGGAGATGCTGAGGGAATAGACACTTCAGCATCAGAATCTTCATAAGGGGGAAAAGAGTATTCCTGTTCCTCTGAAGAATCTGAGGAAATAGAAACCTGGTCAAGTGGAAGCATAATCCTCCTCTTGTCTTGGCCTTTTATCAGGAGGGGGATGGGAACCCCTGATTAGGGTAATTAAATCTTCGGCCATCTTAAGCATCTATTTCTTAGGCATGGGGCCTTGTACCGGGGACTGATGTACAGTCTTTTTTGTATTTAAAGGAGTTTTTAGCTTAGCATAAGATTTAATGGTGAGTGTAGTCGGTCTGAAGACACCTTCTGCAACTGAAGGCGTTTCTACTGCACCAGAATCCCCTTCTGCTGTGGAGTCGGAAGGGCCTAAAGAAGAAGGCTGCAGTAGCCTAGTACTCTCCGCTTGGGAATCAGAAGCCGTCTGGGGTTCTAAATCAGCGGTCGTCAGGGGCTGCGTAGGCGCCTCACTGAAAACCGGAGAACCGGCGACAGGCCCAGCAGAGGCCTCGGAGTCTGGTTTGGGTCTAGGCTGCCTGTCCTTATCCTTGCGTTTTTTATGCATGCCGGTTGTTGGTGCTCCGACGGCATGGTATAATTAAATTTCCTACCAAAGTAATGTCGGGCGAAATCAAACTGACGTTTAATAGTTCGTTTATTAAACCTAGCACAAAACCGACAAACTGTGACATCGTGGTCTGGGCCTAGGCAAGGAATACAATAAGAATGAAAGTCCTTATGAGGTATTTGCTTCCCACAAGAAATGCAATTGTTAACTTTTTCTGACATCGGACTGAGGCAAGAAAAGGTTCCCCAACGGGGTACTTCGCTTTATTGAAGACGTCGGTCTGAAATTCGATTTGAAAATCTCAGGAGTCGGCCGACCGGCACTTGCGAACTGCTTCTGCTTCGGGCACCACGCAGCAAGAAAGACTGAAGAAAATGGCGTCTGATGCCTTTTATATACCCCTGGCGCACTGACGTCAGGGAAGAAGCGACAGCAACAGATGCCGGACCAAGACTTTGGAACTCTGGCCGACTGCGGGACCGCCTGACGGCAGGATAACCCAAGTTTGATGACTGCAGCAGTGTAACACGATGAACATCATCTGGCTGCCAAGAGCTAATCCACAAGCCTCACTATGTCCACTTCCAAAGGCTCCTGGTGGAGCAGGTGGATATCGTCGATAGGGAGTCAGGAAGCTCTAGAAAGGGGTTACATTGCTGACCAAAAAATAGATCCACCGAAGAGGAATATCAGGTCCGAGGGGTTATTTCACCTTTTGGCACCGAGGTCGAAGGACCAGCATGATATACAGGGGTGTGTGTGTGTGTGTGTGTGTGTGTGTGTGTGTGTGTGTGTGTGTGTGTGTGTGTGTGTGGGGTGACCAGT
The DNA here is from genome assembly GCF_019279795.1 of Protopterus annectens. Lineage (NCBI taxonomy): Eukaryota > Metazoa > Chordata > Ceratodontiformes > Protopteridae > Protopterus > Protopterus annectens. The sequence goes on along the minus strand of NC_056731.1, from coordinate 1,272,278,463 downwards.
GTTATAATGACTATTTTAGTGCCAAAATGGAAGTTGGTAATGTTGTCACAATCCGTGTCAAAGTCAGAGTTTGAGGAATAGGTGCAGAGGGCGGCACCCTGGTCGGCTGCTGAGGTGCCAGAACCGTAGATGGCATCATGGAGGGGGTTTGAGGCCTCGGTGCCAGTTTTGAGATTTTTGCCTTCAGGTCCGAAGATTTGGACTCACTAGTGTGAGAAGGTAAAGATTTGCTTCTCTTTTTGTGTTCTTTCTTTGGAGGGGATGAGCCCTCCGCCTCAGAAATAACCTCCGCAAACAGAGATTTAAGGAGACCTTTGAGCATGAGTTTATTTTTGCGTTACACCAATGTGTGGGAACTAAAGGCTTTACAAATGTCACACAGGGGGTTTACAGATAAGTGTAGTACCCCGAGACAGTAAACACAGGATGTATGGCTATCAACATTAGGCATTTTCCTGTCACATTCGTCACAGTGCTCAAACCCAGTAGTACTCTTTCTCAGACATAGTAGCACACAAAATATACAACTTAGCTACAAAAGGTAAAACACAGAAACACACAAGCACAAAAAAGAAGAAAGGAGTTTTTTTTTTTTTTTTTTAATACAATAAAAGGGGGAAAGAAAAGGGGAATACCAACAATGGTATTGGGAATTACCTCCGAGGTAAGGGAAGGCCTGTACCAGCAATGGTACAAAGAGTACCACACTTGGTAAAAAGTGAGGAAAGAAAAAGGGACACTTACACAATCAAAAAGTATGCGACTAACAGTAGGCTAACTAGGTATATACAAAAGTGAGAGAAGAAGCTTTAACAGACAAAAATACGAAAATTTATAAATGACTTAGCCGACAGCTGGCCTGACATGTCTTTATTCAGTATGTGGCAAACTAGATCTGAAGTAATAGAGAGGGGCACTATGGGGGTAAGACTTGGCTCAAGAGGTTTGACTGGAGTGAACTTGTTATAATGGCCGACTCGGTTCCGAGTACAGAACCGATACCCATCAGTAAGGAATAAATGAAGATTAACATCATCAGATTGTGAGTTCCAAGAAAACACCAGGAAGACATCGTCCATTCCCACACTCTCATGACTTTCTGCACAGAAGATGAGATTGTGTTCCCTTCTGCTTACTGATATACCAGACCACCGCCATGTTTCCCATTTGAATTGCTATGGTCCCCAGAGGGTGGCACTCCTGAAAGACTTGCAACATTAGTACTGCTCTCATCTCCAGGACATTTATGTGCAATTTGGTCTCTGTGGGGGACCACGTGCCTTGAACCATCCTGCCCTGATAAAGCCCCCTCACCCCAACAGGGAGGCATCCGTGGTCACCATGGCCTTGGGAGGGGGAAGACAAAATGGCCTGCCTACAACTAGGTCTTGAGACTGAAGCCATCAAGTGAGCTGATTTCTGCACACCTGAGTCATCTTGATGGTCGTGGACATGGGATGAACCTGAGTGGACCACTGAACTGCTAGGATCAACTGAACAACCCACAAGTGATACCTGGCGAGTGGACTAACTGGATGGCAGCTGCCATCGAACCTAATGCTTGAAGAATCAGATGAAGTGACAGGCACTCTAGATCCAGCAAGAGAGAGACCTGCTCTCAACTGAGTTGAACCCTGCATAAAGGTAGTGCTGCAGTCTCCGATACTGTGTCCAAATGGACCCCAATAAACTCTGGCACGGAGAAAGAATGGATTTGGGCAAACTGACTGCGATGCCTGGATGCTGAAAAAGGTTAAGGGTGAACTGGTGGCCATCAACAGTCGATGCCTCATGGGGGCCGTGAGGAGCCAATCATCCAAGTATGGGAAGACCTTGAATCCCTGCAGCTGGAGATGAGCTGCCACCACTCCCATGCATTTGGTAAACACTCGGGAGGCTGTAGTGAGTCCAAAGGGCAGGGCTCTAAACTGGTAGTGACTGAGCCCTAACTGAAAGCGCAGGTGTATCCTGGAGTGTCTGTCAATCTTGAATGATAGTACACATCTTTGAGGTCCACTGAGCACATCCAATCATTCTTGAGCAACAGAGGCAGAATGGACTGGATAGTGACCATCCAGAACTTGGACTTCTTGACCAACAGCTTCAGTATGCAGAGGTCCAGAACTGGACACAGGTCCCCAGTCTTTTTTGGCATCAAAAAGAAGCAAAAGTAAGTTCCAGATCCTTATTGCCCTGTTGTGACCACCTGAATGGCTATTTTTTTAAGAAGGTCTTGAACTTTGAGATAAGCCAACTCCCTTTGTTGGGGTGAAACATCTGGGAGAGATTTCAGAACAGGAGGGGGCTGAGAAAAGGGAATGAGATTACCTATGGAAATGTTTAACACTCACTGATTGGAGGTGAGACTTGCCCAAGCTAGTGGGTGAAGGGAGAACCGTCCCCAGACTGCCTCCAAGGCAGGACAGCCAGGCAGCGCTTCAGGAGTTCTGAAAAGGCTTCTCAGAGAAGGGCTCCGGGAACCCTGATTCTCGGACCCCTCTCCCTCTGGGGCAGTGTATATCACTGAATCCCCTACCCCAGGCTTGCAGAAGAGGATTACTGGGGAGTATCCTGGAAGGTGGACAGAGTCCTGTGGAACCAAAATTTCTTACTTCCCCTCCGAGTCTTGGAAAAGGAATGTTAGGGAGTAGAAAACTTGATTCCCACCACTGACAGATTCGTAACTTCCTGCTCACTGCTGGTTAAGTTCCTTGATGGAAGGCCCAAACAAGGTTGAGCCAAAGGGGGCATTAGTAAAAGATGCCTTAAAGGGTTTCGCAAACCTGCAAAGGCGAAGCCAAGCATGCCGTCTTATGGCAATGCCTGTGCCAGCTGCTCGAGAGGTGGCCTCCACAGCATTGGAGATCAACATATCAAAGCATTAGCCAAGGAAGTCAGAGTAGACAGTTTAGGAGAGACCAGTTTAAGACTCTCTGGAGGCAACAACTATGCAAGGGAAATGGTGAGTTCTGACACTAAATCCCTCTGAAGCCGGGTAAAGTGTACCATACAGTTGGTTGCTCTCAGTCAGAATGTAGCTGAGGCAAACACGAGCTTTCCAAAGCAGTCAATCATCCGAAACTCTCTGTTTGGGGGATGGACCAAGGAGTTCTGCTCTGCTGGCTCCTCCTTAGTAGCAGCGGCTACCACAATGGCATCGACAGGGACGCCCTTCCTCCAGAAGGTCTTACCCTTCGGAGGACTAAGGAATTTGTAGGCTTTTTTGGGCACTGGTTCCAGTGTGTCTGGCTCCTTCCAAGCCCTGCTGGTGATAAGTTCTATAAGCTCGTTGGCAGGGTTGGGGACACCGAGGTAGAAGATAGGTCCATCCCAAAGGCCTTCAGGAACACGGATACCTCTGAAGATGGGGTGGGGGAAAACCAACTGTCTTTTTGCTTTAGAATTTTGAGGATGTCCCCAAAGGCTACTTCCTCAGAAGGCTGGGGGACCAGTCTCCCTCCTCGAAATCTGTATCTTTCATGAAGGACTATGGGGGAGTCCAAGCGTCTCCTCTTACACGTTCTCTTCCGAGGGGGGTTCCTACATGGAAGGCTCGGGAAAGGACTCAGAAGAGAAAGGAACTCCAAGTGGGGAAGCGCCTGTCCGAAGGCTCTCGTGGGAGATCTGACCCTGGATGGATGATGAGGCCTTGCCACCCAGAGCCAAGAGAGGCTGGGGAGGACCTAGAGAAGGACAGGTGACTGCCAAACTGGAGAAGGTCCACTCTACCACCCAAAAGGCCGATGGGCTGGATGAAGCTCACTTCTCCTCCCTGACGGTCAGAGCCGCCACGGGAGGGAGAAGGGACCCTGACGCAGCACCAAAGCCCCCCAACGATATTGGCCTGAGCTGTCTGGTGCTGAAGCCCCCAAGGGAAGGAAACAGTCCAAAAATTCTGGACCCGAACCCACCCCAGAGTACCCAGACCAACCTAACTGGGGATGAAGCACAGCCTGTTCCAATGAATCAGCCAGAGACCCTGACGGCATCAAGAAGGGAGGGATACTGGCACCATTGGCATCTTGCTAGGAACACACTGGTCCTGATATTCCAAAACCAGATGGATAGGAAGAGGAGAGTGGAATCCTGTGGGTGGGGAAGGTCCCTTGGCCACCTGAGCTGGGTACGACAACAAGCCCAACTAGATTTGGGCCTTGAGAAAACTCATCAACATCCTGTCCTTATCAGAGGGTAGTAAACTTCTGGAGCACCTGGAAGATGCTGATGAATGGCAGACCTGGCTGGGGATCCTGCCTTGTATCCCATAATCCTATGGTGCCATGAGGGGGACCAACTCTGATGCATCAGATCCGATCTGCTGGAAAATCTGGATGGGGAGACTCTCAACGATGATCGGATCCGAAACATCACTCTAATCTGAAGACCTGGATGAATCCAACAGTTTGGAAGGCAAGGTGGATGGGATCAGACAATCGGGTGAGGGCTTGCACTGAGTCAGATCTGAAGGTCTCAGCGGCACCAAGAGCTCTGATCCCAAAGGCTAATCTGAGGCTCTTGGAGGGGATGAGCCCAGATCCTAAACCACAGAGGCTGGACTTTGATCTGGGGATCTGCAATCAGAGAGCCTAGGCTTCTTTGAAAGAGACCCCTTAGATGGAGGGGAGGCCTCTTCCTAAAATCCTGAGAGGACTTGGCAAGGAGGTCCGAGGACAGAGGACCACCTTGAGCCAAGCCCTTCAGAAGTAACTTACTGCGGCGCTCCATAAGGGCCCTGGGGTTGAATGTAGTACAAATGTTGCATTCAAGTTTAAAATGCGTTGCTCCCAAGCAGTAAAGATGCTCCTTGTGCGAACTAGAAGAAGGCGTTTTCCGACCAGACAAGGAGCACCTTTTAAAACCCAAAGGTTTGTCAGTTATTACTCACACACTACCAGAAAAAAGAAGCAAGAAGTTATTTTTTTTTTTAAACTAACGGTAAGGGGAAAGGGCAGGCAACCCCCCCCCCCCCCCCGAGACAACTGCTAGGGATGATAAAACTACACTAAGCCAAAAAAAATATAAATAAGCTATGGAAGGGGAGGAAAAGTATTCTTCTTTTGGCTTTTTCCGGTTAGGGGTCGCAACAACGGAACTCCGGTCCGCTAATGACTGGCAGTAGATTTTTACGGTGCCGAGGTGCCAGCTCGATGCCCATTCACACACATCTTTCGAACGCCACTCAACCTCGGGGAGGACATGCAGACTCCACACAGAAGGCGCTCCAGCTGAGAAACGAATGGGAGAACCTCTTGCTGTGAGGCGACAATGCTACCGCTGCACCACCGTGGCTTGAATGGGAGGAAAGGTATACTAAACACAAATAGAGATTATTGCCAAGAACAAAATGGAAGATTAGGAAAAGAAGTCACTTCTCTGTAACCTGAGGAAGCTTGAGCCTGCATCACGTCCTAACTGTTTAGCAAAAAATGAGATCTGAGGGTTAGAGGTCAGCTGGGGATTATGGGACAGGGAGGAGCTTGAGTTCTGAATCTGTCCATTAGTTGCCAGCTTGGATCAAAGGTCTGACCCAAGACCCCTTCATGATGGATAATGACAATGATAGCATCAGATGGGTTAGTTCTCAAACACACACAGTCTTAGTGAAAAAAATGTTTAAGAAGGTTTTGTAGGCAAGGCATGGAGCTCAGAAATCCTCCTAGCAGAAGTAACAGCCACTAAGAACAAAGATTTCCATGATAAAAAAATTGTAACTTTGGAACCAAGTTCAAATGGAAAGCTAGTAAGGCCTTGAGGTAAGGGGTCTATATTAAATCACAGAATGCTTAAAAAAGCGAACCGTGATTGATCAACCCTATGTAAGCGAAAGCTTACAATGTCGAAGTGTCAGAACAGTGACTTTTGTCCAAGGGAAAAAAATTGCTGTTCCAACAAAAAAAATAAATAAATAAGAATTTAAACACTACATTAAGTGGGGGACTTTGCTATCACATCCCCCCCACTTAAATATACCAACTCCGAGACTGCACTACAGTGCCGAAAACAGCAAAGTACTGAAGCGGCCAAGTGAATTCTTTCCCAGGAAAAGAATTTGCTTAACAGCTGCTTCGATATTTTCCGTTTTCTGCCCTTTAAGTTCGACCAAGACGAATTCAAAAGAATGCGTCTTCTTTCTTCTAACAGACCCGAGGTAAGATGGTAATTCCCCATGGTGGGAGGGGAGTAGATCTCTAAGTGGAGGCTGTAACTGAAAATTTCTTTAGGAAAGGCTTTGGATAGTCTTAATACAATCAACATGCGATTCTCGCCAATGTGAAAGGAAGATATGGCTGCTAATTGAACTCTGACAGTGAAATAGCTGGCACTGTTCTGAAAAAGATAAACTACAAGATTGCTGGAATAGGAACTGAAAAAGGATCCATACTGTCTTCAGCTGCCCAGATGCAGAGCCTTTTCCATTCGCTTTTGTAAATTTTACATAGAGAAGGTATCTGGGAAGATGTTAGATTGAAAACTTGGACGGTCTAATCATTAGAATTGGAGAAACCATGCAGTCAACATAAGGGACTGAATGTCAGGAAGAGGCAAGCCCAATGGATGAGAAAGTACAGTTGTGTACACTTACCATAAATGTAGATGTTCAAGTGTATTCACTGTTGCAGTCATTACATTTGGGTTATCTGCTTGCAGTAGCTCTCAGTCGGCCTGATTAACAAAGTCTTGGGTCCTGCGTCAGTTGCTGTTCCTTCTTCCATGACGTCAGGTAGTCAGGGGTATAAAACATGCAGCCGACGCCATTACATCAGTTTTTCTTGCCCCAGATGTTAGGTGCCCCCCTAATGGGAAGCAATTAAATCTATAAATGCAAGGATATACCTCCAACAAAAAAGCAAATACACCAAAAAGCTTTTAGAGCATAGTAGAGGTATAGCCAAAAGACAAAAGGGGGCTGGAGGGAGGGTAACCAGGACTGCAACAGTGAATACACTCTAACATCTACATTTATGGTAAGTGTACACAACTGTACTATGTTCTTCGTGTTTCACTGGTGCAATCATTACATTTGGGTAGATTCCCAAAGCTAATGTTGGGAGGAGGAATTTAAATAGAAGCAGGACCATCTATAAGACCCTGCAAGACTGCAGTGGCAAAACCAGCTTTGGATTTAGAGAAAATTGGCAAATGATAATGCTTGGTGAAAGTATGTACAGAACTCCAGGTAGCAGCTTCTAGGATGTTCCTAGTGGGACACCCCACAAAAAGGCTGTAGAGGTAGATGCAGCCCTGGTCGATTGGGGTCTGATGCCTGTGGGGTAGGTTTTCCATGGTGCTTATAGCATAAATGAATGCAGTGGCCTATCCATTTTGAAACGGTTTGTTTTGAAATAGCTTTCCCCTCTGTCCCTGCAGCAAATGCCACCAGCAGTTGTTCATATTTCCTTTGAGGTTTAGTCCTGTCCAAGTAGAATCCAAGCTGTCTGTGCACATCTAAAGAGTGCAGTATCCACTCCCCTTTGTTCTGTGGGTTAAGAAAGAAGGTAGGCAAATGAATGGACTGATTAAGAGCCACACTGGATATCACCTTAGGCATGAAGGAGGGATTGGTTCTGAGGGACACCCTGTCCGCATGAAAGATGATGAAAGGTTTCACTGCTATAAGGGCCTATAATTCAGATACCCTTCTTGCAGAAGTGATTGCTAAAAGGAAAGCTGTTTTCCAGGATAGAAATTTTAAATCTGCAGTAGCAGCTGGCTCGAAACGAGGAAGAGCGAGTTTCTCCAAGACAAAGTTAAGATCACAGGCTGGAGTTCAAGCTCTCCTGGGTGGCCTTAAATTTTTGGCCCCTCTGAGGAAAGTACAGTTGTGTACACTTACCATAAATGTAGATGTTCGAGTGTATTCACTGTTGCAGTCATTACATTTGGGTAATCCTGCTGGCAGGTTACCCTCAGTGGGCCTGAATTCCAAAGTCTTGGTTGCTGTCACCCCCTTTCCTGATGTCAGGTCGTCAGGGGTATAAAAGATGCAGCCGACACCATTTTCTTCACTTTTTCTTGCCCCAGATTGTCAGGTGCCCCCCAAAAGGGTAGGCTAAATATATATATGTAAAACATACATGCACCAAATAAACTTTACCTTCATCTACAAGCAAATACACCACATAGGTTGTATAGATCAAAGAAGTAAAGATAACTTCCAGCAGAAATAAGGGGGATGGCGGGTGGGTAACCTGGACTGCAACAGTGAATACATTCGAACATCTACATTTATGGTAAGTGTACACAACTGTACTATGTTCTTTGTGTTTCACTGTTGCAGTCATTACATTTGGGTAGAGTCCCAAAGCTATGGTAGGGGGGCTGGAGCTAAACAACATTAGGAGTAGCTATGAGGCCCTGCAGAACTGCAGTGGCAAAGCCTGCTCCGGATTTAGAGTAAAGTGGCAGATTGTAATGCTTTTTAAAGGTGTGCACTGAACTCCAAGTAGCAGTCTCTAAAATGCCTTTGGTTGGTACTCCCCTGAGAAAGGCTGCCGAAGTGGCTGCAGCTCTGGTTGAATGTGGCCTAATGCCCTTAGGCACTGGCTTGCCATGCTGAGAGTAGCAGAAACGAATGCAGTGACCTATCCACTTTGAAATAGTCTGCTTGGAGATGGCCCTTTCTTGTGATCCTGCAGCATATGCCACTAGTAATTGTTCTGTCTTTCTGAAAACTTTAGTTTTGTCCAAATTGAATCTAAGTTGTCTGTGTACATCCAAAGAATGCAGAATTTTCTCCCCCTTGTTCTGTGGATTTGGATAAAAAGTAGGCAAATGAATAGTTTGGTTAAGGGCTACACTGGACATCATCTTAGGCATAAATGTAGGGTTTGCCTCAGAGACCCTGTCTGGATAAAAAATGATAAAAGGTTCCACAGCCATGAGAGCCTGTAGCTCTGACACTCGTCTTGCAGAAGTTATTGCTAGGAGCAGAGCTGTTTTCCAACATAAGAACTTTATATCAGCAGTAGAAGCTGTTTCAAAAGGAGGTAGGGTGAGTTTTTCCAATACTTAATTGAGGTCCCATGCAGGCATTGGCGGTCTCCTTGGAGGCCTTAAATTTTTGGCTCCTCTGAGGTACTGCCTTAATAAAGGATGAGAAAATGGTGGTGGCTCTGTACTGTAATGAGCTGAAATGGCAGAGGCATGAATTTTAATTGATGAAAAAGATAGGCCTTTGTCCAGCATCTCAGTTAAGTATTGCAAAATCTGAGGAATATTTGGTACAGCTGTCTCAGTTCCTTGAGCTTGGTTCCAAGCACAAAATCTCTTCCATTTTCAGCATAGGATTTTCTAGCACTAGGCCTTCTGGCTTCCAAAATGACATCCATCACAGCTTTACTGAGAGGTGTGCTTTTTATGGCTACATTATCCGCCATGCTGTCAGGTTTAGAGCCCCGAGTTGGCTGTGCAGAATCTGATTGTTTTGTTGGGACAGTAGGTGAGGTATTTGAGGTAAGGTCCAGGCTGGGCATTGCGACAAGTTCCTTAAGATCGGATGCCAGTCTGGGGCAATCAGAATAATTTTTGGTTTCTCCTGTCTCACCTTTAGGAGTACCTTGGGGAGGAGAGGCAGTGAAGGAAAGGCATATACCGATAGGTTTTTCCAGTCGAAAGATAAGGCGTCCACTTTCCAAGCTTGTCTGTGATAAGTCCTTGTGCAGAATCTTTTTAGTTGATAACTGTGAGGGGAGGCAAATAGATCTATGTCCGTGCATCCCCATTTCTTTATCATGCTGAAGACTTCTGGATCCAGGTGCCACTCGGGGGGATTCAGGAGGTTTCTGCTTAGTTTGTCTGCCAGAGTATTGTCCTTTCCTGGCAGGAATTATGCCTGCAGATGAACTTGGCAAGTCAATGCTGTGTCCCATAAAGCCATGGCTAGTCTGCAAAGGGGGTAAGAATGCATGCCTCCCTGCTTGCTTATGTACCACATGACCGTGGTATTGTCTGTCTTTATCAGTAGTTGTCCCAGATGAATTAGGTCCTTGAAGGCTGTCAGGGCATTTTAAACAGCTAACGTCTCTTTTTGATTGATATGTAGATGCATTTGATTTGTGGACCAGGTGCCCTGAATGCCTCTTCCTGCCATGTGGGCCCCCCAGGCATAATCTGATGCATCTGTTGTTAGGTTCTGCCTGGCAGGGGGAAGTGAGAATGGCTGTCCCTTGTTTTGATGACAAGCCTTTGCCCACCATCGAAACTCCTGTTGCAGGCAGGGAATGGGAATAATCATTGTTTCCATGTTGTGGCAATGTTGTGTCCAGACACTTTTTAGGTATCATTGAAGTTTCCTCATATGCAGTCTTGCATATGGAATTAGTAGGATGCAGGATGCCATGAAGCCCAAAGCCTGCAGAATTTTTCTTGCAGATAACTGGGCCTTTGTTGCCATTTCCTTGAAATAGGTAGTCAGTTGCCTTTGTTTGTCTGGTGTGAGATAAGCCATCTCGGCAATTGTATTTAAGCTTGCACCCAGGAATATTATCTCTTGAGAGGGTACTAGTTTGATTTCTTTTCGTTGACTGTGTACCCTAGGCATGTTAAAAGTCTTTCTTTTCACAAATGCCAGATGCTTGTAGTAGAATGTCCTTGTTCTCTGCTTGAATGAGGCAGTCGTCCAAGTAAGGATATATTTGTATTACTCTGTCTGCAGAAAGCAATTACTGGTGCCAGGCACTTTGTGAAGACCCTGGGCGCAGTAGATAAGCCAAAGGGCAGTGCAGAGAATTGGTAATGCTTTGAACCAGCCTTGAATCTGAGGTATCTTCTGCATGATTGTCTGGGACATGCTAGTATGCCTCTTTTAGGTCTAAAGTGACAAGCCAAGCCTTTCTGTCCAGCATGGGCAGAAGCTGCTGTAAGGTCAACATCTTGAATTTTGGTATATCCAGGAAAGTGTTTAGAATAGATAGGTCCAGTATTGGTCTCCATGCTTTGTCCTTTCTGGGTACCAAGAAGTCTTGAGTAAAATCCTTGTCCCTGCTCTTGCTGTGGCATTTGTTGAATAGCCCCCATGTCCATGAGGGATGAGACTTGTTTTTGAGCCTCTGCCCAATGATTTTTTGGCAGGTCTGGCCAACCGTTTGCCCTTGCCAGGGTATGGAAGTGAAACTTGTAACCTTGTGACACTATGTTTAGAACCCATTTGCCCTGTGTTATAATGTGCCAATTTTAAGAAAAAAGTGCTATTTTTCCACCTAAGGGTGCTGCCAGTAGGTAAGTGCTTGGTGCAGGCAGGGGGAAGTCATTGGGACTGTTTCCTGTACGGTTGTGATTTGTCTTCTCCACTTTTGGAGGTAGAAGCACCCCATTGCTTAGACCCGTACGAACCTTGCGGCTGGGATCTGCCACTAGGGCGTCTGGATCTGCCCCTTTGAGGTCTGACACTGGAAAGGACCAATTCTTTGTAGGCGAGTGTCTGCTAAACCTAGCTGGCTGTACTTGTAAAAAAATCTTTGACCGTTTGCATAGATTTAGCTTTGTCCTCCATTTTCTTTAACACCTCTTCTGCCTTAATAGCAAACAAGGTATCATGCTGTAATGGTGCATCTAATAATTTAGCTTTGACATGATCAGGCAGATTTTGTTCCTTTAACCAAGCATGCCTCCTAATTACAGAACCCGTAACAGCGGCCCTGCAGGAGGCCTCCAGAGAATCTAAACCACATTGCAAAGTATGCTTTCCAACTTGTTCAGCTGCATGCAATAAATCTTGCATTTCTTTGTTATCTGCACATTCAGAATTTACCAACATTTTCTGTTTAAGCAGTGTCATGACATATTGCTGATATTTGAGCATATGAAACTGGCAGTTTAAAGCTCTTATAGCCAAGGTAGCAGATGTATAAATCTTTTTTCCCCATCTATCCAATGCCGTAGAATCTCTGTCAGAGGAGGTAGGGTTTTTTGCAGTGGAAGCCTTAACCCCTTTGGGACCCTGAGAAATAGTTTCTGGGTCTGCAGCAGGGTTTTTGAAAAGGAATTTATGAGAGTCAGGAACCCTGTAGTATCTGTCAGGCTTAACAGGAGCTGGAAGTAAGGAGACAGGGGTCAGACTAGACTCTGAAAACACATCATCTACAATGTCTAACACAGGTGGAATAGCTAGAGGCCTGTGTTGAGGCAGTAGAAGGAAGTCTCTGAGCCTCCTCTTAGATTCTGAAAAATCTTGTCTCTCCCAGTGGAAATGCTCCCTCATGGTATACAAACGAATAGTCCTCAGGAGGAGAAGCTGAAGGAATAGATTCTTAAGCATCAGAATCCTCATAGGGGGAAAGAGAATATTCCTGATCAGAAGAGGAATCAGAGGAAATGGAAACCTGATCTGAAGATTCATAGTCTGTCTCTTGCCTAGGCCTCTTTTAAGGAGGGGGATGGGAACCCCTGATCAAGGTAATTAAGTCTTCGGCCATTTTGAACATCTGTTTTTTGGGCATGGAGGCCTGTCCATGTGGCTGGTGAACTTGTTTCTTTGCTTTTAAAGGTGCTTTAGTCTTTGCCTTTGAAGTTGAAGTCGGTTTAATGTATAATTGTTTAGGTCTGAATACACCATCAGAAGCCAATGCCTGCTCAGCGCCTCCGGACCCATCTGAGGGAAGTCTCCGAGGCTCCAATACCTTGAGTTTCCAGCAGCCTGACCGACTCCACATGGGAGTCGGTAGGGGCCTGTGCCCAGCATGGGCAGAAGCTGCTGTAAGGTCAACATCCTGAATTTTTAAAGTAGCGTGCGTCAGGAGCTGCGAAAGCGCCTCATTGAGAACCGCGAACCGGCGACTGGCTTAGAAGCTTCGTCATCGGTTTTGGAAATCAGCTGCCCGTCCTTTTCTTTTTCTTTGTGCTTTTTGTGAACTCCGGTAGTTGGATGACTATCCGACGACATTGTATAATTAAATCTGCGCCCAAAATAGCTTAGTGCAAAATCGTTCCAACGCTTAGTGCGTTGGTTAAATCTAGTGCAAAGCCAACAACTGGAAACGTCGTGGTCAGGGCCTAGGCAAGAAATACAGTAAGAATGAAAGTCCTTATGAGGTATTTGCTTCCCACAAGAAATACAATTATTAATTTTTTCTGACATCGGTCTGGAGCAAGAAAAAAAGTTTCCCCAACGGGGTACTTAGCTTTTAATGAAGACTTCGGATCTGAAACTCGAACACGAAAATCTCAGGAGTCTGCCGACAGGCACTTGCGAACTGCTTCTGCTTCGGGCACCGCGTGGCAAGAAAGACTGAAGAAAATGGAGTCGGCTGCATCTTTTATACCCCTGGCAACCTGACGTCAGGGAAGGGGCGACAGCAACCGACGCAGGACCCAAGACTTTGGAATTCAGGCCGACTGAGGGCAACCTGCCAGCAGGATTACCCAAATGTAATGACTGCAACAGTGAAACACGAAGAACATCATGCTGTTGATATTTAAGCATATGAAACTGGCAGTTTAAAGCTCCGATTGCCAAGGTTGCAGACGTATAAACCTTCTTACCCCATTACCCAGCACCCTGGAATCTCTATCAGAAGGGGTAGGATTTTTGGCTGTAGAAGCCTTAGCACCCTTGGGACCCTGAGAAATAGTCTCAGGATCAGCAGCAGGATTTCTGAAAAGAAATTTGTGGGAGTCAGGAACCCTGTAATATCTGTCTGGCTTACTAGGAGCTGGAGGCAAGGAATCAGGACCCATGCTTGATTCCAAGAACACATCACCCACAATGTCTAGAACAGGAGGTATTGCCAAAGGCCTATGCAGAGGAAGAAGAAGGAAATCCCTAAGCCTCTTTTTTGATTCAGAGACGTCCAGACTCTCCCAGTGAAAATGTTCCCTTAAAGTAAGTAAAGTTTCTCCAAAAGAGTAATTCTCAGGAGGAGATGCAGATGGGATGGATTCTTCTGCATCAGAATCCTCATTAGGTAGAATAGAAAAATCCTGATCAGAAGAAATGGAAACCTGATCTGATGATTCATAATCAGTGCCTTGCCTAGGCCTCTTAGCAGGGGGGGGAGGTTGGGAACCCCTGATCAAGGTAATTAAATCCTCAGTCATTTTGATCATTTGTTGTTTAGGCATAGGGGCCTGAGCACGTGGCTCATGCGTCGGTTTTTTAGACATAGAAGTTGTTTTTGGCCTTGTTTTTGTTGATGGCATCGGTTTAATATAAAAATGTTGAGGCCTGAAAACACCCTCAGAAGCCAGTGCCTGCTCAGCGGATCTGGACCCATCCAAGGGAGAGACATCCGCGGGTCCAATACTTTGCGAATCTCATGGCATACTGGACTCCGAATGGGTCTCGGTAGAGGCCTGCGACTCAAAAGTAGCGGAAATCAGGATCTGCGAAAGTGCCTCACTGAGTACCGGTGACTGGCTTAGGAGAAGCGTCGTCTGTTTTGGACCTCGACTCTGTCTCTGTCATTTTCCTTGCGTTTTTTGTGAACTCCAATAGTCGGATTGCTAACAGACGACATTTCAGGGTAGTTAAATCTTGAACCAAAATATTTAGAAGCAAAAATATACAGACTCTTAATAGTGCGTTGGCTAAATTTAGCACAAAACCGACAGCAAGGCACATTGTGGTCAGGGCCTAGGCAAGGAATACAGTACTAATGAAAATCCTTATGAGGTATTTGCTTCCCACAAGTAATGCAATTATTAACTTTTACTGACATCGGTAAGGAGCAAGAAAAAGTTTCCCCAATGGGGTACTTAGCTTTAATTTGAAGACTTTGGTTCTGAAACTCGAAAACGAAAATTTCAGTAGTCTGCCGACCGGCACTTGCGAATTGCTTGTGCTTCGGGCACCGCGCGGCAAGAAAGACGGATTAAAATGGCGTTGGCTGCACATTTTATACTCCTGATGACCTGACGTCATGGAAGAGGAGACAGCAACCGATGCAGGACCCATGACTTTGTTATTCAGGCCGACTGAGGGCAACCTGCCAGCAGATTACCCAAATGTAATGACTGCAACAGTGAAACACGAAGAACATCCTTGTCCTTTTTCCTCTTCTGGTACCAACTGAATAGCCCCCATGCTTAAGAGAGTACTTGATTTTGGGCCTCTGCCCACTGATTTGGGGGTAGATCTGGCCACCCACTTGGTGTTGGTAAGGTGTGGAAATGAAATCTGTATCCCTGGGACACTATATTTAAAACCCATTTGTCCTGGCTAACAAGTTCCCAGTTTTTGGCCTGCAGACCAACCTTTCCGCCTAAAGGAGCATTCAGTTGGGAAGTGCTTGGAAGTTTTAAAAGCAAGTCATTGAGACAGTTTTCCATGGGGGGAGTCTTACTACTCCCTGATTTGGATGTGGAAACCCCCCACTGCTTCGTCTTGTGTGTCCCCTGGGAATGAAACCTGGAGTTTCTGCTGTGTCTGGGTTTGGCTTAAGACCTGGAAGGGGCTGGAAAGGACCAATTCTTAGAGGGCCAGTGCCTACTAAATCTAGGAGACTGAACTTGTAAGAAATCTTTAACAGTTTGCATAGATTTAGCTTTATCTTCCATCTTTTTAAGAACTTCCTCAGCCTTTTTGCCAAACAGGCGGTCCTAATTTAAGGGAGCATCCAACAATTTAGCTTTAACATGATCAGGCAAAGACTGCTCCTTAAGCCAAGCATGCCTTCTGAGCACAGACCCAGTAAAAGCAGCCCTACAAGAGGCCTCTAATGAATCAGATCCACATTGCAAAGTATGTTTTCCAACCTGTTCAGCAGAGTGCATTAAATCCTGTAATTCTTTATTTTCCACACAGTCAGGAATCATCATTTTCTGTTTAAGCAATCCAATAACTTGTTGCTGATACTTTAACATATGAAACCGGCAGTTTAAAGCCCTAATGGCCAAGGTTGCAGAAGTGTAAACCTTCTTACCCCATCTATCTAGCGCCCCGGAGTCTCTATCAGAAGGGGTAGGATTTTTAGCAGTAGAAGCCTTAATGCGCTTGGGTCCCTGTGAAATAGTCTCTGGATCCGCAATAGGATTTTTAAAAAGGAACTTGTGAGAATCAGGAACCCTGTAATATCAGTCAGGTTTTCTGGGAGCAGGGAGCAGGAAGCAAAGAATCAGGTGCCAAACTAGATTCCGAAAAAGCATCAACAATGTCTAGTACAGGAGGAATAGCTAAAGGCCTATGCTGAGGCAGGACTAAAAAATCCCTAAGCCTCTTTTTTGAATCAGAAAAATCCTGGCTTTCCCAGTGGAAATGCTCCCTTAGAGTATGTAAGGTTTCACCAAAAGAAACTTATGAACCTAAAAATCCTCTGGTGGGGAAGCAGAGGGAATAGAGTCCTCTGCATCAGAATCCTCATAAGTAGATAAGGGCAAATCCAGATCATCAGAAGAATCAGAAAAATCAGAATCCTGGTCAGAAGATTCATAAACAACTTCAGTCCTAGGTCTCTTAGAAGGGGGAGGTTGGCTTCCCCTGATTAAAGATCTTCAGCCATTCTTATCATTTGTTTTTTAGGCATAGAGGCCTGAGCATGCGGCCTGGGCGTCGGTTTTTTAGGCATGGTTCGAGATTTAGCCCTAAATGAAGAAGGAGGCGTCGGTTTAATATGCAAGTCCGTAGGCCTGAATACACCCTCAGAAGCTGGTGCCTGCACAATGGCTCCAGACCCATCCAAGGTAGAGACATCCGTGGGTTCCATAGTTGAAGCATCTCGCGGCATACCGGACTCCGAATGGGTCTCAGTAGAGGCCTGCGAATCAGAAGTAGTGGGTATCAGGGGCTGCGAAAGCGACTCACTGAGTACCAGCAAACTGGTGACTGGCTTAGGAGAAGAGTCGTCGGCAGTTTTGGACCTCAGCGGCCTGTCTCTGTCTTTGCATTTTTTCGAAATCCCGGTAGTCGGATGGCTAACCAATGACATTTCTGGATAATTAAACCCAGAACCGAAATATTTAGAGGCAAAAATATACCGACGACAAATAGTGCGCTGATTAAATAAGCACAAAACCGACAGCAAGGTACGTCGTGGTCAGGGCCTAAGCAAGGAATACAGTACGAATTAAAATCTTTATGATGTATTTGCTTTCCACAAGTAATGCAATTATTAACTTTTACTGACATCGGTAAGGAGCAAGAAAAAGTTTCCCGAACAGGGTACTTGGCTTTAGTTGAAGACTTCGGTTCTGAAACTCGAAAATGAAAATTTCAGGATTCGGCCGACCGGCACCTGTGAACTGCTTCTACTTCGGGCACCGCACGGCAAGAAAGAATGATGTAATGGGGTCAGCTGCATGTTTTATACCCCTGATGTCATGGAAGAAGGGACAGCAACCGATGCAGGACCCAAGACTTTGTTAAACAGGCTGAGGGCTACTGGAAGCAGATAACCCAAATGTAATGACTGCAACAGTGAAACACGAAGGACATCAGATATGAAGCAGAGCCCAGCACCCTGGGAAGATGAGGCCAGAAGGGAAAACATATTTGTCAAGGTCAATAAGGAGCTAGGAGGATGACTTTCTCATTCACTAGTACCTTCTGTAAATATTTTCAAATAAAAGGAATGGGCGGAAAGGCATAAAGGAGTCCTGCAGGACAACAGTCTCAAATTCCACGGTGACTCCCCCTACTGGGGGATCAGAGCAAAGAACTTGCTGCACTTGGCGTTGTGGGGAGATGCAAACAGATTGCAGCAAGGTTGGCTCCAACAGCTGAATATCTGCTCTGTGACTACTGGATTGACAGACAGTTGTGAGGGAGGAGGACACACCTGATCAACCTGTCCACTAACACACTGGACTTCCCCTATAAGGCCTGCAACTCTATGAAGACTGTTCATCTTCAAGATATTGATGTGAATACTGGCCTCTGATTGTACTCATGTACTCTGAATCATCTTTCCCAAGTAGTGCCTCCCAACCCCAAGTGGGAATTTTCTGTGGTCAGCGTGGTTTGGGGAGGAGGAAGGGTGAAGGGACACCCTTGGGAATCATGTGGTGACTCCAACCACCACTGGCTATGTATTTTGCAAATGTTCAAAACACTTGAAAAGACATGCGTTGCTGTCTTACTGACCCCACTGGACTGCAACTCACTGTAGAACTCTCATGAAGTACCTGGCCAAAGGAATTAGGGTGATCAAAGCTGCAATGGATGCTAAAAGATTAAGAATCATTCTTGCTGGTGGCTTCTGACAGGACAAGATGGTTACAGCTTGACTGTGAATGGATAAGATTCTTGCTTGGAGAACTTTTGCAACTTGAAGCCTTGCGTCCAACTGAGCTCCTATGAAATGAACAAAGTTTGGACTTTGTTAGCTTTACTATAATGCGTAGGTCCAAACACAGGTGGAGCAAGGAGAGTCTCTAGCTTGGATGAGTAGACTCCTGGGAGTGGTGGTGAAGAGCTAGTCATCTAAGGGAACACCTGGAACCCCTGCAGTCAGAGACGAGTTGCTACTACTGCCATACATTTGCACATCCAGAGGGCTGTAGTGAGACTAAAGGGGGAGCTCTGAACTGAGAATAGTTGGTTCCCAGACAAAAGTGAAGGTAGTTCCTGGAGTGTCTGGCCATCCTTATGTCATAACACACATCCTGAAGATCTGCTGAGCACATCCAGTAGTTCTCTTGTAGAACAGACTGTACCATAACTAGCCAAAATTTTGTTTTTCTTATAAAACCGTTCAAGTAACTTGGGTCCAGAATTGGCCTTAAGTCCTCATTTTTCTTTGGTACAAAAAAGAACAGAGTAAACTGCAGATTCACTTTAGGCTGGTGGGACCTCTTAGATGACCTGATTGTTTAGAAGCATCCTCATCTCTGAAGAAGCCACCTCCCTTTGAGAGGGTGGAACATCGGGGAGTCTTTTTGGGACTAAAGGGGTCGCGAGGAAAAGGGATAAAGTAGTCTCTATGTATTACCCCTACTCATCCATTTGTCTTGAGTGATAGAGGTCCAGGTTGTTGGATGCAGGGATAAGTGTCCCCCACCCCGACTGCCTCCAGAGTGCAGCAGTCTGGCAAATGTTCAGGAGCTCTGAAAAGGCTTTTCACAGAAAAGACCACTCAAGCTTGGATTCTGCAAACCACTTCTGACCCTAGGACGACATCCATTAAAAGAGTGCCCCTTCTGCTGTGGGTGGGGTGGTGATGTTGTCTCTAGAAGTGTCAGGCAAAAACCTAGGGACGTGCAGAACCAAATTTTCTTACCTTTCTGGTTCCTGGAAAAGGTCCTTTGGGGAGTGGAAAATCTGATCCAAGGATATAGTTTCCATTTCACTTTGAGAGATTGTGCTCTTCACTTTAGGACCAAAGAGTGTTGATCCATCATAAAAGGCACTCACAAAGGACATCTTAAAATGTTCTGCAAACTTGCAGCGCCTCATCGAAGCATGACTCCTGGTAGATATGACAGTGTCTGCTCCTCCAGATGCACCCTCCATGGCAATGGAGATAAAGCACACAGATATTAGACAAGGACTGGAGGGTAGCTAGCTGCCCATCAATGGACCTTCTTTGATCTGCAGACAAGGTCCCAGGGACAGATTTGGAAATCTCCATCAAATCTCTCTGAAAATATGTAATATGTGCCAAACAATTCAATACCTTCATAAAAAAGTGGATGAATAGACTCACTTCCCAAATCTGTCCAATGCATGAGACTCTCTATTTGGAGGATTGACAGAGGAACTTTCGTCTGCTAGTTCCTTCTTGGTGGCTGCTGCCACTACCAAGGAATCCACACCCTTGCTCCAAAGGGAACAATCTTTGGGGGCAAAGAGGAACTTGTCTGGTTTCATGGGGATGGTTTCAGCTGTGTCCTGCTTCTTCCACTCCCGCTTAGAGATAAGGTCTATTATCTCATTCCTTGGCAACTACCAAAGATGTAGATGGGTCAGAACCAAAAGCCCTGCTTAAGACAGACTCTTCTGGAGAAAGTGGCTGAGAAAACCATCCCCCTTTTTGTTTAAGCAGTTCAAGGATTTCTCTGAACAAAATATCCTGAAGTGGGATCTGGCAGAACCTTCATCAAAGTCGGTATCAGTGGTAACAAATTCCTAAGGGTAATCCAAGTTCCTGTTGCACGTTTCCAATGCAACACCTCAGTGGGATGCTCTGGTGAGGACTTAGAAGCCGAGGTGGTCTCCTCAATAAGAGCTAGTGCAAGACTTCTGGTCACTGGCAGTCCAAACACGACAACAGAGTAGGGACCACACCCTTGGAGATCCTTCGGGGAAGAACAGATCAGAACTTGAGGTGATAAGTAGTCTCTCTGGAATAAGAGAGAGTACTCTCAAAAACCTCACAAGTTGAGCTTGATACGAGTCCAGGAGGCCTGACATTGGCTCAACCTGAGACACTGCAGGGCTCAGATCACAGGTTAATGTCAAAGTGAAACTTTCCAACGCCGAAGCTCAGAGGAAGGAATGGCTCCAAAGTCCTCGGTTTTGCACCTACCCTGCAGTTGAAACTGACCATTTGGCTCCAAAACTCAGAAGAGACTGAAGTGGTCACAGCTGACCAAATCAAAGAACTCATCAGTGCTGAGGAACTAAGCCTAGGCTCCCATACAGACTTGTCCTGGGTTGAAACCGGATTCAAAGGCTTTGATCCCAAAGGTCAGATTGGAGAAGGAGCAACTACTGAATGTGTGGAAGAAACCATTCCCTAGATCCTAGCCGAAGTCAGTAGGAGCCTCAATTGAATTTGGGTCAGAAGGATCTCCTCATCTTGTCCAGGTCTGCTTTTGTAAGGCTCTTAAAAGATCTGGCCAGATCAGAGGAAGAGGAACAGTCTGGAAAACCTCTTACTCAAGGTTTCAGATTTCTCCTTTTCTCTTTCTTTGGATTTCTCCTTAAGCTTTTCAGCTGATTTCTTAGAATGAGAAGAGGAAGGTTTTGAAGAAACTAAAGGAAAGCTCTCTCTCTCTCAGGAACTGGAAGAAGACCTTTCAAAATTAACTTATTTTGTCTTTCAGTAATTTCACATTGGTCAAAGCCTTCACAAATGGAGCAGGAGGTGTCCAAATTTGAGGGGCCTAGACAATGCACACACTTATGTGCATCAGAGTTTGGTAACTGGAGGGCATATGGCACACACTTTTTAAAATAGGTCTTTTTTGGGAGGGCATCCTGGAAACGAGAAAAACAAGATAGAAGACAAGCAGATATACTGAAAAACAGTCAGCTACCAAAAGGAAACGTACAATAAATAAACAAATGAAATATTAACTATAAAGCTCTATACAGGTGTTAACTTTTTATATCACAGGAAACGGAAAAAGTAGGTCCAACACCCAAGGAAAAGAACAAAAAAACGACCTTAGGGAAAAAGCAGAGGATAAAGGGGAAAAAAACCCAAGAATCCTTATTGAAATATATTTAAAAACATATAAAGATGCACTGAAAAATATTTTTGGTATAAAAAGACTTCTCACACTACTGAGCACCAACAGATCTGTCCTATCCTTGTGGCAGAAAATGAGATCTGGGGCAACTGAGTTGGAATTATGGGCAAGGGGAAGAGCCTCAGCACCACATACAAAGCTTGAAAGTGTCTGGAATTTGATCAGAAGACTTGCATGTTGAGGAATGGATGGAAAAGACATCACTGGATCAAAAGGCAATAGCCTTTGACAGTCATATGAAAATAGTCTGTTTTGATATCGGCTGTCCCTTCTTACCACCACAAGAAATGAAAAAATTGATCCAGAGATCTTGAAAGATTCAGTTCTCAAGATACTATTCCAAGACATCCGAAGTAAAAAGTATACCCCCCCCCAACATTTTTGGGTTTAGGAAAGAAAACAGGGAGATGGATAGTTTGACTTAAAGTAAACTTGGATACCACATTAGGCATAAAAGAAGGATTAGTTTTCAAATAAACCCCGTCATACCAAGTACCTCATATGTCAGCCAGTTTAGCTGGTTTAAATGGAGGAAGTATTTGCTACTCTAATACAAAATTAATATCCCAAAGAGGGGCCACTGTTTTCTTCTAGGCCTCTTATGCAAAACCCCTTTCAAAAACATTCTGACATGAGAATGCACTGAAAGAGGCGGCTCCACGGGCAGACATACTGAAATGGCTAATAAATTAACTCCGATGGAGGAGTAAGAAAGGTCAACAGATAACACTCTCAAACATTGTAAAACCAGAGAACAACTAGCTATCTTGTTGGTAATTAGAAAAAATTTACATTTACTAATACATGGTTTTCTAGTAGCAGGGTTTTTTGTCTCCATTAGTACCTACTGCAAGTCCTCAATAAAGAGGTGCCTAAAAGGATTTAAAATCCTATTATCCAGGCAGTCAACTGAAGTTGATTGGTGTCGGGGCATATCAAACACCTAAGTTCTTTTGTGAGTAAGAACCGCGGTTACCTGGGCTAGAAAGGAGTCACCACAATGATCATGGAGGATTCCTTCTGAAGCTTCAGAAATACCCTGGCTATTACTGGAAAGGGTGGAAAAGCATGCAGAAACATTCCTGTCAAAGGAAAAGGCATCAGTCTTCAGGCCTTCTTGCATCGAGTTCTGAAGCAGATTGCGGTCAGGTAATTGTTCAGACAGGAGGCAAAGTGGTCTACTTGAGGAACTCCAAACAGATGAATCAAATCTTGGAAGACCCCAAATCTAGTTTGCATTTGTGAGGGTCTGCCCTTGTCCTGCTCAGATTGTCACATAATTATGCTCTGACAGTGTAAGATGCCTGTAGAGTGAGACTGTGCTCTAAAGCTATATCCTAACCTAACATGGCCAGTCTGTAGAGGGGATACCACCCGTTTCCAACCTTGCTTGTTGATGTACCACATGACTGTAGTATTGTCTGTAACAACCCGAAGATGTCCTGGGGACCAAAGATAATTCGGAATGTTGAATGTCTTGATTAGAGCAAGCATCTCTTTTATATTAGGTGCTTGCATCTGCCAGAATTGACACACACACACACACACACACACACACACACACACACACACACACACACACACACACACACATGTACATTTATCCCTCCAGGAACTGCTCCCCAAGGAAAGTTTTAGGCGTCTGTGGTGACTGTTTTGGAACAGACAGGAAAAAAAAGGAGACTTGGATTTAGGGATAACTTCCATCTCCACCACATGACTTATCTTCTGAAAAACCCCAGCACGGGGATCTGAAAAGACATGGGGTGTTAGTACCAAGACCAAAGAGACTTCAGATACCACTGCATCATTCTTATGTGGAGTCCTGCCATGGGCATCATGAGAATCACAGAAGCAATGAGACATAAAATCCTGAACTATTCCCTTGCAATAGTGACTGAAGAGACTGAGTGGAAAACTCTAGAAATAGATCTAGATATAGATCTATTTTTTGCTGTGGAAGAAACGCTCTCTGAATTATGGTGCCCAGTTGACATCCCGGAAATGTAATCCTGTAAAAAGGAGTCAGGAAAGACTTTGAATGTTCTCAAGGAATCCCAGCTTGCATAAGAGATCTCTTGCCCAAGACAGAGATCTCCTGACACTTTGTAAAAGACTCTGGAAAGATACGCAACTCATCTAAATACAGAAAAACGTGGATACCCCCGCTGTTTTTTTGTAATTAAGTGGATAGTCCAAAGGGCAAGGCAGATAAATGATAATGTTATCCAGACACACAAAACCATAACACCTAAAGTCTTGAAGAAACGAATATGATAAGCATCGTGGATATCTACTGTTACCAGGAAATTTATAAGGGGAAGAGGTAACAGGTTGTGAAGTGAGAATTTTGAATTTGGGCACTATCACAAACATGTTTAGGAAAGAAAGATCCAGTACTGAACTCAAAGCATTTTCTTTCTTTGGCACTTAAAACATCTTTGAGTAAACTCCCCTTTCCATCTGGGAAGGGGGAACTGGTTCTATCACTACATGTGACAGCATAAGGAGGACAGGTGGAAACTAAACTGTCTGGTCCAGAGGATGAGGAAATACCCACTGGAAAGGCGAAATTTCCCCCACTGTCATCTGTAACCTTGACGAATGATTTTCAAAACCCATCTGTCTGAAATTATCTGTTGCCAAAAAGTAAAGTGGAGACTCGAACTTTCTGGAAAAAAAAAAAAGGGTCTGGTGAGGGAGGGAAGGAGGGGAGAAAGTCTTTTGAATAGTCATTCTGACTTACTGGACTGACTGTCCTTGGCATTTTTTCTTAAAAGTCTGTTTACCAGCATTTTGTTGAGGCTGTTTTTTTTCTTCTTACCAAAATTAGTTGAGGAGTTAGACAAGTCACTTGGAAAATGCAGGAAAGGAGGAATGAACATTTTTAATAGATTCCCTGTATAGTACAGTTGTGTACACCTACCATAAATGTAGATGTTGGAGTGTATTCACTGTTGCAGTCATTACATTTGGGGTAATCTGCTGGCAGGTTGCCCTCAGTCGGCCTGAATAACAAAGGCTTGTGTCCTGCGTTGGTTGCGGTCTCCTCTTCCATGACGTCAGGGGTATTAAAACATGCTGCCGAGGCCATTTTATTCAGTTTTTCTTGCCATAGATGTCAGGTGCCCCCCCAAATGGGGAGCAAAAAATATATATATAAATAAACATTAAATATATAAATGCACTTTTAGAAACTTTACCTTCAACTAAAAGCAAATACACCACAAAGGGTTTTGAGTATGGTGAAGGAAAGAAAAGTTATAGAAAGGGGGATGGTGGGTGGGTAACCCGGACTGCAACTGTGAATACACTCTAATATCTACATTTATGGTAAGTGTACACAGCTGTACTATGTTCTTCATGTTTCACTGTTGCAGTCATTACATTTGGGTAAAATCCAAAAGCAATGGATGGGAGGATGGAACTAAACATTAGGAGTGGCTATAAGGCCCTGCAGAACTGCAGTGGCAAAACCTGCCCTAGATTTGGAGAAGAGGCGCAAATGATAATGCTTTGTGAAGGTATGAACAGAGCTCCAAGTAGCAGCTTCTAGAATGTCTTTGGTTGGAACCCCTCTGAGAAAAGCTGCTGAATTAGAGACAGCCCTAGTGGAATGTGATCTGATACCCTTGGGCACAGGTTTACCATGGTGCAAGTAGCAGAAACGAATGCAGTGGCTTATCCTCTTAGAAATGGTCTGCTTTGATATAGCCTTCCTCACTGACCCTGCAGCAAATGCTACCAGTAGTTGCTCAGACTTTCTTAGAGATTTGGTCCTGTTTAAGTAGAATATTATTTGCCTGTGTACGTCCAATGAATGTAGAATCCACTCCCCCTTGCTCTGCGGATTTGGGTAAAATGTTGGCAGGTGAATGGTCTGGTTAAGAGCCACACTGGATACCACCTTAGGCATAAAAGGAGGATTGGTCCTGAGGGACACCCTGTCCGGGTAAAATATAATAAAAGGTTCCACCGTCATGAGAGCCTGTAGTTCTGAAACCCTTCTTGCTGAAGTGACTGCCAAGAGAAAAGCTGTTTTCCAAGATAGAAATTTTATATCCGCAGAAGCTGCTGGTTCAAAAGGAGGCAGGATGAGATCTTCCAGTACAAAATTGAGATCCCATGCAGGAGTTGGTGATGATCTGGGAGGTCTTAAAATTATTGGCCCCTCTAAGATACTGCTTAATCAGAGGATGAGAATAGAGGGGAGGGCTCTGTGTTGTAATGAGCCGAGATGGCAGAGGCATGGATTTTTATTGAGGAAAAAGATAGGCCCTTGTCAAGCATCTCACTCAAATATTCTAAAATCTGAAGAATATTGGGCTTTGCTGTGTCTGTTCTTTGTGCTTGGTTCCAAGCACAAAATCTCTTCCATTTATCAGCATAAGATTTTCTAGTACTAGGCCTTCTGGCTTCCAAAATGACATCCATCACAGATTTACTGAGAGGTGTTGTTTGAATAATTAATTGATCAACCATGCTACAAGATTCAGAGTTTGGAGTGGAGTGTGCTGCTGAAACAGTAGATGAGGCCAGTCCGGAGAAACTAGGATCATTTTTGTTTTTTTTCTGTCTGACTTTTAGTAAGACCTTGGAGAGTAGAGGCAGAGGGGTTAAGGCATAGACTGATCGTTTTTTTCCAGTTGAAGGATACGGCATCCACTTTCCATGCTTTTTTGCGATGAGTTCTTGTGTAGAATTTGTCCAACTGATAATTTTGGGGAGAGGCAAATAGATCTATGTCTGGGCTCCCCCACTTCTGTGTTAACATGCTGAAGATTTGTGGATCCAGTTTCCATTTGTGCAAGTCCATAAAATTTCTGCTTAGGTCTGCCACAGTATTTTGTTTTCCTGGCAGGAACGGAGCTTGAAGATGTATTTGGTAAGTCAAGGCTGTGTTCCACAAGGCCATGGCTAGTCTGCAAAGGGGGTAGGGAATGTACACCCCCCCCCTGCTTATGTACCATATAACTGTGGTGTTGTCCTTCTTTATCAGTAGTTGTCCTGGATGAAGCAAGTCCTTGAAGGCAGCCAGAGCATTCTGGACAGCTAGCATCTCTTTCTGGTTGATATGCAGATGCATTTGGCTTGGGCTCCACTTGACCTGAATGCATCTCCCCGCCAGGTGGGCCCCCCCCAAGCATAGTCTGATGCGTCTGTAGTTAGGGTTTGGGTGGCAGGGGGTAGAGTGAATGACAGTCCCTTGTTTTGGTGACATGTCTCCGCCCACCAAAGAAATATCTGTTGTAGGCAGGGAATGAGAGGAATCATTGTTTCCAGATTGCGAGAATGTTGACTCCATAAACTTTTCAGGTACCATTAACGTTTCCTCATATGCAGCCTCGCATATGGAATTAGTAGAATGCAGGATGCCATGAGCCCCAAAGCCTGCAGAATTTGTCTTGCAGATAACTGGGTTTTTGTTGCCATTTGTTTGAAGTATGTTGTCAGTTGCCTTTGTTTGCCTGGCGTGAGGTAGGCCATCTGGGCAGTTGGATTCAAGCTTGCACCCAGGAATGTAATTATTTGAGAGGGTACCAGTTGCGATTCCTTTTCGTTTATGGTGTACCCTA
This sequence comes from Protopterus annectens, assembly GCF_019279795.1. Lineage (NCBI taxonomy): Eukaryota > Metazoa > Chordata > Ceratodontiformes > Protopteridae > Protopterus > Protopterus annectens. The sequence continues at coordinate 1,272,251,542 of NC_056731.1, read as the reverse complement.
GGCATGCTAGAAGACTTTTTACAAACGCCAGATGTTGAAGAAGAGTGTCCTTTGTCCTCTGCTTGAATGAGACAGTCGTCCAGATAAGGATAAATTTGAATGCTTCTTTGCCTGCAGAATGCAATTACTGGTGCCAGGCACTTTGTAAAGACCCTGGGCGCAGTAGATAAGCCAAAGTGCAGTGCAGAGAATTGGTAATGCAAAAAACCTGCTTTGAAGCGGAGGTATCTTCTGCATGATTCCCTTATTGGGATATGCAGGTATGCCTCTTAAGTCTAGAGTTACTAACCAAGCATTCTTGCCTAGCATAGGCAGTAGCTGTTGTAAAGTCAGCATTTTGAATTTTGGAATGTCCAGGAACATGTTCAAAATAGACAAGTCCAGTATTAGACGCCATGAATTGTCTTTTCTGGGTACCAGGAAAAGTCTTGAATAAAAACCTTGTCCTTTTTCCTTTTCTAGTACCGGTTGAATAGTCCCCATATCCATGAGGGACATGACTTATTTCTGGGCTTCTGCCCACTGGTTTTGTGGCAGTTCTGGCCATCCGTTTGAAATTGGCAAAGTATGGAAATGAAATCTGTACCCCTGGGATACTATGTTTAATACCCACTTGCCCTGGGTAATTAACTGCCAATTTTGAGCATGAAGTGCTAGTTTCCCCCCCAAAGGGGCTGCCAAAAGATAAGTGCTTGGTGATGGTAGAGGAAAAGTCATTGAGACTGCTTACTGTAGGGTTGTGCTTTTCCTCCAGATTTGGAGGTGGAGGCACCCCATTGCTTTGACCTGTAAGAACCTTGTGATTGGCATCTGGAGCCTTTTAAGTGCCTGGATATGCCTTGAGTGGCTCTGTTGGACTCAGGAAAGGACCAATTTTTAGTAGGCCAGTGTCTACTGAACTTGGGTGGCTGCACTTGCAAGAAATCTTTTACAGTTTGCATAGATTTAGCTTTGTCTTCCATTTTCTTTAAAACTTCTTCTGCCTTATTACCAGAGTATCATGCTGCAAAGGGGCATCCAGCAATTTAGCTTTAACATGATCAGGTAGATTTTGCTCCTTGAGCCAGACATGCCTTCTAATCACAGATCCAGTAACGGCGGCAAGAGGCCTCTAAGGAATCAAAACCACATTGCAAAGTATGCTTTCCAAACTGTTCTGCTGAATGCAATAATTCCTGTAACTATTTCCCACACAACCAGAAATCAACATCATTTTCTGTTTCAGTAAGTCCATAACATGCTGTTGATATTTAAGCATATGAATCTGGCAGTTTAAGGCCCTGATTGCCAAGGTTGCAAACGTATAAACCTTCTTTCCCCATCTGTCCAGCGCCCTGGAATGTCTGTCAGAGGGGGGTAGGATTTTTGGCTGTAAAGGTCTTTACACCCTTGGGACCCTGAGAAATAGTCTCAGGATCAGCAGCAGGATTTTTGAATAGAAATTTGTGGGAGTCAGGAACCCTGTAATATCTGTCTGGCTTACTTGGAGCCAGAGGCAGGGAATCAGGAGCCATGCTCGATTCCGAAAACACATCAACAATGTCTAATACAGGAGGTATTGCCAAAGGCCTATGCTGAGAAGAAAAAGGAAATCACTAAGCCTCTTTTTTGATTCAGAGAAGTCCTGACCCTCCCAGTGAAAATGTTCCCTTAAAGTATGCAATGTCTCTCCAAAAGAGTAATCCTCAGGAGGAGATGCAGATGGGATGGATTCCTCCGCATCAGAATCCTCATAGCGTGGAATAGAAAATTCCTGATCAGAAGAAACAGAAACCTGATCTGAAGATTCATAATCAGTGCCTTGCTAAGCCTCTTAGCGGGGGTTGGGAACCCCTGATCAAGGTAATTAAACCCACAGCCATTTTGATCATTTGTTGTTTAGGCATAGGGGCCTGAGCACGTGGCTCATGCCTCGGTTTTTTAGACATAGAAGATGTTTTTGACCTTGTTTTTGAGGCTGGCGTCGGTTTAATATAAAAATGTTGAGGGCTGAAAACATCCTCAGAAGCCGGTGTCTGCTCAGCGGCACCGGACCAATCCAAGTGAGAGACATCCACGGGTTCAATACTCTGAGAATCTCATTGCATACCGGACTCCGAATGGGTCTTGGTAGAGGTCTGCGACTCGAAAGTAGCGGGTATCAGGGGCTGCGAAAGCACCTCACTGAGTACCGGCAAACCAGCGACTGGCTTAGGAGAAGCTTCGTCGTCGGTTTTGGACCTCGACGGTCTGTCTTTTTCTTTGCGTTTTTTGTGAACTCTGGTAGTCTGACTGCTAACCAACGACATTTCAGGATAATTAAATCTTGTACCAAAATATTTAGAAGCAAAAATATACAGATGCTTAATAGTGCGTTGGTTAAATCTAGCACAAAACCGACAGCAATGGACGTTGTGATCTGGGCCTAAGCAATGAATACAGTACAAATGAAAATCCTTATGAGGTATTTGCTTCCCACAAGTAATGCAATTAATTAACTTTTACGGACACTGGTATGGAGCAAGAAAGTTTCCCCAACAGGGTACTTAGCTTTAGTTTGAAGACTTTGGTTCTGAAATTCGAATATGAAAATTTCAGGAGTCGGCCAACCAGCACTTGCGAACTGCTTCTGCTTCGGGCACCACAGGCCAAGAAAGCCTGAATAAAATGACATTGACTGCATGTTTTATACCCCTGACAACCTGACGTCATGGAAGAGGAGACAGCAACTGACGCAGGACCAAAGACTTTGTTATTCAGGTCGACTGGGGGCAACCTGCCAGCAGATTACCCCAAATGTAATGACTGCAACAGTGAAATACGAAGATCAGCTTACCCTTTCATCTCACTTTTTGATCACCTCGACAACAGAGGAGCCAAAAACTAAGTCTCTATCTAAAAGAGAATTTAAAACCGCACTTTTAACATCTTCTAGGAGATTTTGAGAACACAGCCATTCAGACCTCCTCAAAACACTACCAGTGGCCATATCCCTTGAAAAATCAACAGAGTCTCACACACGCACTGTATACAATGAGTAGCCATTTGAAGAATAGAAAAATTTAAATTTTAAAATAGATTTTTCCTCACAAAAAGAAAAGTACAGTTGTGTACACTTACCATAAATGTAGATATCAGAGTGTATTCACTGTTGCAGTCATTACATTTGGGTAATCTGCTGGCAGGTTGCCCTCAGTCGGCCTGATTAACAAAGTCTTGGGTCCTGCGTCGGTTGCTGTCCCTTCTTCCAGAATGTCAGGTCATCAGGGGTATAAAACATGCAGCCGATGCCATTTTCATCAGTTTTTCTTGCCCCAGATGTCAGGTGCCCCCCCCAAATGAGGAGCAAAAAAAAAAAAAAAATAAATATATATATATATATATATATATATATATATATATATACACACACACACACACACACATATCTATATCTACATGTAATTTGGAACACAAACAATATACCACCAAATAAAAGCAAATACAACAAAAAGTCATTTGAGCATACCAAGAAAAAACTCAGACTCAACTAATAAAAGTATAGCTGCAGTCTCTCCAACTAGCTCCGTTTCCACTTCAGTAAAAAAGATAACTGTTGACCAGGTTGTAAAAACAGATGAATTATGATTTAATGACAGTTATTTGAACAAATTCAGCTCAATGAATAAACAAATAAAAATTATGCGCTTTTCATCTTTTTAATATGAAGACTTCAGATAAACCAGATTCTCCTACTTTATAAGTAACTTCCTACTAAGTCACATGATACATATAATTCAATCAACGCTGTTTATAATTAAAGGTTTTAACCTACTAACCAATTATTTACATAGCATTTGCTAATGCATTAACTTGTTATACTTGCATACCCAAGAGCGGGTGTATGTATACGCAAAAGTACAAAACATTTTGATCACCTTCACTTCGTACATGTAACACATCTATATACTATTTGTAACCCATTCAAACGTGGGCTAATAGACAAATGTTATATAGCATTTTGCTAATGCATTTAACAGTTGCACTTTCATACCCAAGGAAAAAACATTGATATAAAAACATGAATACAAAACGTATATAATCCCTTTCACCTCCAGTGTCTTGAATTTTGTGTTTTATGCTGTCCCTGCATCAAGTGCATCTGTTTAAATTTTTTAGTCTCAAAATGCATAAAATGGAATAAATTTCATTTATACCTGGATATAAACAGGCATTTGTGTTTAGTTGACACACTAGTTCTAATCTCTCTAGTGAGAGGCTGTCAGGTCCACCTCTTCTATTTGATCTAATCTGATCTATAACTTGGAACTTAAATGTATGTTCTGGATGTTCCATTATATGTCTTGCAAGAGCGTTCTCTGACTTCATACGACTAATGCTGTACAAATGCTCATACACCCTTTCCCTCAATGTCCCGACAGTTTTCCCTATATAGAAAAAGTACAGTTTTGTACCTACCATAAATGTAGATGTTCGAGGATATCCATTGCTGCAGTCCTGACACATGGGTATTCCGCTGTCCACCATCGGCCCGAATACCAAAGGGCTAGAATCTGGCGTCGGTCATGGCGCTCTAGGCTGACATCAGTATGTGCCAGTACAAATGCGCATGACCGACGCCATACCCTCAGTCTTTCTTGCCTCAGACGTCAGAATGCAAAAAATACCACCCAAAACCCAAACCTAAATAAGGGGGTAGGAGGGAGGGAAATTTGGACTGCAGCAATGGATATCCTCGAACATCTACATTTATGGTAGGTACAAAACTGTACTATGTTCTTCGTCTACCATTGCTGCAGTCCTGACACATGGGTAGAATCCCAGAGCAACGGAAAACAGGGAGGATGGCCAACTAAACAGAATTAGGAGCTGCTAACATGCCCTGTAGAACAGCAGTGGCAAACCCAGCCCTAGACCTAGAATAAAGAGTTAAATGATAATGCTTAGTAAATGTATGTACAGAACTCCAAGTAGCTGCCTCCAAAATGTCCTCAGCAGCTACCCCTCTCAAAAAAGCAGTAGAGGTGGCCGTAGCCCTAGTAGAGTGAGGCCTGATCCCAGCAGGAACATCTTTCCCATGATGAGAACAAAAAAAAGCAATACAATGGCCAATCCACTTGGAGATAGTGTGTTTTGAAACAGCTTTCCCTTGTGAAGTCAAAGCAAAAGAAACAAACAACTGTTGAGATCTTCTGAACTCTTTGGTTCTGCTCAAATAATATCTTAAATGCCTATGCACATCCAAAGAATGCAAAACTTTCACCCCTTTATTTTGGGGGTCAACATAAAAAGTAGGCAAATGTATAGATTGGTTCAGTGCCACATTTGAAATTACTTTAGGCATAAAAGTAGGATTAGTACGCAAGGAAAAGTACAGTTTTGTACCTACCATAAATGTAGATGTTCGAGGATCCACATTGCTGCAGTCCTAACTATTGGGTAGTCCGCTGTCCAGTCGGCCCAAATACCAAAGTATATGGCTGACGTCGGTCACGGCGCATTAGACTGACGTCAGTACGTCAGGGTACTAATGCGCATGACCGACGTCATATCCTCAGTCTTTTCTTGCCCCAGATGTCAAAAGACCCTAAAAAGACAAAGCCAAAACCAAAAAACACCAAACATACCTGCACCAAAAATATATACACATATACAAAAGTACCAGAATATAATCTCACCTACACAACCACCCCTAAACACAGAGGGGAAGGAGGGAGGGTAAATTGGACTGCAGCAATGTGGATCCTCGAACATCTACATTTATGGTAGGTACAAAACTGTACTATGTTCTTCATTCCACATTGCTGCAGTCCTAACTATTGGGTAGAATCCCAAAGCAGAGGTAAGGGAGGCTGGCAAATCATAAGGAAGCAGGAGCTGATAACATGCCTTGCAAAATAGCTGTGGCAAAACCAGCCCTAGACTTAGAGTAGAGAGGAAGGTGGTAATGCTTAGAGAAAGTATGCACTGAACTCCAAGTAGCTGCCTCCAAAATATCCTTAGTTGCCACCCCCCTTAGAAATGCTGTTGAAGTGGCAGTAGCCCTAGTGGAATGAGGCCTAATCCCAGCTGGAATCTCCTTGCCATGATGGGAATAACAAAATGCAATGCAAAACCCAATCCACCTAGAAATAGTTTGTTTTGATACAGGCTTGCCCTGCGAACTCAAAGCAAAAGAAACAAACAACTGCTGAGACTGCCTAAAATCCTTAGTCCTGCTTAAATAATAACGCAATTGCCTGTGTACATCTAAAGTGTGCAAAATCTTTTCCCCTTTATTTTGGGGATCTGCATAAAAAGTAGGCAAATGAATAGTTTGGTTTAAAGCCACACTAGAAACCACCTTAGGCATAAAGGAAGGATTAGTGCGTAATGATACCCTATCCTTATGAAAAATCAAAAAGGCTCAACCGCCATAAGGGCCTGCAACTCAGAAACCCTTCTAGCAGAAGTAATGGCCAACAAAAAAGCAGTCTTCCATGACAAGTATTTCAGTTCAGCAGTAGCCATGAGGCTCAAAAGGTTGTAGAGTAAGTTTCTCCAACACAAAATTGAGGTCCCAAGCAGGAGTAGGAGCTCTCGTGGGGGTCTTATATTCTTTGCCCCTCTAAGAAATTGCTTGAACAAAGGATGTGAAAACAATGGTGGGTCACAATCATAGTGAGCTGAAATTGCTGCAGCATGAATCTTAATGGAAGAGAAAGACAAACCTTTGTCCAATAACTCAGTAAGATATTGAAGAGCCACACTCAAATTAGGCTCAGAAATCTCCAAATTCTTTGCTGCAGTCCAAAATAAAAATCTTTTCCATTTTTCTGTACACTTTCCTTGTACTAGGTCTTCTGGCTTCCATAATCACATTTAAAACTTGTTGAGGAAGCTGAGACCTGCTGTCTTTCAAAACAGAATATGCCAGGCTGTTAGATGAAGAGAGTGAAGCTTGACATTGAGCAGACGACCGTCCCTCTGAGACAACAGGTGTGGAATCAAGGGTAAAGGCCATGGAGGCTTCCTTACCAGACTCCTCAGTAATGGGTACCAGTGCTGCCGAGGCCAATCCGGAGCTATTAAAATCATCCTTGGCTTGTCTTGTCTGACCTTTAGAAGCACCTTTGGGAGAAGAGGCAGAGGTGGAAAAGCATACACATGAAGATTTTCCCAACTGAAAGAAAGAGCATCCAATTTCCAAACTGTGTGATGAAATCCCTTCGTGCAAAACTTTGGCAGCTGGTGGTTTAGTGGAGAAGCGAACAGATCTATGTCTGGAGTTCCCCATGACACTGTCAATTTTTGAAATACATGAAGATCCAGTTTCCACTCGTGGGGATCCATGATTTGCCTGCTTAACACATCTGCTAGGGAGTTCTGTGCTCCCGGCAGAAACCTTGCCTGAAGAGTTAGTTGCAAGCTGAGCGCAGTCTCCCATAAAATCATTGCTTGTCTGCACAATGGGTAAGAATGTGTTCCCTCTTGTTTGTTGATGTACCACATGACAGTTGTGTTGTCTGTTAGAATCAACACCTGCCCTGGAAGAAGTAACTCCTTGAAAGCCATTAATGCAAACTGGACTGCTAACATCTCTTTCATGTTGATATGTAGATGCTGTAGTCTGGCAGGCCACTTGTCTTGTATCCACTTTCCATTTAGATGAGTTCCCCAAGCAATGTCTGAGGCATCTGTCGTTAGAATCTGACTCGCCTCTGGCCGGGTCACAGAGAGTCCCTTGTTTAGGTGACATTCCTGAGCCCACCACAAAAATTCCTTTTGAATGCAAGGTATTATTTGAATGACAGTGTCCAAATCCTGGCAGTGCTGTGTCCACAGATTTTTGAGATACCATTGTAGCTTCCTCATATGCAGTTTGGCATTGGGAAGCACCAGAATACAAGATGCCATGAACCCTAAGGCTTGAAGGACTGTCCTTGCAGTCAGCCCGGACTGAAGAGATAGTTGATGGAAGTAACTGGAAAGATTCTTTTGTTTGTCCGGGGTTAAAAAGGCCATCTGGGCCGCTGTATTCAGTCTCACACCCAGAAAGCACATGTCTTGAGAGGGTACTAGACTGGACTTTATTTCGTTCACAGAATACCCTAGGCATCTTAGCACTGCTATGACATATTCCAAATGCTGTAGAAGGTCTTCCTTTTCTTGAGCCAGAATCAGGCAGTCGTCCAAGTAAGGATAGATTTGAATTCCTTTTAGCCTGAAGTAAGCTATCACTGGAGCCAGAACCTTTGTGAATACTCTGGGCGCAGTAGATAAGCCAAAGGGCAACGCAGAGAACTGATAATGAGAATTTCCAGCTCGAAACGCAGATACTTCCTGCAACTTAATCTTATTGGCACATGAAGGTAAGCTTCCTTGAGATCTAAAGTTACCATCCAGTGATCTTTGCCCAGCAGAGGTAAAAGCTGTTGTAACGTCAACATTTTGAACTTGGGAATGTCCAGATAAGTGTTGAGGATAGATAAATCCAAAATTGGTCTCCACGTGTTCCCCTTCTTTGGTACTAGGAACAGGCGAGAATAAAATCCTAGGCCCCTTTCTGGTACAGGAACTGGCTGAATGGCCCCTATTTCGAGCAACAGAGAAATTTGCTTGTGAGCCTCTGTTCTTTGTAGAGGAGGAATGTCTGGCATGCCTTTGAAAGGAGGCAAGGTATGGAAATAAAACCTGTAACCGTGGTGAATGATATCCAGAACCCATCTGTCTTGGGTAATTAAATCCCAATTTTCTTTGAAAAGAGACAGCCTTCCTCCCAAAGGTGCTGCCAGGCGAGAATGTACTGGCAGCTGAAAAGGCAGGTCATTGGGTCTGCTTACGAAAGGACTGACCCCTGCCCTCACCAGAAGTCTGAGCAGGGGAACTCCTGTCCTAGGCCTAAAAGAACCTTGAGCTCTGCCCCTACCACGTCTAGACCTACCCCTAGACTGGGAATCATAAGCAGGATAAGTCCATCCCTTAGTAGGCCAATTTCTACTAAACTCTGGAGGCTGCACCTGCAAAAAATCCTTAACAGTCTGCATAGACTTAGCCTTGTCCTCCATTTTCTTTAAAACTGCTTCCACAGGCGAACCAAACAACACATCAGACTGTAAAGGAGCATCCAAAATCCTTGTTTTAACATGCTCAGCTAAATTCTGATCTCTCAACCAGGCGTGCCTACGAAGAACAGAACCAGTGGCAGCCACCCTCGAGGAGGCCTGCACAGCATCAAAACCACACTGCAAGGAATGTTTACCCACCTGTTCAGACACATGAACTAAATCCTGCAACTCTTTACACTCAATACCTTCCGCCAGAGCATCCACCTTAGATTTCAACTGTGAAAGGAGATAATTCTGATATTTTAACATGTGAAACTGACAATTCAACGCCCTCATGGCTAAAGTGGAAGAAGTATACACTTTCTTTCCCCATCTATCCAAAGCCCTTGCCTCTATCAGGAGGAACAGGATTTTTAACAACAGAGGCCTTCACACCTTTAGGCCCCTGAGAGACAGTTTCCGGGTCTGCCCTGGGACTCTTAAAAAGATACTTATGAGCTTCAGGCACCCTGTAGTACCTATCCGGTTTAACTGGGGCAGGAGGCAGAGAATCAGGATTCAAGGAAGCCTCTGCAAAACATCTTCCACCACATTCAGAACAGGAGGTATAGCTAAAGGCCTATGCTGGGGTAAAACAAGAATTCCCTAAGCCTCTTTCTGGAATCAGAGAAATCTTGACCTTCCCATTTAAAATGCTCCCTCATGGAATGCAGAGTCTCTGAAAATGAAAAATCCTCAGGAGGAGAAGCTGAAGGAGTAGAATCATCCACATCAGAATCAGAATAAGGAGGATACTCCTGCAAATCTTCATCCGAAGAATCAGAAGCCTCGAACATTGCTCATAACTCTCAAACACAGGTTCCACCCTAGGCCTCTTATCAGGAGGGGGCATAGAACCTCTAATCATAGTAATCAAATCCTCTGCCATTTTAAGCATATGTTTCTTAGGTAAAGACCCTGAAGCACTAGGAGAAATCCCCACTGAAGCTAAACTTGGCCTGCCTCTCAAAGAAGCCTTGGAAACAGAAGGGGAGGCTCCAACCACCTTAGGAAGAGAGGGAAGAACAGCCACCTGAGAAGCCCCCTCAGCCTGGCCTACTTCCGGAGAGGAAACATCCTGTAACAGTAAAGTCTCTCCCTGAGACTCCAAAGAAACTCCTGGCAGAACCTCCGGCTCCACTGAGCCTTCTAAAGGACCGACGTCTGGGCCTGTCGGTTCTTCCATTCTAGGCTTTGCAAATTTATCCTTGCGCTTTTTGGCCGAAGCGGGCGTCGGAGCATCCGACGGCATTTTATAATTACAACGCTTCCCAAAAACCAACCTAGCACAGTCTAACCTTCTCTTAATAGTGCGTTTGTTAAATCTAGCACAAGAGCGGCATCCAACAACGTCGTGCTCAGGCCCTAAACAAGGTATACACAAAGTATGGTAATCCCTATGAGGAATCTGTTTCCCACAAGAAATACAGTTATTCACTTTTTCTGACATCCGGTTAAATACTGAGGCAAGAAAAACCAAAATATTCCCCAACGGGGTACTTAGCCAACTTTGATTCGGTCTGAAACTCTGACTTCAGAAACTTTCAGAACGCCAACCTGCACTCGCAAAATTGCTTCTGCATCGGACCACGCGGCAAAAAAGACTGAGGATATGACGTCGGTCATGCGCATTAGTACCCTGACGTACTGACGTCAGTCTAATGCGCCGTGACCAACGTCAGCCATATACTTTGGTATTCGGGCCGACTGGACAGCGGACTACCCAATAGTTAGGACTGCAGCAATGTGGAATGAAGAACATCTCTGTCCTTGTGAAAAATCAGAAATGGTTCTACTGCCATGAGGGCCTGTAATTCAGAGGCCCTTCGAGTAGAAGTAACAGCCAACAAAAAAGCAGTCTTCCAAGACAACAACTTCAACTCAGCTGTAGCTGCAGGTGCAAATGGAGGCAGAGTCAGCTTCTCCAAAACAAAAGTAAGATCCCAGGCTGGAGTGGGAGCTCTTCTCGGGGGACTTATATTCTTTGCCCCTCTAAGAAACTGTTTAACCAATGGATGAGAAAACAAAGGAGGGTCACATTCATAGTGAGCAGAAATAGCTGCAGCATGCACTTTAACAGAAGAGAAAGACAATCCCTTGTCTAACAAAACAGTCAAATATTGCAAAATACAACTCAAGTTAGGCAATTTAACATCAAAGCCGTGAGCTGCACTCCAAAGAAAAATCTCTTCCATTTATCAGCATAAACTGTCCGAGTAGTAGGACGCCTGGCTTCCAAAAGAACATCCAAAACTTGTTGTGGAAGCTGCAGGCCTTCCTTTCTCAAAACTGAATTCTCCAGGCTGTCAGGTAAAGAGATTGCACACCGATATTGAGAAAATGATTGTCCTCCTGAGTCAATAAGTGAGGAATCTGTGGTAATGGCCAAGGTGTCCCAAGAATTAAACTCCTTAAGAGAGGGTACCAATGTTGTCGAGGCCAACCTGGTGCTATCAGAATCATGCGAGGCATTTCCCTCCTGACTTTCAACAATACCTTTGGAAGAAGAGGCAAAGGAGGAAAGGCATACACGTGCAGGTTTCTCCAGCTGAAGGATAGTGCATCTATTTTCCAGGCTTTCGGATGAAATAGCCTTGTGCAAAACATTGGCAGTTGATAATTCAGAGGAGAAGCGAACAGATCTATGTCTGGAGTTCCCCAAGCCATGGTCAACTGCAGAAACACCTGACGATCCAACTTCCATTCGCGAGGATCCACAATCTGTCTGCTCAGAACATCTGCTAAAGAATTTTGTGCTCCTGGCAGAAACAGTGCTCGAAGAGTGATGTGCAGTTTTAAAGCAGTTTCCCATACTAGCATTGCTTGTCTGCACAATGGATAAGAATGGGTTCCCCCTTGCTTGTTGATGTACCACATGACTGTCGTGTCGTCTGCTCGAATCAACACCAGTCCTGATTGAAGTAGGCTCTTGAATGCTTCCAAAGCAAATTGAACTGCCAGCATCTCTTTCATGTTGATATGTAAATGAAGTAGCTCTGGGGGCCAAAGGTCTTGAATCCATTTTCCTTCGAGATGAGCTCCCCAGGCCGACTCCGAGGCGTCTGTCGTTAATATCTGACATGCCTCTGGCTGGGTCACAGAGAGTCCCTTGTTTAGGTGACATTCCTGAGCCCACCACAGAAATTCTTTTTGTATGCAAGGGAGAATCTGAATGACAGTGTCCAAATCGTGGCTGTGTTGAGTCCACACGCTTTTGAGATACCATTGTAACTTCCTCATATGCAGTGTGGCATTGGGAAGCACTAGAATACAAGATGCCATGAACCCTAAGGCTTGAAGGACTGTCTTTGCAGTCAGCCTGGACATTACTGAAAGCTGTTGGAAGTATTGATGAAGATGTCTTTGTTTGTCCAGGGTAAGAAATGCCATCTGGGTTGCTGTATTCAGTCTCACACCCAGAAAACACATCTCTTGTGAGGGTACTAGACTGGACTTTATTTCGTTCACAGAATACCCTAGGCATCTTAAAACTGTCATTACATAGTGAAGATGTTGAAGAAGCTCTTGCTTGCCTTGAGCCAGAAACAAACAGACGTCCAGATAAGGATAAATTTGAATTCCTTGTAGTCTAAAAAAAGCAATTACTGGAGCCAGGACTTTTGTGAATACCCTGGGCGCAGTAGACAAGCCAAAGGGCAATGCAGAGAACTGACAATGCAAATTCCCATTCCGAAATCTCAGGAACGTCCTGGAACTAGGCCCGATAGGAATGTGAAGATAGGCCTCTATGAGCCTTGCCCAGCATAGGCAGCAACTGCTGCAACGTTAACACCTTGAACTTTGGAATTTCCAAAAAGGTGTTTAGAATGGACAAATCCAGAATTGGTCTCCAAGTATTTACTTCCTTTGGCACTAAGAAAAGACGGGAATAAAACCCTGTGCCTCCTTCAGCAGAAGGTACTTCCTGTATTGCCCTCCACTGAAGCAGAGAAAAATTTTTTTTTTTTTTTTTTTTTCCGTGCTTCCAGTCTTTGCTGACGAGGCACATCTGGCATACCTTCGAAAGGAGAGAAAGTGTGGAAATAAAATTTGTAGCCTCGATTTACAATGTCCAATACCCATTTGTCCCGGGTAACCAAATGCCAACACTTTGCGAAAAGTCCCAGTTTTCCTCCTAGAGGAGCTGCCAGCATGGCAGAATCCGGCAGCTGAAGATGCAGGTCATTGAGTTTGTTTCCGAAAGGACTGATCCCTGCCCTCCCCAGCAGAAGGGGTAAAAGAACCCAAAGTCCTAGGAGTAGCAGGGCCCTGAGAGGAAGCTCTACCCCTACCTCGCGTAGACCTGCCCCTAGACTGATAATCTGAAGAGGGAAAAGACCACCCTTTAGTAGGCCAATTCCTACTGAACTTAGGGGGCTGAACCTGTAAACAATCCTTAACTGTCTGCATAGACTCAGCTTTTTCCTCCATATTTTCAAAACTGATTCAACCGGAGGGCCAAAAGAACATCAGACTGCAAAGGAGCATCCATAATCCGAGCCTTAACATGCTCTGACAATGTCCGAACCTTTAACCAGGCATGCCTGCGAAGAACTGAACTAGTAGCAGCCACCCTGGAAGAAGCCTGTAAAGCATCAAAACCATATTGCAAAGAATGCTTACCGACTTCTTCTGAAACATGCACTAAATCCTGAAGCTCTGTACATTCAATACCTTCAGATAAAGCATCAACTTTACATTTCAATTGGCCCAGCAAATAATTTAGACAATGTAAAGCTCTCATAGCTAAAGTGGAAGAGGTATACAACTTCTTACCCCACCTATCCAGAGCTCTAGCATCCTTGACCAAAGGAACTGGATTCTTAACCACAGCAGCCCTGACACCCTTGAGGCCTTGAGTAATGGTGTCTGGGTCAGCCCTAGGACCCTTGTATAAATACTAGTGAGCTTCCGGTACCCTGCAGTATCTATCTGGTTTAGCAGGGGCAGGAGGCAAAGAGTCAGGGTTAAGAGAAGCCTCAGAAAAAAAACAACCTGAACAACATCCAATACAGGGGGAATAGCCAAAGGCCTATGCTGAGGCAAAAACAAGAATTCTCTAAGCCTTTTACGAGAATCAGAATAATCCTGGCCTTCCCATTTAAAATGCTCCCTCATGGAATGCAAGGTTTCAGAAAAGAAAAATCTTCAGGAGGGGACGCAGAGGGAGGAGAATCCTCAGCCTCTGAATCAGAGTAGGGAGGGAAATCCTGGAGCTCTTCCACAGAAGAATCAGAGTCATTGGAAGACTGATCCAGACCCTCTATCCCTGGCTCTACCCTGGGCCTTTTCTCAGGGGGAGGCATAGAACCCCTAATTAAAGTAATCAAATCCTCCGCCACCTTTAACATGTGCTTTCTAGGAGCTGGACCCCGTGGACAGACACCAGCAGGGGCAGATATAGATTTAGAAAGGCTTTTACTATGAGAAGGGGGAGGGAACCACCGACCCATGAGAAGCCCCTGCAGCCTGGCCTACAACAGGAGAAGCCACTTCCTGAAGTAGCAAAGGCTCCCCTGGAGACTCCGCTAAACTGTCAGAAGGAGCCGGTGAAGTAGTCGGTGGCTCTACCGAACCGGCGTCCGCAATGGACTCATCTTGTTTGGACCGCAAAGGAATACTCTTTGCGTTTTTTAGCCGAACTGGGCGGAGAACCTGACTGCATGTTATAATTGCACCGTTCACCAAACACTAGCCTAGCACAGTCCAAGCGACGTTTAATAGTGCGCTTATCAAAGGCAGCACAAAAGCGACACACAACAACGCCGTGCTCAGGCACTAAACAAGGAATACAGAGTAAATGGTAATCCCTATGAGGAATCTGTTTCCCACAAGAAATACAGTCAATAACTTTTTCAGACATCCGGTAATACTGAGGCAAGAAAAAGACAAAAGTGTCCCCAACGGGGTACTCAGCCCAGCATGGTCTCCGGTCTGAAACTCGAAAACCGACAATTCCAGAAAGCCGAACGGCACTTGCAAACACTGCTTCTGCTTAGGACCACGCGGCAAGAAAGACTGAGGGTATGGCGTCGGTCATGCGCATTTGTACTGGCACATACTGATGTCAGCCTAGAGCGCCATGACCGACGCCAGATTCTAGCCCTTTGGTATTCGGGCCGATGGTGGACAGCGGAATACCCATGTGTCAGGACTGCAGCAATGGTAGACGAAGAACATCATGGCATTGTTGACATGTAGCTAAGTACACTATCATTTTAGACTGACAGTTGAATTTGTCTTTAGTGTAATATTTTTTTTCGTATATAGAACTTCTGCCCTGTTTCCATAGGTTTGCAAAAATTGCACATCAGGCATTTAGTCATACCCAGGTTCCTAATGAAACTATGAGGCTGCTTTTCAAAAATGTTTTTAACATTTCTTCCCTTCTTAAAAATTATCTGGGGTGGTTTTACAAGCTTTTTTCCAGTAAAGGGGTCATTTTCTAGAATTTCCCAATTCTTGTATAAGATGTCCCTCAATTCCCATGCATTAATGCTGTATGGTGTAATGAAACTATAACTTATAAGGTTATATTTTCTGATGGTATCTCTATTTTCCATAGCTCCATTACCTATGCAGTTGGTGTCTTGTTCAAATTATAGAATGGGTCTAATATATCCCCCCCCCGTTTCTCTTGTTGTTGATTTCATCAGACTGCACACTAGATCCTGTGGATAAACCCCTGTTGAGGAACATTGTTTCAAGCTTTTGACATTCAATCTGAAAATCAGTTTCAGAGCTAGTCATTCTAGCAACTCTTACCAGCTGTCCTTTCACCACTGATCTTTTTTGGTGATGCAGGTGACAGTTGGTAAAATGTAAAAAGCTGTTGGAATGTGTTTCCTTTCTAAAAATGGTACTAACATACCTGTTGTTACTACTACATTTTCTTAATTCAATGTCTAAAAATGAAATCTTATTTTTTCCCATAACTTGATGTAAAACTCAAAAAGGTGGTAGTAGAGTAGATCAATAGCTTTTCTTTCATCACCTTTTGAAACGACAAAAATGTCATCCAAAAATCTTGTGTAATAAAATTGTTCCTTGACATAGGGGTTCTTCCAAACATGTTCATCTTCCCAGTGTGCCATGACTATTAGAGAAACTCGCCCCAAGTGGGGACCCCATAGTGACTCCCACTTTTTGCAAGAAGAAGGCTCTGTCAAACATGATATAATTGTTGGATAAAACGACATCCAACAATTCTTCAACTAGGCCAATTTCCTCACTGGGGGCTCCCAAGTTCTTTAATTTATTAGAAACCCATTCAATCCCTCCTTTGTGGGGGACTGATGTGCACAAATCTTTTACATCAATTGTCATGAAGTTAAATTCACTTTTAAATTCCAGTTGGTTAATTTCCTTCAAGAATGACCATGAATACTTACAAATTTGGTTCTCTTGCTTAATGTATTTTTTCAATGTAGAGTCAACCACTTTAGCACAACTATATGTGATGCTGTTATGTGCATCTACTAGTGACCTCATAGGGGATCCTCTATATTTTTGTGAACTTTCGGTACGCCAAATAGTAATGGAATTTTTGGCGCGATCATGGTCATATAATTATACATATCTAAATCAATTTTTGCCTCTATAAACAAGTCATTTAAATACGCTTTTATTCTTGTGTAAGCTGTGTTAAGCTCACTTCTTGAAACATTAACATATGTCTCACTATCTAACAGCAGCTTCATTCTCTGTTTATAGTCATCTTTATGCATAATGACCAACCCCCTCCCTTATCTGGTTTCATAAATCTAAGGGGTAGGTTTTGTACATCACAAATTACTTGTCTTTCCTTTTTATAAGCGTTTCTTTCACTTTTGAGCATCTTTCTAGTTTCTATACTATGTCTAAAGTCTATTTCGCACATTTTTTCAAATAGTGCTACACTATTATGTAGTGGTGTGTTATATGTACTAGTTGTGTAAAATTCGTTCTCATTATGCTTATCTGTACCCATAATCACTGCTAAATTGACCTTACGTATAAATAATTTAAGGTCTAACAATGTTTGTGCTAAACATGCTTTATCTGCAATCACAAACGTTTGACCTTTAGCAAAAAATTCAACAATACCAAGTCCTATTTCAGTCTCTATGTAATTGTAGACTATAAAGTCTTTTTGTACATTGGTCATAAGTTTACAGTACCTTTTGTTGTTACCATATGTACCTTCTATTTCCTCTGCCTCCTGTTGTTGCTGGGGCATTGTTTCCCTCCCTGAGGGTTCTGATTTTGGGTCTGATGATGAAAATGTTCAAGGTGATCAAAATTTTGATTGTTGGGGCAATTCCCTCTATTATAGTTATTTTTCTGTACAATTCTTTCACTTTTTTGAACCTCATTGTTGTCATTGTTACCAATATCATTTGTTCTATTCGTAAATTGTGGTTCAATTTCCTGAGTTTCCTCATTTTCCCCTTCTCTTGTTGGCGCCTCCATTTGTTTCCATACCTGGGATGGGGGAGGTTTTGGGTATGCCGTCCCATTCCTGTATGATGTTCTGTCTTATCGCATTTTCTTTATTTTTGTTGCTTTTAATTTTTCCATTAATTGATTTATACTTTCAATTGTTCTGTTGTAGTCAAATTTATAGTGTTCAAAATCTGTATTGTTTTTGATATCTTGGTCTATTTTTTGAATGTCTGTAAATAAAATCTCCAAATTAACCACTCTTGGGTATGCAAGTATAACAAGTTAATGCATTAACAAATGCTATGTAAATAATTGGTTAGTAGGTTAAAACCTTTAATTAATTATAAACAGCGTTAATTGAATTATATGTATCATGTGACTTAGTAGGAAGTTACTTATAAAGGAGTAGTAGGAGAATAGTACAGTTTTGTACCTACCATAAATGTAGATGTTCGAAGATCCACATTGCTGCAGTCCTTACATATGGGTAGTCCGCTGTCCTCGGTCGGCCCGAATACCAAAGTATTAGGCTGACGTCGGTCAAGGCGCTTAAAACTGACATCAGGACGTCAGGGTACAAAAGCGCATGACCGACGTCATTTCCTCAGTCTTTTCTTGCACCAGATGTCAGAAGGCCCTAACAAGACAGGCCAAAGCCAAAAACCAGCAAAACCCAACCAACCACCCGTGCACTAACCATATTTACAATATGTACAACATAAACCACACCACCACCTTCAACAACAGAGGGAAGGCGGAGGGTAAGTGGACTGCAGCAATGTGGATCTTCGAACATCTACATTTATGGTAGGTACAAAACTGTACTATGTTCTTCATCTCACATTGCTGCAGTCCTTGCATATGGGTAGAATCCCAAAGCAGAGGTAAGGGAGGATGGCAAAACTATAAAGCATTAGGAGCTGCCAACATGCCTTGTAAAATTGCAGTTGCAAATCCAGCCCTAGATTTAGAGTAAAGTGGAAGGTGGTAATGCTTAGAGAAAGTATGCACTGAACTCCAAGTAGCTGCTTCCAAAATATCTTTAGTAGCCACCCCCCTTAAAAAAGCTGTAGAAGTGGCAGTAGCCCTAGTGGAATGAGGCCTAATCCCAGCTGGAATCTCCCTACCATGATGGGAATAACAGAAAGCAATACAAAAACCAATCCACTTAGAAATAGTTTGTTTTGAAACAGGTTTGCCCTGAGAACCCAAAGCAAAAGAAACAAACAACTGCTGAGACTGCCTGAACCCTTTAGTTCTGCTCAAATAATATCGCAACTGTCTGTGAATATCCAAGGTGTGCAAAATCTTTTCCCCTTTATTTTGGGGGTCTGCATAAAAAGTAGGCAAATGAATAGTTTGGTTTAAAGCCACACTAGAAACCACTTTAGGCATAAAAGAAGGGTTAGTACGCAAAGACACCCTATCCTTGTGGAAAATTAAGAAAGGCTCAACTGCCATAAGGGCCTGTAATTCAGAAACCCTTCTCGCAGAGGTAATGGCCAACAAAAAAGCAGTCTTCCAAGATAAATATTTCAACTCTGCCGATGCTGCAGGCTCAAAAGGTTGTAGAGTGAGTTTCCCCAACACAAAATTGAGATCCCAAGCAGGAGTAGGAGCTTTACGTGGGGGTCTTATATTCTTTGCCCCTCTAAGGAATTGCTTAAACAAAGGCTGAGAAAATAATGGTGGGTCACAGTCATAGTGAGCAGAGATTGCTGCAGCATGAACCTTTATAGAGGAGAAGGACAAACCTTTGTCCAATAACTCAGTAAGGTATTGAAGCGCCACACTTAAATTAGGTTTAGAAACATCAAAGTCCTTTGCTGTACTCCAAAATAAAAATCTCCTCCATTTATCTGCGTAAACTTTCCTTGTACTAGGCCTTCTGGCCTCCAAAATAACATTCAAAACTTGTTGTGGAAGCTGAGACCCTCCAGGGTTTAAACCAGAATATGCCAGGCTGTCAGATGTAGAGAATGAAGTTTGACATTGAGTAAATGACCGTTCTCCTGAGACAGCAGGTGAGGAATGCAAGGCAAAGGCCATGGAGGCTCCTGTACCAGACTTCTCAGTAATGGGTACCAGTGCTGTCGAGGCCAATCTGGAGCTATTAAAATCATGTTTGGCTTGTCCTGTCTGACCTTCAGCAGTACCTTTGGGAGGAGAGGCAGAGGTGGAAAGGCATACACGTGAAGATTGCTCCAATTGAATGAGAGAGCATCCACTTTCCAAGCTGAGGGATGAAACCTTTTTGTGCAAAACTTTGGCAGCTGGTAATTTAGTGGAGAAGCGAACAGATCTATGTCTGGAGTTCCCCATAACACTGTCAACCTCTGGAATACATGAGGATCCAATTTCCACTCGTGGGGATCCAAAATTTGTCTGCTCAACACATCTGCTAAGGAGTTCTGTGCTCCTGGCAGAAACCTTGCCTGAAGATTTAGCTGTAAACTGAGAGCAGTCTCCCACAAAATCATTGCTTGTCTGCATAGAGGATAAGAATGCGTTCCCCCTTGCTTGTTGATGTACCACATGACAGTTGTGTTGTCTGTTTGAATCAACACCTGCCCTGGAAGAAGTAAATCCTTGAAAGCTATCAATGCAAATTGGACTGCTAACATCTCCTTCAAGTTGATATGTAGATGTTGAAGTCTGGCAGGCCACGTGTCTTATATCCACTTTCCATTTAGATGAGCTCCCCAAGCTTTGTCTGAGGCATCTGTCGTTAAAATCTGACTCGCCTCTGGCTGGGTCACAGAGAGTCCCTTGTTTAGGTGACATTCCTGAGCCCACCACAAAAATTCCTTTTGAATGCAAGGTATTATTTGAATGACAGTGTCCAAATCTTGGCAGTGCTGTGTCCATACATTCTTGAGATACCATTGTAGCTTCCTCATATGCAGCTTGGCATTGGGAAGTACCAGAATACAAGATGCCATGAACCCCAAGGCTTGAAGGACTGTCCTTGCAGTCAGCCTGGACTGATGAGACAACTGGTGGAAGTAAAGAGAAAGATTCTTTTGTTTGTCCGGGGTCAAAAGGCCATCTGGGATGCTGTATTCAGTCTCACACCCAGAAAGCACATGTCCTGAGAGGGTACTAGACTGGACTTTATTTCGTTCACAGAATACCCCAGGCATCTTAACACTGCCATCACATACTGTAGATGATGAAGAAGTTCGTCCTTTTCTTGGGCCAGTATCAGGCAATCGTCCAAATAAGGATAGATCTGTATTCCTCTCAGCCTGAAGAAAGCTACCACTGGAGCCAGAACCTTCGTGAACACTCTGGGCGCAGTAGATAAGCCAAAGGGCAATGCAGAGAACTGATAATGTGAAGTCCCAGCCCGAAAACGCAGATACTTCCTGCAACTGGGCCTGATAGGAACATGAAGGTAAGCCTCTCTGAGATCCAGAGTCACCATCCAGTGATCTTTGCCCAGCAGAGGTAAAAGCTGTTGTAACGTTAACATTTTGAACTTGGGAATGTCCAGATATGTGTTGAGGATGGATAAATCCAAAATTGGTCTCCACAGGTTTCCTTTCTTTGGTACTAGAAACAGGCGAGAATAAAATCCTAGGCCCACTTCTGGCAGAGGAACCGTTTGTATGGCCCCTATTTGAAGTAGTAAAGAAATTTGCTTGCGAGCCTCTAGTCTTTGCTGAGGAGGAACGTCCGGCATGCCTTTGAAAGGAGGCAAGGTATGGAAATAAAACTTGTAACCCTGGTGTATGATATCCAATACCCATTTGTCTTGGGTAATCAACATCCAATTTTCCTTGAAGAGTGCTAACCTTCCTCCCAAAGGTGCTGCCAGGCAAGAAGGATCTGGCAGCTGAAAAAGTAGGTCATTGGGCCTGTTTACGAAAGGACTGGCCCCTGCCCTCACGCGAAGATTGTGCAGGAGAACTCCCTGTTCTAGGCCTGAAAGAACTCTGAGCTCTGCCCCTACCACGTCTAGATCTACCCCTAGACTGAGAATCATAAGAAGGATACGTCCACCCCTTAGCAGGCCAATTCCTACTAAACTTGGAGGCTGAACTTGCAAAAATCCTTAAGAGCCTGCATAGACTTAGCCTTGTCTTCCATTTTCTTCAAGACTGATTCCACAGGTGAACCAAACAACACATCAGACTGCAAAGGAGCATCCAAAATCCTTGTCTTAACATGGTCAGATAAATTCTGATCCTTTAACCAGGCGTGCCTGAAGAACTGAGCCAGTGGCAGCCACCCTAGACGAGGCCTGCACAGCATCAAAACCACACTGTAATGAATGCTTACCCACTTGTTCAGAGACATGCACCAAATCTTGCAACTCTTTACACTCAATGCCTTCCGCCAGAGCATCCACCTTAGACTTCAATTGAGAAAGAAGAAAGTTTTGATATTTCAACATATGAAACTGGCAATTCAAGGCCCTCATAGCTAAGGTAGAAGATGTATAGACCTTCTTTCCCCATCTATCCAAAGCTCTGGCTTCTTTATCTAGAGGAACCGGATTTTTACAACAGAGGCCTTGACACCCTTAGGTCCCTGACTAATAGTTTCTGGGTCCGCCCTAGGACTCTTATAAAGATATTTATGAGCCTCAGGCACCCTGTAATACCTATCCGGTTTAACAGGAGCAGGAGGAAGAGAATCAGGATTAAGTGAAGCCTCTGCAAACACATCTTCCACAACATCCAGAACAGGGGGTATAGCCAAGGGCCTATGCTGGGGTAACAGCAAAAACTCCAAGCCTTTTCCTAGAATCAGAGAAGTCCTGACCTTCCCACTTAAAATGTTCCCTCACCCAATGAACTGTCTCTCGAAAAGAAAAATCCTCTGGAGGAGCAGCAGAAGGAGTGGGATCATCTGCATCAGAACCAGAATAAGGGAATACTCCTGCAAGTCTTCAGCTGAAGTCTCTGAAATATCAAGCCTGCTCAAAACTTCCCAACTCTGGCTCCACCCTAGGCCTCTTATCAGGAGGAGGCATAGAACCTCTAATCAGAGTAATTAAATCTTCTGCCATTTTAAGCATGTGCTTCTTAGGCACAGACCCTGCTGAACTAGGAGTGACACCAACAGAAGCTGAAACTGGCCTGCCTCTGGGAGAAGCCTTGGAAACAGAAGGAGAAGGCCTAACCACCCTAGAAAGGGAGGGGAGTACAGTAACTTGGGAAGCCCCTTCAGCCTGACCTGCCTCCTGAGAGACCACCTCCTGCAAAATCAAAGTCTCCCCCTGAGACTCCAGAGAAGTCTCCGTCGGAACCACCGGTTCCACTGAAGCCTCTAAAGAACCGGCGTCCGGAACGGACGACTCATCTTGCCTGGGTCTAACTGTTTTGTCTTTGCGCTTCTTCGCAGAAGCGGGGGCCGGAGAATCCGACGGCATATTATAATTGCACCGCTTCCCAAAGACCAGCCTAGCACAATCCAACCTTCGCTTAATAGTGCGTTTATTGAACCTAGCACAAAAGCGACACCCAACAACGCCGTGCTCAGGCCCCAAACAAGGAATACACAAAGAATGATAATCCCTATGCGGTATCTGTTTCCCACAAGAAATACAGTTATTCACTTTTTCTGACATCCGGTAAAACACTGAGGCAAGAAAAAACCAAAATAATCCCCAACGGGGTACTTAGCCAACTTGGATTCGGTCTGAAACTCGATTGAAAAATTTCAGAACGCCGAACGGCACTTGCAACGCTGCTTCTGCATCGGACCATGCGGCAAAAAAGACTGAGAAAATGACGTCGGTCATGCGCTTTTGTACCCTGACGTCCTGATGTCAGTTTTAAGCGCCTTGACCGACGTCAGCCTAATACTTTGGTATTCGGGCCGACTGAGGACAGCGGACTACCCATATGTAAGGACTGCAGCAATGTGAGATGAAGAACATCTGGTTTATCCGAAGAAGTCTTCATATTAAGACGACGAAAAGCGCTTAATTTTTAATTTTTATTTGTTTATTCATTGAGCTGGATTTGTTCAAATAACTGTCATTAAATCGTAATTCATCTGTTTTTACAACTTGGTGAACCGTTATCTTTTTTACTGAAGTGGAAACGGAGCTAGCTGGAGAGAGAATACTGTCCAGACTGCCGACTGCAGCTTTTGAGCATAGTAAGAGAAAGAAGAGGTACAAAAAGAGAAAAGTAAAGGGCTGGCAAGTGGGTAACCAGGACTGCAACAGTGAATGCAATCTTAACATCTACATTTATGGTAAGAGTACACAACTGTACTATGTTCTTCATGTTTCACTGTTGGTCATTACATTTGGGTAGAATCCCAAAGCTATGGTTGGGAGGATGGAATTATACAGTAGTAGGAGCAGCTATAAGGCCCTGCAGCACAGCAGTGGCAAAGCCTGCTCTGGATTTAGAGAAGAGAGGTAAATGGTAATGCTTGGTGAACGTATGAACTGAGCTCCAGGTAGCAGCTTCTAGAATGCCTCTGTTAGGAACCCCCTCTGAGAAAGCCTGCAGTAGATGATGCAGCCCTGGTGGAATGGGATCTGATCCCCTTGGGAACAGGTTTCCATGATGCATGTAACAAACTAATACAATGGCTTATCCATTTTGAAATAGTCTGCTTTGAAATAGCCTTTCCCTCTGCCCCTGCAGCAAATGCCATCAGTATTTGCTTAGATTTTCTTAGAGATTTTGTCCTGTTTAAGTAGAACCTTAGTTGTCTGTGTACATCCAATGAATGCAGAATCTGCTCCCCCTTGTACTGTGGATTTGGGAAAAAAGTTGGCAGATGAATGGTCTGATTAAGAGCCACACTAGATACCACTTTAGGCATAAAGGTTGGATTGGTCCTGAGTGACACCCTGTCTGGGTAGAAAATAATAAAAGGCTCCACTGCCATGAGAGCTTGTAGTTCTGAAATCCTTCTAGCTGAAGTGACTGCCAAAAGAAAAGCTGTCTTCCAAGAGAGAAACTGTATGCCTGCAGTAGCAGCTGGCTCAAAAGGAGGTAGGGTGAGCTTTTCCAACACAAAATTGAGGTCCCATGCCGGAGTTGGTGCTCTCCTGGGAGGTCTTAATTTTTTGGCCCCACTGAGGTACTGCTTTAGCAGGGGATGAGAAAAGAAGGGAGGCTCTGTGTTGTAATGAGCTGAAATGGCAGAGGCATGGATTTTTATGAAAGAGAAAGAAAGGCTCTTGTGAAGCATCTCAGTTAAATATTGCAGAATCTGAGGAATATTGCGCATTGCTGTGCTTATTCCTTGTGCCTGGTTCCAGGCACAGAATAGTACAGTTGTGTACACTTACCATAAATGTAGATGTTAGAGTGTATTCACTGTTGCAGTCATTACACTTGGGTTATCCTGCTGGCAGGATACCCTCAGTCGGCCTGAATTCCAAAGTCTAGGTCCGGCGTCGGTTGCTGTCGCGTCTTCCCTGACGTCAGTGCGCCAGGGGTATAAAAGATGCAGCCGACGCCATTTTCTTCAGTTTCTTGCCCCAGATGTCAGGTGCCCCCAAAAGGGTAGGCTAAAAATATGCCAATAAAACATGCATGCACCAAAATATATTATACCTTCATCTACAAGCAAATACACCACATAGGTTGTATAGATTAGAGAAGTGCAGGTAAGTTCCAGCAAAGATATGGGGGATGGTGGGTAACCTGGACTGCAACAGTGAATACACTCTAACATCTACATTTATGGTAGGTGTACACAACTGTACTATGTTCTTCGTGTTTCAATATTGCAGTCATCACACTTGGGTTGAATCCCAAAGCTTTGGTTGGGAGGCTGGAGCTAAACAGCATTAGGAGTGGCTATGAGGCCCTGCAGAACTGCAGTGGCAAAGCCTGCCCTGGATTTAGAGTAGAGTGGTAAATGATACTGCTTTGTAAAGGTGTGCACTGAACTCCAGGTAGCAGCCTCCAAAATGTCTTTGGCTGGTACTCACCTGAGGAAGGCTGCTGAAGTGGCTGCTGCTCTAGTTGAATGTGGCCTAATACCCTTAGGCACTTGGCTTGCCATTGTTGTGAATAGCAGAAATGAATGCAGTGGCCTATCCACTTTGAAATAGTCTGCTTTGAGATAGCCTTTCCTTGTGATCCTGCAGCATTATGCCACTAGTAGTTGCTCTTTCTGAAAGCTTTGGTTCTGTTCAAGTAGAAGAGTTGCTGTCTATGTCCAAAGAATGCAGAATTCTCTCCCCCTTATTCTGTGGGTTTGGATAAAAAGTAGGCAGATGAATAGTTTGGTTAAGGGTCACACTGGACACTACCTTAGGCATAAATGTCGAGTTTGTCCTCAGAAAAACAGTGTCTGGATAAAAAATGATAAAAGGTTCCACAGCCATGAGTGCCTATAGCTCTGAGACTCGTCTTGCAGAGGTTATTGCTAGGAGCAGAGCTGTTTTCCAAGATAAAAACTTTATATCAGCTGTAGCGGCTGGCTCAAAAGGAGGCAGGGTGAGTTTTTCCAAGACGTAATTGAGGTCCATTGCAGGTATTGGTGCTCTCCTTGGAGGCCTTAAGTTTTTGGCTCCTCAGAGGTACCGCCTCAAAGGATGTGGAAAGATTGGTGGCTCTGTATTGTAATGAGCCGAAATGGCAGAGGCATGAATTTTGATTGATGAAAAGGATAGGCCTTTGTCCAGCATCTCAGTTAAGTATTGCAAAATCTGAGGAATATTTGGTACAGCTGTGTCAATTCCTTGTGCCTGGTTTCAGGCACAGAATCTCTTCCATTTTCCAGCGTAAGATTTTCTGGTACTAGGCCTTCTGGCCTCCAAAATGACAACCATCACAGCTTTAGTGAGAGGTGCGTTTTGTATGACTACATTATCCGCCATGCTGCTAGATTTAAGGTCTTGAGTTGGTTGTGCAGGATCTGACTGTTTTGTTGGGATAGTAGATGAGGTATTTGAGGCAAGGTCCAAGCCGGGCATTGAGACAAGTTCCTTAGGATTGGATACCAGTACTGGCGGGGCCAGTCTGGGGCAATCAGTACCATCTTTGGCTTCTCTTGCCTGACCTTTAAGAGTACCTTGGGGAGGAGAGGCAAGGGAGGAAAGGCATACACTGCAAAGCTTTTCCAGCTGAAAGATAGGGAATCCACTTTCCATGCTTGTCTGTGATAAGTCCGTGTGCAGAATCATTTTAGTCGGTAGTTGTGAGGAGAGGCAAATAGATCTATATCCGGGCATCCCCATTTCCTTGTTATCATGCTGAAGACTTGTGGATCCAATTTCCACTCGTGGGGATCCATGAGGTTTCTGCTTAGTTCGTATGCCAGAGTATTTATCTTTCCTGGCAGGAATTGTGCCTGCAGATGTATTTGGTAAGTCAATGCTGTGTCCCACAAAGTCATGGTTAGTCTGCAAAGGGGGTAAGAATGAGTGCCTCCCTGCTTGTTTATATACCACATGACCGTGGTGTTGTCTGTCTTTACCAGTAGTTGTCCCGGATGAAGTAGGTCCTTGAAGGCTGTCAGGACATTCTGAACAGTTAGCATCTCTTTTTGATTGATATGTAGATGCATTCGATTTGCGGACAATGTGCCTTAAATACATCTTCCTGCCATGTGGGCCCCCAGGCATAATCTGATGCATCCATTGTTCATGTCTGCCTGGCTGGGGGTAAAGTGAATGGCTGTCCCTTGTTCTAGTGGCAAGCCTTCGCCCACCATCGAAACTCCTGTTGCAGGCAGGGAATGAGGTAATTATTGTTTCCGGGCTGTGGCAATGTTGAGCCCAAACACTTTTTAGGTACCATTGAAGTTTCCTCATATGCAGTCTCGCATATGGAATTAATAGAATGCAGGATGCCATGAAGCCCAAAGCCTGCAGAATTTTTCTTGCAGATAACTGGGCCTTTGTTGCCAAAAGTTTGAAATATGTAGTCAGTTGCCTTTGTCTGGTGTGAGATAAGCCATCTGAGGCAGTTGTATTTAAGCTTGCACCCAGGAATATTATCTCCTGAGAGGGTACTAGTTTTGATTTCTTTTCGTTGACTGTGTACCCTAGGCCTGTTAGAAATCTCTTTACAAACGTCAGATACTGTATTAGAATGTCCTTGTTCTCTGCTTGAATGAGGCAGTCCTCCCAATTAAGGATATATTTGTATTCCTCTGTCTGCAGAATGCAATTACTGGTGCCAGGCACCTTGTGAAGACCCTGGGCGCAGTAGATAAGCCAAAGGGCAGTGCAGAGAATTGGTAGTGCATTGAGCCAGCTTTGAATCTGATGTATTTTCTGCATGTTTGTCTGATTGGGACATGCAGGTATGCCTCTTTTAGGCCAGTGTCTGCTAAATCTTGGAGGCTGTACCTGTCAGAAATCCTTAACTGTTTGTCCTCCATCTTCTTTAAAACATCCTCTGCTTTAACACCAAACAAGGTATCATGCTGTAATGGAGCATCTAACAATTTTGCTTTGACATGGTCAGGCAGATTTTGTTCCTTTAACCAAGCATGCCTCCTGATGACAGAACCCGTAACAGGAGGCCTCCAAAGAATCAAAACCACATTGCAAAGTATGCTTTCCAACTTGCTCAGCTGCATGCAATAAATCCTGCATTTCTTTGTTTTCTGCACATTCAGAATTTATCAACATTTTCTGTTTAAGCAGTGACATAATATATTGCTGATATTTGAGCATATGAAACTGACAATTTAAAGCCCTTATAGCCAAGGTAGCAGAGGTGTAAATCTTCTTCCCCCATCTTTCCAATGCCCTTGAATCCCTGTCGGAGGGGGTAGTGTTTTTTGCAGTGGATGCCTTGACCCCTCTGGGACCGTGAGAGATGGTTTCTGGGTCAGCAGCAGGGTTTTTGAAATAGGAATTTATGAGAGTCAGACACCCTGTAGTACCTGCCCGGCTTAACAGGAGCTGGAGGTTAGGAGTCAGGGGTCAGACTGGACTCTGAAAATACATCTAAGATGTCTAACAGGTGGAATAGCTAGGGGCCTGTGTTGTGGGAGTAAAAGGAAGTCTCTGAGCCTTTTCCTAGATTCTGAATAATCTTGGCTCTCCCAGTGGAAATGTTCCCTCATGGTATGCAAGGTTTCCCCAAAAGAGTAATCCTCCGGAGGAGAGGCTGAAGGGATAGATTCATCAGCATCAGAATCCTCATAGGGAGGAAGAGAGTATTCCTGATCAGAAGAGGAAACAGATGAAATGGAAATCTTATCTGAAGATTCATATTCTATCTCTTGCCTAGGCCTCTTATCAGGAGGGGGATGGGAACCCCTGATCAAAGTAATCAAGTCTTCGGCCATTATGAGCATCTGTTTTTTGGGCATGGAGGCCTGACCATGAGGCTATTGTACTTGTTTCTTTGTCTTTAAAGGTGCTTTATTCTTTTGCCTTTGTAGCTGGGGTCGCTTTAATGTACAATTGAGTAGGTCTGAAAACACCCTCAGAAGCCGATGCCTGCTCAGCGGCTCTGGACCCATCTGAGGGAATAGTCTCCGAAGGTCTAATACCTTGAGCTTCCAGCGGCCTAGGCTACTCCACGTGGGATTCTGTAGCGGCCTGCGGGTCCAAAGTAGTGGGCGTCAGGGGCTGCGAAAGTGCCTGAGAACAGTCGACTGGCTTAGAGGAAGTCTCATCATCGGTTTTAGACCTCGGATGCCTGTCCTTTTCTTTTTCTTTGCGTTTCTTGTGAATTCCGGTAGTCAGATGGCTATCCGACGGCATCATGTAATTAAATATTCTGTCAAAATAGTGAAATGCAAAATCGTACCGACGCTTAATAGTGCGTTGGTTAAATCTAGCACAAAACCGACAACTAGCAACGTCGTGGTCAGGGCCTAGGCAAGGAATACAGTAAGAATGAAAGCCCTTATGAGGTATTTGCTTCCCACAAGAAATACAATTAACTTTCTGACATCGGTCTGGAGCAAGAAAAAAAGTTTCCCCCAACGGGGTGCTTAGCTTTTAATGAAGACTTTGGATCTGAAATTCGAACACAAAAATCTCAGGAGTCGACCGACCGACACTTGCGAACTGCTTCGGGCACTGCACGGCAAGAAAGACTTAAGAAAATGGCGTCGGCTGCATCTTTTATACCCCTGGTGCACTGACGTCAGGGAAGAGGAGACAGCAACCGACGCAGGACCTAGACTTTGGAATTCAGGCTGACTGAGGGTAGCCTGCCAGCAGGATAACCCAAGTGTAATGACTGCAACAGTGAAACACGAAAAACATCTTTTCTATTTATCAGCATAAGATTTTCTAGTACTAGGCCTTCTAGCCTCCAAAATGACATCCATCATACGTTTGCTGAGAGATGTAACTGGTGAAATTAGTTGATTAATCATGCTGCAAGATTCAGAGTTTGGAGCCGAGTGTACAGAATTTGATAGTTCTGCTGAGACAGTAGATAAGGTGTCTGAGGCAGGTACCACGGGGGAAGGTGTGACATATCGCATATGAGCAAATACCAGTGTTGGTGAGGCCAGTCTGGAACAACCAGAATCATTTTTGTTTTTTCCTGTCTGACTTTTAGTAATACCCTGGAGAGCAAAGGCAGAGGGGGAAAGGCACAGACTGATGGGTTTTTCCAGCCGAAGGACACAGCATCCACTTTCCAAGCTTTTTTGTGATGGATTCTTGTGCAGAATTTGTCCAACAGATAGTTTTGGGGAGAGGCAAAAAGATCTATGTCTGGACTCCCCCATTTGTGAGTCAACATGCTGAAGATTTGTGGATCCAGTTTCCATTCATGTGGGTCCATAAGATTTCTGCTTAGTTCGTCTGCCAGAGTATTTTGTTTTCCTGGCAGGAATTGAGCTTGTAGATGCATTTGGTAAGTCAAGGCTGTGTTCCACAAAGCCATGGCTAGTCTGCAAAGGGGGTAGGAATGGGTACCCCCCTGCTTGTTTATGTACTACATGACTGTGGTGTTGTCCGTCTTCATCAGTAGCTGTCCTGGATGAAGAAAGTCCTTGAAGGCTGTCAAGAGCATTCTGTACAGCTAGCATCTCTTTCTGGTTGATATGCAGGTGCATTTGATTTGGGCTCCATTCGCCCTGAATGCATCTCCCTGCCAGATGCCCCCCCCCCCCCCCCAAGCATAATCTGATGCGTTCTGTAGTCAGGGTTTGGGTGGCAGGGGGTGGAATGAATGACAGTCCCTTGTTTTGGTGACAGGCCTGCCCCACCATAGGAACTCTTGCTGCAGGCAAGGAATGATAGGAATCATCGTTTCCAGGCTGTGGCAATGTTGACTCCATAAGCTTTTTAGGTACCATTGAGGTTTCCTCATATGCAGTCTTGCATATGGAGTTAGTAGAATGCAGGAAGCCATGAACCCCAAGGCCTGCAGAATTTGTCTTGCAGATAACTGGGTTTTTGTGGTCACTTGTTTGAAGTAAGTCATCAATTGGATTTGTTTTTCTGGTGTGAGGCAAGTCATCTGGGCAGTTGTATTCAAGCTTGCACCCAGGAATGTAATTATTTGAGAGGGTACCAGTTGTGATATCTTTTTGTTTATGGTATACCCTAGGCAAGTTAGAAGCCTTTTTACAAATGCCAGATGCTGTAGAAGTGTGTCCTTATTTTCTGCCTGAATTAGACAATCATCCAGATAAGGATAAATCTGAATGTTTCTTTGTCTGCAAAATGCAATTACTGGTGCCAGGCATTTTGTGAAGACCCTGGGCGCAGTAGATAAGCCAAAGGGCAGTGCAGGGAACTGCTTTGAAGCTGAGGTATCTTCTGCAAGATTCCCCGATTGGGATATGCAGGTAAGCCTCTTTTAAGTCTAGAGTTACCAACCAGGCATCCTTGCCTAGCATAGGCAGTAACTGTTGTAGAGTCAGCATCTTGAATTCTGGAATGTCCAGGAATGTGTTTAGAATGAACAAGTCCAGAATAGAACGCCATTATTCGTCTTTTCTGGGTACCAGGAAAAGTCTTGAATAAAAACCTAGTCTCTTTTCCTTTTCTGGTAGTGGCTGAATAGCCCCCATATTCATGAGAGATATAACTTGCTTCTGGGCCTCTGCCCACTGATTTGGAGGCAGATCTGGCCATCCATTTGGGATTGGCAATGTGTGGAAATGAAATCTGTATCCCTGGGATACTATATTTAAAACCCACTTGTCCTGGGTAATTAGATGCCAATTTTGTGAATGAAGTGCTAGTTTTCTCCCCAAAGGGGGTGCCAGAAGATAAGTGCTTGGAGATGGCAGAGAAAAGTCATAGAGACGGTTTACCGTAGGGAGGTGCCTTGCTACTTCCAGATTTGGAGGTGGAGGCACCCCATTGTTTTGTTCTGTAAGTTCCTTGTGACTGAAACCTGGAGCCTTTGGAGTGTCTGGGTTTGACCTGAGTGGCTCTGGTGGGTACTGGAAAGGACCAATTCTTAGTAGGCCAGTGCCTACTGAACCTGGGTGGCTCTGCACTTGTAGGAAATCTCTAACAGTTTGCATAGACTTAGCTTTGTCTTCCATCTTTTTCAAAACCTCTTCTGACTTATTACCAAATAGACTGTCCTGTTGTAAAGGAGCATCCAACAATTTTGCTTTAACATGTTCAGGCAGATTTTGCTCCTTGAGCCAAGCATGCCTTCTTATTACAGATCCAGTTACAGAGGCCCTGCAAGAGGCCTCCAAGGAATCAAAACCACATTGCAAAGTATGCTTTCCAACTTGTTCAGCTGAATGCAATAAATCCTGTAACTCTATTTTCCACAGTCAGAAATCAATATCATCTTCTGTTTAAGTAAGCCCATGACATGTTGCTGATACTTAAGCATATGAAATTGACAGTTTAAAGCCCTGATTGCCAAGGTTGCAGACGTGTAAACCTTCTTACCCCATCTATCCAGCGCCCTGGAGTCTCTATCAGAAGGGGTAGGATTTTTAGCAGTAGAAGTCTTAACACCCTTAGGACCCTGACAAATGGTTTCAGGGTCAGCAGTAGGGTTTTAAAAAAGGAATTTGTGGGAGTCAGGAACCCTGTAATATCTGTCTGGCTTACTAGGAGCCGGAGGCAGGGAATCAGGGCCATGCTGGATTCTGAGAAAACATAATCAACAATGTCTAGAACAGGGGGTATAACCAAAGGTCTACGTGGAGGAAGAAGGAAATCCCTACGCCTCTTTTTAGATTCTGAAAAATCCTGACTCTCAATGAAAATGTTCCCTTAAGGTATGCAAAGTTTCTCCAAAAGAAAAATCCTCAGGAGCAGCAGCAGAAGGGAAGGATTCTTCTGCAGAGTCCTAATAAGGTGGAATAGATAATTCCTGATCAGAAGAGGAATCAGAAGAAATGGAAACCTGATCTGAAGATTCATAATCAGTGCCTTGCCTAGGCCTCTTAGCAGGAGGGGGTTGGGGACCCCTGATCAAGGTAATTAAGTCCTCAGCCATTTTGATCATTTGTTTTTTAGGCATAGCGGCCTGTGCACGTGGCCGAAGTGTCGAATTTTTAGACATAGAAGTTGATTTTGGCATAGGTTTTGAAGATGGCATCGGTTTAATATACAAATCTTTAGGCCTGAAAGCACCCTCAGAAGCCGGTGCCTGCTCAGCGGCTCCGGACCCATCTAAGGTAGAGACATCCGCGGGTTCAAGACTTAAAGTGTCTCGCGGCATACCGGACTCCGAATGAGTATCAGTAGAGGCCTGCAAATCAAAAGTAGTGGGCATCAGGGGCTGCGAAAGCGCCTCACTGAGTACTGGCAAACCGGCGACTGGCTTAGAAGCTTCGTCGTCGGTTTTGGACCTCGATGGTCTGTGTCTGTCTTTTTCTTTGCATTTTTTTGAGTACTCTGGTAGTCGGACTGCTAACCGAAGACATTTCTGGTTAGTTAAATCTTGACCCGAAATATTTGATGCAAAAATATACCGATGCTTAATAGTGTGTTGGTTAAATTTAGCACAAAACCGACAGCAAGGCACGTTGTGGTCAGGGCCTAGGCAAGGAATACAGTACAAATGAAAATCCTTATGAGGTATTTGCTTCCCACAAGTAATGCAATTATTAACTTTTACTGACATCGGTAAGGAGCAAGAAAAAGTTTCCCCAACGGGGTATTTAGCTTTAGGTTGTAGACTTCGGTTCTGAAATTCAAAAACGAAAATATCAGGAGTCGGCTGACCGGCACTTGCAAACTGCTTCTGCTTCGGGCAGCGCTTGGAAAGAAAGACTGATGAAAATGGTGTCGGCTGCATGTTTTATACCCCTGACGACCTGACGTCATGGAAGAACGGACAGCAACCGACGCAGGACCGAAGACTTCGTTAATCAGGCCAAGTGAGGGCAACCTGCCAGCAGATTACCCAAATGTAATGACTGCAACAGTGAAACACGAAGAACATGTGCTGACAAAACATTCCTCATACTTTCACAATTAGTCAGGACAAACCTTAACATAAAAGTCTGACAACTCCAAACTGTGAAAATTAAAGTTGCAGAAGCATACACTTTTTCCCCATACTTAATAATCTTAGGGTCTATATATTATACGTTCAGAGACTTTTCTTCAAACATATAATCGACCCCTAAAGAGTGAATGCTCTAAATCGCGAATGGCCACATCCACAAATTTCTTCATCGGGAAAACACTCAAGGAGCCGTACACAAAAAACAAACTTCAAAACCCTAATCAAGTGGGGGGGGGTTTGCCCCCACACCCCCCCTAACTAAATATACCAATTCTGAGATCGCTCTATGTTGTAGAAAAGGGCAATTCCTGATAACAGCCAACTGAATTTTTTCCCGATGAAAAAATTCATGGATGTGGCCATTTGCGCTTTAGAGAGTTAATTCTTTAGGGGTCGATGATTATATGTTCAAAGAAAGGTCTCTTCGAACATACAGTATAGACCCTAATTTTCCCATTCTTAACAGAATAGTAGGACTGGAATTAACTAAGTATTTAGTAATAGACAGGGCCGGTGCTAGCATTTTGGGGTCCCCCAGCAAATGTCAAGTTGGGGGCCCCCCTGGACACTTCCAGTCTAAGTATCACCCTGTTACTACCACCCCTCATCCATCCTTTTAGCTCTTGCTGCAAACTTTTAGGAGTAGTATACACAGGCAGATCTGTAGCTACAATGCCTATATACAGCGCTATATTGGCTCATCTCACAAAGTGACATTTCACTGTTACTGGCATTTTCATGTAACAATGATACATTACAACAACGCTATGTGCTGGGCCAGACTTGTGTGAAATGGGATCCTAGACACTGCCTACTGTTTCAGCCCCTCCAAAAACCACACGCACATTCTGTATGCTCCCCTCTGTTTCTCCCTATCTTGGGTTTCCCACACCATGCAAGTTATATTTTTATTCTGTTTCTCACATTTTACCTTTCTATTCAGCTTTTTCAAGAAGCCATAACTTTATATATGCTCGGAGGTGCTTTCTAAGGTTTTTTTTTTTCATTTTACTCAACTTTTTCATCCAATAATGGCCTGAACAGAAATTATGATTAAAGAAAGAAATTCATTGGTGCGGTTCAGCTTTAGTTTTCCCTTGCATCCTTTCAACAAACCTTTACTGACCAAGACAGCACATTAATAACCATTTAGGAAATAACTCATGTTGGGACCCCAAGAAGCCATAAGGGTGACAGGTGCTCTAGAATGTATTTTAGAGCATTTCCGGACCTTTTAATCCAACAGTGGCCTAAATAAAAATTGTGCAAGAAAAATAATTTGTCTTATTTTTTTCTTTCAATGAAGACAAACTGTGCCCAAGGCTTAATATTCAAAGCTGACAAAATAGTAGCTCACAATAAAACTAACAAGCCAATTGTTATAAGGATATACAGATCCTATCTGGGAATACTGCCTGCCTCCTTAATCCCCCCTAAAAATAGTCACTGCCTGTGCATCTTTCTGGTATTAGATTGGAATGAAAGCAGAGACTCAAATGGTCACAGTCTTGTATTTCAAGTGACTGCTCATATATGTATATATATATATATATATATATATATATATATATATATATATATATATATATATATATATAGCATGACTCCTGAGTCCTCACCCCAACGCCCAAAGGCAGATACCTGATGTCTGATTGTGAGAAAAGTGAAAAAAAAATGTTTGCAGTAATGTATTCTACTTTGTTGCTCCTAGACAGTACACTGCCCCAACAGGAGCTAAAGTAGCTTTCTTTGTACTTCTCTGAGTTCTGTGAGAAATGTAAAGGAAACAATGACCACACAATCCCCATCCCTCCACATAACCTACAGCAACTTTCTGTACACACGCATCTGAACCGGGCTGGTTTTACAATGGGTGCAGTTGACAGCAGAGACCATTATCAGTTTTATCATAACAGGGTCATATCACAACTCTGTTCAGGTTAAAGGCATAATCAGAAAATTAAGGCATTTTTTTTCTCCTCATTTTCCCCAACCAGAAACAGCTTTTGTGGGGCCCCTATGCAGTCAAGGATGAAGAAGACAGCCCCTCTCTATCCATTTATACAGTCTGGGAAGTTGGGGTTACCAGATTCCTAACAGGTCTAAGTGTCCGAATGTCTTGTGATATATGCTGTGCCTGACTTTTGAAATATAATTAATTTGTAAGCTGCAGTTTTTACTGATGCGTTTTACCCATGTGTGTGTCCTGGCATTATTAGATGTGTGCACTGATAAAAATCAGTGATATTTTACACACACACACACACACACAAGTCACAGCAATACTAGATTTATACTTATTTCAGAAAATAATGTATTGTGCAACACTGGTATTGCCATCCCAGATCAGTGACTGCTATTTAGCAGTTGTCAAACAGCAGAGGTAAAGTCACTTTTATTTACCTCATTCAGGAGTAAATGAATACCTGTCACTGTCCCTGATTTCACAGATATTCCCTGATTTTGCCTTATAATTTTGCTCTGTCCTTCATAAAAACCTTTTATTTGCTGGTATGTAACTCATTCAAAATTACAGTCAATAAATCCAGACATCATAGCTGTATACTTCTTATTGTCCAAAAAATGTTTGCTGATGAAAAACGTGTTATTCTAGTAACTTTTTAAGTAAATTAGAGTGATGTTTAAAATGTGTTCCTCATTTTGAGCCTTCATTCTGTTATTCTGGCACTGAAAAGAATTCTTCAGCAAATATGTTGAGAGTTATAGTATCGGATGTTTTGCCAGTATTTATTAAACTCCCTGAAAGAGAAACCATCCCTGAAGATCAGAAGCATTAGCTCTTCTTTAAATCCATAGTGTGCCGTGCGATCAGTCACTCTGAGCTGCTGGTCTCTCTAGTGCTTACCTTGCTCATGTTCATTATCAGCTTGATCCTAAAAGCGTCATATCACAGTCCTGTTCAGGTAAAGAATGTAATCAAGAATACATTTTTTTCCTCATTTTTCCACAGCCAACAGCAGCTTTTGTGGGGCCCCTACACAGTTAGGGATGATTAAGTGGCTTCTGAAGCCACTGGTACTGCATGTACCTAAAGCTGACTATGTTGTTAGTTTTAATGTAGAGGATGTCCACCAGCACGGTTTAACTAAACCAGGGGCATTATGTCAGTGGTAAAATATTTAATGGAATTGTGAAGCCTGTCACTTGACAAACCACTGTTACTATAACTAAATATCTTTGAATTTTGAAGGAGATATAAATAAGAGTTATTACCTTGTACTATGAACGGTCTGATAGTTTCTAATTTTTCAGCCTTATTTCTATGTAAATACCACTGTCATATCTACTGGTGCATTTCTCCCCGGGCCTCTGCTGAAAATGGATATGTTGTCCAGTCGGGCTTTCCCGGTCAACAAATGTAAAATAAAATAAAATAAATTACCCACCTGGTTTATTATAGCAATAACCCACACCTGGGTGTGGGTAATGCGGGATTTACCTACGGATGGTGTCGCCCGAGGGACCAAACAGACAACCGTGGGTAAATCCCGCATTACCCACACCCAGAAGTGGGTTATTGCTATTATACTATGACATTATTTAAGAAAAGAAATAATTACTTTTCTTAAATAATGGCATTGTATAATGCCTCTTTGCTACCCTTCCGCAGCTGTCTGGTATTCGCGGCAGTTCTGATGTACTGCGCATGCCTACGCGGTACATCAGAGCTGTGGCCAGCACGGAGAAAGCAAGATCTCCGTTGCTTTTTACTGTTCGCTATGTTAAATGGGTTTAACATAGCGACAGCTTTAAAATAAGCAACGGAGATGTCCGTTGCTTATTTTAAAGCTGTCTCGCTATGTTAAACTCATTTAACATAGCGAAACAGTAAAAAGCAACTGAGATCTTGCTTTCTCAGTTACTTTTTTTTTTTAAACCTGTCTCACTATGTTAAATGGGTTTAACATAGCGAGACAGCTTTAAAATAAGCAACAGAGATGTCCGTTGCTTATTTTAAAGCTGTCTCGCTATGTTAAACCCATTTAACATAGCGAGACAGGTTTAAAAAAAAGCAACGGAGAAAGCAAGATCTCCGTTGCTTTTTACACACTGTGTCGCTATGTTAAAGGAGTTTAACATACAAGACAGCTTTAAAAAAAGCAACGGAGATCTCTGTTGCTTTTTTTAAACCTGTGTCGCTATGTTAAACTCTTTTAACATAGCGACACAGTGTTTTAAAAGAGACTTATACTAATGGAAAAAGTCCGGGCGACCGGATCTTTTTCCATTAGTATAAGTCGATTTACAACGTGCACGCTGGCCAATCAGCATGCACATTTTGGAATATTAATGTGGGGTCATGGTATAATAAGCATATAAGAGTGCTGCACTAGCTTTTGCTGGTTTAACAGACGTTAAAAAATATCAACGTTAGATAACTTACTGTGGTTGGGGGCCCCCCAGGATCAGGGGGCCCCCAGTGACCGCAGGGTTCGTGGTGCCTAAAACCGGCTATGGTAACAGAAAGATAACTAAACTACAGCTGCTGGATCAGGTTTTGAAAGAGTGTATAACTTGACACTAAAGAACTTTACACATCCTACATGCCTTTTTATGTTGTAAGAAGCAGCTGTCTACCAGGAAAATTGGACTCAGAACACAGACATCCTCACAAGCTGACAGAACTGGAGGAATGAGCGCAAGTTCTGGAAATTCTTTCTGTAACGGCATATAATAGTATTTTCTTGGGGAATGAGAAATTTCAGTGCTCCAAAACCAAAACAGTGGCCCATTCTAGAAAAAGAATCAGAGAAAGATAACCCTCCACAATAAGAGTCAGATACTGAACTCGCATCTGTCTCTGAAGCAGAAATCTGCACAGAATACCTGTATCCTCCTCCATCCTTCTGTCCATATTCAGAATCTTGAATCTCTTCAAGAAAGGAGACATCCTCCTTTCTTTTACCAAAAACTACTTTAAAAGAAGATCAACAGCCTGAATTAAAATCTGAGTCAGACCCAGTAAAGTACTCCGGGATGGAAAAATGGAGAAAGACACAATGACACTAATCAAGGGAATTTGAGAAGACAAGGGGAACGACTGCATATGTTGCAAAAAAAGTGTAAATGAGATATTTGATAATGAATTAACAAAAGGATGGAAACATGAGACCACAGTGATAAATGGAAGGAAGATAGGAATACTCAATGTGTTAAGGAGGTGGTGAATGAAAGGGACAAGTTTGAAATTATTGAGGCAATTAGTAAAGGAAAGCAAATGTAAAACATGGCAGGAGGCAGAGGAGAATTTCAACTACAACAGGAAAGTACAGTTGTGTACACTTACCATAAATGTAGATGTTAGAGTGTATTCACTGTTGCAGTCATCACATTTGGGTTACCTGCTTGCAGGTAGCCCTCAGTCGGCCTCATTATCAAAGTCTTGGGTCCTGCGTCAGTTGCTGTCTCATCATCCATGACGTCAGGTAGTCAGGGGTATAAAGCATGCAGCCGACGCCATTACATCAGTTTTTCTTGCCCCAGATGTCAGGTGCCCCCATAATGGGAAGCAATCATATACAAGATTACACCTCCAACAAAAAATCAAATACACCAAAAAGCCTAAAGCATAGTAGGCAAGAATAGGTATAGTCAAAAGAAGTCAGGGGGCTGGAGGGAGGGTAACCAGGACTGCAACAGTGAACACACTCGAACATTTACATTTATGGTAAGTGTACACAACTGTACTACATTCTTCCTGTTTCACTGTTGCAGTCATCACATTTTGGTAGATTCCCAAAACTAAATATGGGAGGAGGTAATTAGATAGCATTAGGACCAGCTATAAGGCAATACAAGACTGCAGTGGTAAAGCCAGCTCTGGAATTAGAAAAAAATTGTTAAGTGGTAATGCTTGGTGAACGTTTGTACAGAACTCCAGGTAGCAGCTTATAGGATAGCCTCTGAGAAAGACTGTAGAGGTAAGATGCAGCCCTGGTTGAATGTGGTCTTATCCCCTGTGGGGTAGGTTTTCCATGGTGCTTATAGCAGAAATGAATGCAATGGCCTATCCATTTAGAAATAGTTTGCTTTGAAATGGCCTTCCCCTCTGCCCCTGCAGCAAATGCAACCAGCAGCTGTTCAGATTTCCTGAGAGGCTTAGTCCTGTCCAGGTAAAATCTAAGTTGTCTGTGCACGTCCAAGGAGTGCAGTATTCGTTCCCCTTTGTTCTGTGGACTAGAAAAGAAGGTTGGCAAATGGATGGACTGATTAAGAGCTACACTGGATAGCATCTTGGACATAAAGGAGGGATTGGTCCTGAGGGACACCCTGTCTGCATGAAAGATGATGAAAGGTTCCACTGCCATGAGGGCCTGTAATTCAGACACCCTTCTTGCTGAAGTAAAAGGAAGGCTGTTATCCAAGAAAGGAATTTCAACTCTGCATTTGCAGCTGGCTCAAAGGGGGATAAAGTGAGCTTTTCCAATACAAAGTTAAGGTCCCAGGCTGGAGTAGGGGCTCTCCTGGGTGGTCTTAAGTTTTTGGCACCTCTGAGGAATTGCTTCAGCAATGGGTGAGGGAAGAGGGGTGGCTCTGTATTTTAATGTGCTGAAATGGCTGACGCATGAATTTTGATGGAAGAAAATAAAAGGCCCTTGTGAAGCATCTCAGTTAAGTATTGAATAATATGAGGTAAATTGAGCACCACTGTGCCCAACCCGAGTTTGGCTCCAAGAACAGAATATTTTCCATTTTTCAGCATAGGATTTTCTAGTACTAGGCCTCCTTGCCTCAAGAATGACATCCATCACTTGCTTACTGAGGGATGGTAACGGAGAGATCAGATAATTAGCCAGGCTGCAAGGTTCAGGGTTTGAAGCTGTGGGTGCAGAATCTGGCCCTCCTACTGGGACAGCAGGGCAGGGGTCTGAGGCAGGTGCCATGGAGCCAGCAGTGACACACTGCGCAAGAGAGGGTACCAGTGTTGGTGTGGCCAGTCTGGTGCAATTAGTACTGTCCTTGGTTTGTCCTACTTGATCTTTAGTAGCACTTTGGAGAGGAGAGGCAGAGGGGGAAAGGCATAAACTGATAGGTTTTTGCAGGTGAAGGACAAAGCATCCACTTTCCAAGCTCGTTTGTGGGGAGTCCTTTTGCAGAATTTGTCCAATTGGTAGTTCTGAGGGGAGGCAAACAAGTCTATCTCTGGGCTCCCCCATTTGTTTCTCAACATGTTGAATATCTTTGGTTCCAGTTTCCACTCGTGTGGGTCCATGAGATTTCTGCTTAGATCGTCTCCCAGAGTATTTAGCTTTCCTGGCAGGAAGTGAGCCTGCAGGTGCACTTGGTAGCTCAAGGCTGTGTTCCACAGAACCATGGCTAGTCTGCTGAGAGGGTACGAGTGGGTCCCCCCCCCCATGCTTGTTTATGTACCACATAACAGTGGTGTTGTCCGTCTTTACCAATAATTGTCCTGGAAGAAAGTGGTCCTTGAAGGCTATCAGAGCATTCTGTACAGCTAACATTTCTTTTTGATTGATATGCAGGTGCATGTAACTTGGGTTCCATTTGACCTGAATGCACTACCCTGCCAAGTGAGCCCCCCCATGCATAGTCTGATGCATCTGTTAGGGTTTGGGCTGCAGGGGGTAGAGTGAATGGAAGTCCCTTGTTTTGGTGGCAGGCTTCTGCCCACCAAAGGAACTATATCTTTAGACAAGGTATGATAGGAATCATTGATTCTAGATCCTGAGAATGTTGACACCATAGGCTTTTTACATACCATTGTAGTTTCCTCACATGCAGTCTTGCATATGGAATTAGTAGAATGCAAGAGGCCATGAACCCCAGCCCAGGGCTTGCATTATTTTCCTTGCAGATAGCTGGGTCTTTGTAGCCAGTAGTCTGAAGTAGGCTGTCAAATGAACTTGTTTCTTTGGCGTGAGGTAGGGCATCTGGGAAGTTGTATTCAAGCTTGCTCCCAGGAATGCAATTTGTCGGCAGGGTACAAGCTGTGATTTCTTTTCATTTATGGTGTACCCCAGAGAAGTTAGCAATTTCTTTACAAATGCCAGATGATGTAATAGTATGTCCTGGCTTTCTGCCTGAATTAGACAATCATCTAGGTATGGGTATAAAGTACAGTTTTGTACCTACCATAAATGTAGATGTCCGAACAGGATAGCATCTGCAGTCCTTACAAATGGGTTGTCCTGTCGTCAGGCAGCCCTTCGGTCGGCCGGATTCCAAAGTCTGGGTCTGGCCTTGGCTGGTGTCGCACTTCACCCGACGTCATCTCTGCTGGTCTTCGGGTATAAAGGCATCAGCCAACGCCATTTTCCTCAGTGTTTCTTGCCCCAGATGCCAGTTGCCCTCTTGGAAAGCTAAATTTTGGGTAAATGCCAATGTTTCCAAAAAGTAGAAGGCAAACACAAAAAATAAGCATGTATGTACATATATACAAACAAATACACCATAAGAGATCCCCCCCAGCTAGCTATTAGGTGGGTAAGTACCCTAGGAGTACCACAGAGGGGAAGGAGGGTGGGTAATCCTGACTGCAGATGCTATCCTGTTCGGACATCTACATTTATGGTAGGTACAAAACTGTACTATGTCTTTCAAGGATGCATCTGCAGTCCTTACAAATGGGTAGAATACCATAGCCAAACTAGGGGAGGAGGAAGAAGAATTATGGTGTAGTTAGGATCCCTTGCAAAACAGCAGTGGCAAATCCTGCTCGGGATCTAGAGTATAGAGGTAAGTTATAATGCTTGGCAAATGTATGCACGGAGGTCCAAGTAGCAGCCTCAATAATGTCCTTGGTAGCCACTCCTCGTAAGAAAGCTGTGGTAGTGGCTGTAGCCCTTGTAGAATGAGGCCTTATGTTCTGTGGAATTTGCTTTCCATGGTAGGAGTAACAGAATCTTATGCAATTTCCTATCCACTTGGAGATTGTCTGTTTGGAAATTGCTTTTCCTTCCCTTCCTGTTGCATAAGCTACTAGAAGCTGGTCAGTTTTTCTATTGCCCTTCGTTCTGTCCAGGTAGTAGCGCAACTGTCTATGTACATCCAAGGTATGCAGCAGTCTTTCCCCCCTGTTCTGTGGATTGGGAAAGAAGGTAGGTAGGTGGATTGCCTGGTTTAGAGACACTCTGGATACCACCTTAGGCATAAATGTAGGATTAGTTCTCATGGACACTCTACCTTGATGGAAGATTAGGAAGGGTTGCACTGCCATTAAGGCCTGTAGTTCCGAAACCCTTCTTGCTGAAGTAATTGCCAGTAGGAAAGCAGTTTTCCAGGATAGGTGTTGAAGATCTGCTGTTGCTGCTGTTTCGAATGGAGGGAGTGTTAATTTTTCTAGCACAAAGTTCAAGTCCCATGCTGGTAATGGTGGTTTCCTAGGAGGTTTTACATTCTTGATTCCTCTGAGGAACTGCCTGAGTAGAGGATGAGAGAAGACAGGGGGATCAAAGCTGTATTCTGCAGAAATAGCTGATGCATGTATCTTGATGGAGGAATAGGACAGGCCTGTATGGAGAAGCTCTGCCAAATACTCCAGGATGTTGGCAATATCTATCTTTGACACATCTTTCCCTCTTTCAGTACTCCAAATGACAAACCTTTTCCATTTTCCTGCATAGTTCCTTCTTGTTGAAGGTCTGCGGGCCTCAAGGATAATGTCTTTAACCCTTTGGGATAAATCTGGGTTAGTTGTTTTTATGGAATGTTCCAGGCAGTCAGTTGCAGAGTTTTCAGGTTTGGATGCAGGATGTTGTAGTCGCTCTGAGTTAACATCAAAGGCATCAGGGTAGTGTCCACGTTTCCCCCCCGAGACATGCTCCTCAGCAATGGATACCAATGTTGTCTTGGCCAATTTGGAGCTATCAGAATTATCCTTGGACGTTCCTCTTTGATTTTCAGTAGTACCTTGTGCATCAAAGGAAGGGGTGGAAATGCATATGCTGTCAGGCCTTTCCAACTGAAGGATAGAGAGTCCACCTTCCAAGCAAGTGGATGGTATGTCCTTGTGCAGAATTTCTTGAGCTGGTGATTGAGTGGGGATGCGAATAGGTCTATTTGTGGCATTCCCCATTTCTTTGTGATGGCCTTGAAGATGTCCGGGTGTAGCATCCATTCGTGAGCATCCGAGGTAGTTCTGCTTAACATGTCTGCTAGGATGTTTTCTTTTCCCGGTACAAATATTGCCTGTAACTGAATGTTGTAGCTCAGAGCCATATTCCATAGGTCCAGAGCCATTCGGCATAGGGGGTATGAAGGAGTGCCTCCCTGTTTGTTGATGTACCACATGACTGTGGTGTTGTCTGTCCTTATCATCAATTGGCCTTCTTTGAGGAATGGTCTGAAATTCTTGATTGCTAGTTTTACTGCCAGCATTTTTTTTTTATTTATGTGCAGGTGCAGCTGATCTGGAGCCCATAAGCCTTGAATGCACTTGTCCAGCATGTGGGCCCCCCAACCGAGGTCTGAGGCGTCCGTTGTGATGGTTTGGCTTGCTTGAATGTTGTGGAAGGACAAACCTGTGTTTGGACTGGCATGCCTGAGCCCACCATAGGAACTCTTGTTTCAGGCATGGGATTAGTGGTATTTCGGTTTCTAAGCTGTGCCTGTGTTGAGACCATAAATTCTTTAGGTACCACTGTAGCTTTCTCATATGCAGTCTGGCATGGGGGACCAGGATTATGCAGGATGCCATGAAGCCCAAGGCCTGCAGTACTTTCCGTCTGTTAGTTTGTTCTGCTTTGTTAATGCCAAGAAGTAAAGAGGAAGTTGTTCTTGTTTTTCTGCAGTTAGGAATGCCATCTGTTTTACTGTGTCCAATTCTGCACCCAAGAATGTTCTTGTTTGGGA
This sequence comes from Protopterus annectens, assembly GCF_019279795.1. Classification (NCBI taxonomy): domain Eukaryota; kingdom Metazoa; phylum Chordata; order Ceratodontiformes; family Protopteridae; genus Protopterus; species Protopterus annectens. The sequence continues at coordinate 1,272,206,868 of NC_056731.1, read as the reverse complement.
TGGTATCAGTCTTGACTTTTTTAAATTGACTGTGTATCCCAGGGCTTGTAGTAAGCAAATGACTCTTTGTAAGTCTTGTGTCAGCTTGCTTTTGTTGTCCGCTTGTATCAGGCAGTCGTCCAGGTATGGATAAATTTGGATTCCCTGAAGCCTGCAATGAGCGATTACTGATGCCAGGCATTTCGTGAACACTCTGGGCGCAGTAGATAAGCCAAAGGGCAATGCTGAGAATTGATAATGGTCTGATCCTGCAAGAAATCTGAGGTATCTTCTGCAATTTGGTCGTATGGGGACGTGCAGGTATGCCTCCTTGAGATCTAGAGTTACCAGCCAACACTCCTTGCCCAGCATGGGAAGAAGTTGTTGTAGGGTCAGCATTTTGAATTTTGGAACAATAATGAATGTGTTTAAAGCGGACAGGTCGAGAATAGGTCTCCAACTTTTCTTTTCTTGGTACTAGGAAGAGTCTGGAGTAAAATCCTTTGCCCTGTTCTGTAGGTGGTACCCTTTGCACAGCTCTCATCTTTGTTAATTGAGCTATTTGTTTTAGAGCTTCTGTCTTTTGATTTGGTGGTAGGTTTGGCATTCCTCTTTTTACTGGTAAGGTGTGGAAATGAAACCTGTAGCCTTGGTCTATAGTTTGCAAAATCCACTTGTCTCTTGTGATATAGTGCCAATTTTTGAAAATAAGGCTAACTTTCCGCCTAAGGGTGCTGCTATTTGTTCCCTGGTAGGCGGTGTCAGAGCCAAGTCACTGTGATTGTCCTGTTGCAGTGGCAGTGGTTGTGTCTGTGCCTCGTTGGTTATTGCCTTGCCACTGGCGTCCTCTGTAAGCACCTCCTCTGGATTGATTTCTGCCTCTGGAACGTCTATTCCTGCCTCTCTGAGATTTAGAGGAGTCTGGAAAGGACCAATTCTTGGAAGGCCAGTTCCTGCTAAACCTTGGGGGCTGAACCTGTAAGAAATCTTTAACTGTTTGTACAGATTTTGCCTTCTCTTCCATTTTTTTCATTACTTGTTGGGCAGGAGAACCAAATAGACTGACCTTATCCATAGGAGCATCTAATAGCTTTGCTTTAACATGATCCGGCAAGACCTGTTCTTTCAACCATGCATGCCTTCTTATCACTGTGCCAGTCATGGCTGATCTAAATGAAGCCTCCAGTGCATCATAGCCACATTTTAAAGAATGGTTACTAACCTGCTGAATGTTATTCACCATTTCTAAAACATATTTCTTATCTAAGGAATCATCAGAGGACAGTTTCTTAGTTAACTGATCAAGCATAAACTCTTGGTATTGGATCATATGAAACTGACAGTTCAAAGCTCTAGCTGAAAGAGTAGCAGAGGTGTATACTTTTTTACCCCATCTCTAAGGACCTGGATTCCCTTTCAGAAGGGAGAGGGTTTTCGCTGAGGTCGAGTTACTGCCTTAGGCCCCTGGGAGATAGTCTCAGGATCTGCAAGAGGAGCCTTGTATAAGTGGTGATGAGTGTCCGGTACCCTGTAAAACCTATCGGGCTTGGCAGGGGCTGGAGGTAAAGTATCAGGAGCAGTGCAAGCATCATTAAATGCATCATCCACAACAGGAAGAACTGGAGGTATAGCTAAGGGCCTATGTTGCGGTAAGTGTAGAAAGGTCCTAAGCCTTTTTCTTGAATCTGAGAAATCTTGTCCCTGCCATTGGAATTGCTCTCTCATGGCATGTAAGGTTTCCCCAAAGGAAAATTCCTCTGGTGGAGAGGCAGAAGGTATAGATTTCTTCAGCATCGGAATCTTCATAAGTAGAAAAAGGAGCCTCTGGATGGTCTGTATTGTCTGAATCATGAGAAGAGTCATCTGAGGACACTGGCTCAGGGGGCTCTGCTCTAGGTCTCTTTTCTGGAGGTTGAGAGGCCCTGTCTGGGTGAGATTGGGATCCCCTTATTAAAGAGATGAGATCCTCTGCCAGAGTAAGCATTTGGGAACTGGAACTGGGCCTGTGAGAGGGGGGCTTAACAGGCACAGACTTAGCAGTTTTGGCTGCTTTAGCCCTGGCAAAGGCCTTTATAGACATGGCTGCAGGAGGCCTAGCAGCACCACGTGCTGGGGTAGAGACATCCAAAGGGATGGTGTCCGATAATTCTAGAGAAACCACATTAGTAGGCAAAACTTCAGAGGCCGATTCAACTACGGTAGCAGGGGCCTCGGTAGTAGTCATGGATTCGGCTGAAGATTGACCCGTTTGCTCGGTTTCGGCTGAAACCGAGACACTCGCGGTTTGCTTAACCGTGGTTTTGGCCGAAACCGCGGACCGCGAGTGTCGGTCTTTTTCTTTGCGTTTCTTAACAATTTGAGAAGTCGGAGAATCCGACGGCATAAAGTACGCAAAATCTGAGCCGAAAAACTGTTCAGCAAACTCCGACAGACGCCTAAGCGTTCGTCGGTTGAAGGAAGCACAGGCTAAACAGGCTGCTACGTCGTGGTCTGGGCCTAAACAAGGTAAGCAGTAAGAGTGGAAATCTTTATGAGGTATTTGTTTCCCACAAGTTAAACAGTTATTCACTTTTTCTGACATCGGCTGAGGCAAGAAAGAGTCCCCAACGGGTACTTAGCTTTAGAAGTCTTGAAGTAGTATTCGGTAGTAGTAATCTCTGGATCTGACCGACCGGCACTTGCGAACAGCTTCTGCTTGGCCACGCGGCAAGAAAGACTGGGGAAAATGGCGTCGGCTGATGCCTTTATACCCGAAGACCAGCAGAGATGACGTCGGGTGAAGTGCGACACCAGCCGAGGCAAGACCCAGACTTTGGAATCCGGCCGACCGAAGGGCTGCCTGACGACAGGACAACCCATTTGTAAGGACTGCAGATGCATCCTTGAAGGACATCTGAATATTTCTTTGGCTGCAAAATGCAATGACTGAAGCTAGGCACTTTGTGAATACCCTGGGCGCAGTAGATAAACTAAAGGGCAGTGCAGAGAAAAAAGAAGTTATGTCTTACCATAACATTCCATCTGTATTGTTGATCCTCGTTCATTCCTTACGCATGGGTATCGGTTCCGACCTCTGAACCGAGCCGGCCATTTTCCAAGCTCACGTCAGCTTCAAACTCTCGAGCTAAACTCTTACCCACAATCCCCCTCTCCCTGTTACCTCAGATTGAGTTTGCAAGTCAAAGAAGGTTGAGGCTACCTCTGGTCAAATAACCTAAGAGAACCGGATGGTAAGATCCACTAGAAACCACAGGAGGGGGAAGGAGGGAGGGTCGTAATGACTGAATGAGGATCAACAACACAGATGGAACATTATGGTAAGACATAACTTCTTTATCTGATATTGTTAATCCTCGTTCATTACTTACGCATGGGACAGAGTCCCCAGCTACCTCTATTCCTGGGTGGCTCTCATGGAATGACATTCCTAAGCACCACAGAACTGAAAGAGGCTCTTACCCTGGAGGCCAAATCCAATTTGTAATGATTGATGAAGGTATGAGGCGTAGCCCAAGTTGCAGCAGCACACATGTCATGTAAAGAAGCTCTGGCATGGAAGGCAGCAGAAGTTGCCACCGACCTTGATGAATGAGCTTTCTTGGTAGTAGGCAACGAGATATTACGTTGTGTATAAATGAAGGTCACACAGTCGTTCAACCATCTAGCTAATGTGACCTTAGCAACAACAGATCCTAATCTAGGTCCAGAAAACGCCAAAAATAACTAGTCAGATTTATGAAAGGACCTAGTCCTGTTTAAGTAAAAGTGGATTTGCCTGTGGATATCTAGGGTATGTAGGCAATACTCTCCTCTGTTAGAATGATTGGGAAAGAAAACTGGCAATTCAATGGTTTGATTAATCGACATTTCAGAGATCACTTTTGGCAGAAATGATCGATTAGTTCTCAGAGACACTATCTCTATGAAAAAACAAGTATGGACTCTTGATACATAAAGCTTGAAGCTCAGAAATACGTCTGGCAGAAGTAATGGCGACCACAAACAAGGTTTTCCATGACAAATGCTTGAGGTCGCAAGAGGAGGCTGGTTCGAAAGGTGGCATTGTCAGAGCTTGTAGAACTAATGATAAATCCCATGGTTGAATAGGTTCTCTAAAAGGTGGCTTTTATGAAGTCTTGCACAATTTGTGGGACATGAGAGGAATCTTGGACACCCTCAAGAAAATTAGAAATTGCAGCCAAATGAACTCTAATGGTAGAGGCTGATTAGACCCGATTGGAAAAGGTCTGCTAGACAGTCTAGTATTATCGACATTGGTGCTGAGAAGGGATCGACTTGCATCTTTCAGCCAACAGGTAAATCTTTTCCACTTGCTCAGGTAAGTAATTCTAGTGGAAGACTTGTGAGATGCAATGAGAATGTCACGTACCGGTAAAGAAAGATCATTCTGCCTGGCAATCAAGGGAAATGGAGCAGCCAAGCTGTGAGTTTCAGGCTGTTCAAGTTGGGATGAAACAGGTTCTGTGGATGCGAGATCAACTCCGGGGTTGGATGGAGAATCCATGGTCGATCTAGTAGGTGAGGCCAAAGGAAGGGGAACCAAATCTGTCGAGGCCAATATGGTGCTATGAGGATCACCTTGCTCTTCAACCGACGGGCTTTCTTCAGAAACTGGGGAATGAGGGGAAAGGGTGGGAATGCATAAAGAAGACCAGAGGGCCAATCGTGGACTAGAGCCGGAGGGGAAATCAGGGCGAAGTAGTTGCTGCATTTGTAATTGGTCGGGGATGCAAAGAGGTTGCAGGAAGGATGGCCCCAGCTGTGGAAGATCTCCACCACTATCAAAGGATTCAGGGACCACTCGTGAGGTTGAAGAATTCACCTGCTGAGTCTGTCTGCTACCACGTTGGAACTCCCGGGAATGTGCGTTGCTAAAAGAAAGCGGCTGATAGCCATCGCCCACTGCCATATCCTCATGGCCTCTCGACAAAGGGGGTAAGATTTGGTTCCACCTTGTTTGTTGATGTACCAGACCACCGCCATGTTGTCTGATTGTATCGCAATCGTCCCAGACGGCAGCAGGGGATGGAATGCTTGCAACGCCAGAAGCACCGCCCTCCGCTCTAGAACATTTATATGCAGATGGGCCTCCAGTTCAGACCAAGTGCCTTGGACTATCTGTCCCTGACATAGCCACCCCCCCCCCACCTCATCAGGGAGGCATCCGTGGTCACTGTGGCCTTGGGTTGCTGGGGGGAAAAGGGGTGAGACCATTGTGACAGATTGTGCGTCATCCACCAATTTAAATCATGTTTGCACCTGTGGGTTACTTGAATCATGGCTGAAAGAGGATGCTGAAAGGGATACCATTGGGTGAGCAGTAGTACCTGTAGAAGCCTCATGTGAAACCTGGCCAGGGGGACAATGGTGATGGAGGCTGCCAAGGAACCCAACAGCTGTAGAACAGAGTGAGCCATGGATTTCTCCCTTGAAAGGATTGGAATCAGTTGTTGCTTTATCCTTAAAATTCTGTGCTCTGGAATGGCAGCTCTGCAGTTGTGTGTCCCCAAGATAACCCCTATGAATTATGTCGACTGAGATGGGGTGAGATTGGATTTTTGCAAGTTTATGGTTATGCCTAGCCTTTGTGCAGTGAGGAGAGAGTATATGCCAGGGCTTCTTCCAGTAGATGTCTGGTGGGGGCGGAAATGAGCCAATCGTCTAGGTATGGAAACACCTGGAATCCTTGAAGTCGCAAGTGAGCTGTGACAACTGCCATGCACTTTGTCAACACTCGGGGGGCTGTAGAGAGTCCGAAGGGCAGTACTCTGAACTGGTAGTGACTGGCTCCCGCACAGAAGCGCAGAAATATTCTTGATGGCCTGTCCACTTTTATGTGGTACTACGCATCATTAAGATCTATCGCGCACATCCAATCGTCTTTTTCCAAAAGCGGGAGGATAGACTGTATTGTGACCATCCGGAATCTTTGTACTCTCACAAACTTGTTCAATACACTGAGATCCAAAATTGGTCTCAATCCTCAGTTTTCCTTGGTACCAAAAACAGTCTTGAGTAGAATCCGGATCCTATCTGGCCTGGAGAGACTATTTGGATGACTCTCTTTCTTAGCAGCTTTTCTATCTCTAGAGCTGCTTCTTCCCTTTGACTGGGTGGAACGTCGGGAAGGTTTTTTGAAGGGACAGGACAAAGATCGAAGGTGATATGATAACCTCTGGATATAATCCTTTGTACCCAAGAATCGGTGGTGATGGTTAGCCAGGCAGAAGGGTACAAGGAGAAACGTCCCCCAACCACCTCCAGGGGAAAGGATTTGGGTCGCTCTTCAGGAGTGCTGGTAGGATTGGCCAGGGAAAGAATCCCTGGAACTCTGGTTACGCAGAACCCCCCATGCCCCGAAAGCAGCGTATTCCCTGTGAGTTTCCCCCCTCTGTCTCTAGGGGAGAACTCGGCCTGTGTGTCAAGGAAAGGACCTTGAGATTTCTTGAACCACATCTTTCCACTCTTTTGGTTTCGGGAGAAAGCACATTGAGGGGAAGAATAACGGACACCTATGGCAAAAAGGGTCTTACTGTCCTGTTCACATCTCGCCAGTGTGCTTTTAACTTTGGATCCAAATGAGGAGCCCTCAATGGGAGTGTTAAGGAAGAAAGCCTTAAAGGGTTCTGAGAAATTGCACAAGCGCATCCAGGCATGCCGTCTCAAGACTGCAGCTGAACCCGCTGCTCCTTCTGATGCGTGAGGTATCAGTCGCATAGAGGAGTTAGATATTGACTCAATGGTGGCCAGCTGAGAGGCCACTTTGTCATGGACCTCATCAGACACGGCACAGCCAAGGTTTCAGAGAGCTCAGAAATCAGATCCCTCTGAAGCCTGGTAAAAGTGTGCCACATAATTCAGGGACCTGACAGTAAAGGTCGCTGATGCAAAAGTGCGCTTTCCTATCCTGTCCAGGGCCCGGAACTCTGTTAGGCAGATGGACAGTCTGGCTTTCTTCTTCTGCCAGATCCTTTTTTGTTGCGTCCGCCACCACAAAGGCATCCACAGGAAGACCTTTTGACCAATGAGGATCCATAGCAGGAGGGGACAAAATCTTATCTGGCCACTGGGGAATAGCTTTGACGGTGTCAGGAGCCTTCCAAGCACGCTGCACGATAAGGTGGAGTAACCCAGGAGGTAGGGGGCCAGACGCGAAAGGCCTGCAGGAACACAGATTCCTCAGAGGTCAGATTAGAGGACTGCCAGTCACCTCTCTGTTTCAAAACTTCGAGGATATCACCAAAGGATACCTCAGAGGGTGACCGAGGGGATCCTTCCCCCTCATCAAAATTTGCATCTCCAGTGAGGGACTCTCCTGTGGCGTCCATGTGCTTCCTCTTACACAAACTCTTCCGGTGGAGAAGCTGGAGAAGACAGCGGAAAAGGGGGTTCCTGTGGGAATATGTCCTGAGGCCCTTACACCCGGTGTCTGCTCGGTGCAACTTATGAAACCAGTGCACCAGACGAGGGCGGAGGGATAGACAGTCCAGTATCGCCAGCAGCAGCGAAAGCCTTCTCCATCAGTTGGAAGGCTGGTCCACCTGAAGAGGAGTGAATGTCTAGGACAGGGGTCACACCCCTCCTCCTAAGTGGCTGAGCCAGTTGACCCGGAGTCCCTAGATGGCTGTGAAGCAGCAAACTGAGTGTCACAACTGACATCCTGGGTTGTGGCAAAACTTTCCTGCCACGAAGGCAACTGCGGTTCCTTAGTGAAATCCATAAAGGGAACCGCAGAAGGGGAAAACTATGCTATATCCATGGACTTCAAAGGCAATGAAGGAGGAGAATAAGAAGGGGTCTTTGGAGACCGGTGCTAACCTCCCAAGGAAGGATAGTTCCTGCGGGGTGTGGGATACCTCTGGCCAAGAGCACCTGATCCACAAGACGCTACACATCGTGTTCGGAAAGGCTTCTAGTGGACCTCACGGAGACTGAGGGAGAAACAGTCCTGTCCACAGAAGAGACAAACTCGGTGCCCATCTCACCAGTCCGTACCGAGAACAGCGGTGCTGAGAGAGACTGGACTATGGGTGCCTGCACCGAAGAAGTAATCGGTGCCGAGGTCAAGGTCTGCATCAACACAGGGATCGGTGCCAAAGTGGTTGTTGGTACCAAAGCTGGAACCAACAAAACTGGAGTCAACAATAAAGACGTCAGTTCCGAGTAAGATGTCAGAGCCGACTTGGTCAAGGTCTGCGCCGACTGAACAGTCTGTGCCGATACAGTGGTAATAGTCTGAACCGAAGTGCCCCTTGGTGCTGATACAGTGAAAGCTGCAGGAGAAGCCAGAGCCGAGATCACTAATGGAGCAGAAGGCCTCGGTGCCGAAGATCTAGACACTGAAAGCACTGGGCTGACCGAGTGAGCTCCGCAGCCAAAACTTTAGCCTTTTTAGGTTTGGGTTGGCGGGAGTCCCCAGCCGGGGACAGAGGCAAAGATTTAGCCTTGGTAGGAACATCCAACATTTTCTTATGGGCTCTAGGAGGGCTTGAGGCCACCGACCCAGAAATAGCCTCTGAAAAGGGAGATTTAAGAAGTCCCTTCAGCAACAACTTGTTTTTTCCTTTCCAACAAAGTTCTATTTGAAATGTTTTCACAGATAGTACAGGGTGGGTCAACAGATAAGTGGGATGCTCCCAAACAATAAATGCCCAAAGAGTGTGCATCTGAAGTAGGTAGTTTGTGCCCACAATCAGAACACCATTTAAACCCCGGACTACCTTTATCTGTCATGATAGCAAAGTTAGATAGTAGAAAAGGGTACCAGCAATGGTACAAAAGAATACCCGAAGGTATGAAAAAAGGGAAAGATTACAAACGGTGGTAAGGGGAGAATACCTCACAGTAAAAAGGTAGAGAAAAGAGAAGAAAAACCTCAAGAAAATATGGTCGCTAGATGCGATAGGGTAAGAGAACGAAATAGAAACTTTTCTGACAGAAAAGTAATATAAATGACAATTATACAACAAATAACTGTATTTAGTTCAAGAGAAGCAGCTTGACACGACCGAATGGCAACGCGGCAAACAAAATCTGAGGTAACAGGGAGAGGGGGATTGCGGGTAAGAGTTTAGCTCGAGAGTTTGAAGCTGAGGCGAGCTTGGAAAATGGCTGGCTCGGTTCCGAGGTCGGAACCAATACCCATGCATAAGGAATGAACGAGGATAAACAATATCAGATCTGATAGTGCATGTAGCCTGCTTTGAAGCGTAGGTATCTTCTGCAAGATTCCCTTTATTGGGATGTGCAGGTATGCTTCCTTTAAATCCAATGTTGCCAAACAAGCATTTTTGCCTAGCATGGGAAGCAGCTGATGAAGAGTTAGCATCTTGAATTTTGGGATTACCAAAAATGTGTTGAGGATAGACAGGTCCAGGATAGGATGCCAGGAATGGTCTTTTCTGGGTACCAGGAAAAGTCTTGAGTAAAAAGGTACAGTTTTGTACCTACCATAAAACCATAAATGTAGATGTTCGAGTGTTCACCCTGCTGCAGTCATCACACTTGGGTTATCCTGCCGTCAGGCGGTCCCGCAGTCGGCCTGAGTTCCAAAGTCTTAGTCCGGCGTCGGTTGCTGTCGCTTCTTCCCTGACGTCAGTGCACCGGGGGTATACAAGAGGCATCCGACGCCATTTTCTTCATGGTTTTAACATGGGTCGAGGTAGGAGTTCAGTATTATTCAGAACTACAAACATCTCCCCTACCTTGACCCATGTTAAAACACAGTCGTAGATTGTTTTTTTGTCGTCGTCATTACTATTTTCGAACTTCCGTGTTTGACTATAGTACAGTCGATGTAGTGCCGTTCGTATATATATACCTATATAAAAATAAAACAATACCTTCAGGCACAAGCAAATACAAATAAAACAATACCTTCAGGCACAAGCAAATACACCACAGAGGTTGTATAGGATAGAGTGGTATAGATAAGTTCAGCTAGCTCAGAGGGGATGGAGGGAGGGTAACCTGGACTGCAGCAGGGTGAACACTCGAACATCTACATTTATGGTAGGTACAAAACTGTACTATGTTCATCGTGTTACCCTGCTGCAGTCATCACACTTGGGTTGAATCCCAAAGCTAAGGATTGGTGGTGGAGTTAAACAGGGTTAGAAGAAGCTAGTAGGCCCTGCAAAACTGCAGTGGCAAAACCAGCTCTAGTCTTAGAATACAGAGGTAAGTGATGGTGTTTGGTGAAGGTGTGCACTGAACTCCAAGTTGCAGCTTCCAGAATATCCTTGGTTGGCACTCCCCTGAGAAAGGCTGCTGATGTAGCTGTAGCCCTGGTGGAGTGGGACCTAATGTTAGCAGGTACCGGTTTTCCATGATGCGTGTAGCAGAAACGTATGCAATGCCCTATCCATTTAGAAATGGTCTGTTTTGAGATGGTTTTTCCTTGTGATCCTGCAGCATAGGCTACAAAGAGCTAGTCAGATTTTCTGAAAGCCCTAGTTTTATCCAAGTAGTAACGTAATTGCCTGTGAAAAGTCCAAAGAATGCAGGAGTCTTCCTCCTTTGTTCTGGGGATTTGGGAAAAAGGTGGACAAATGAATGGTTTGGTTTAGGGCCACACTGGATACCACCTTTGGCATAAAGGAAGGGTTAGTTCGTAGAGAGACTCTGTCTTGATGAAAAATGAGGAAAGGCTCCACTGCCATTAGTGCCTGTAGCTCTGAGACTCTTCTAGCTGAGGTTATTGGTAGTAGTAGGGCAGTTTTCCATGAAAGAAATTTTAAATCAGCTGAAAAAGCTGGTTCAAAGGGCGGCAGTGTAAGCTTTTCCAGAACAAAGTTGAGATCCCAAGTAGGTGTTGGTGCTCTCCAGGGTGGTCTTATGTTCTTCGCCCCTCTGAGGTACTGTCTTAGGAGTGGATGTGAGAATAAAGGAGGATCCGTGTTGTAATGAGCTGAAATTGCTGAGGCGTGGATCTTAATAGATGAAAAGGAAAGTCCTTTGTGCAACATCTCATTTAAATATTGTAGAATCTGAGGAATGTTTGGATCAAGGGGATTTTGGCCTTTAGCTTGGTTCCAGGCGCAAAATCTTTTCCATTTGTCTGAATAGGTTTTCCTGGTGCTGGGCCTCCTGGCCTCCAGAATGACATCCATAACAGCTTTGGATAGAGGTGTTGGCTGGTTGTTTAGGTAATTTGCCATGCAGCCAGGTTTAAAGTCTTGAGCTGGCTGTGTAGAATCTGATTGTCTCGCTGGGTGAGCTGGTGAGGAATTTGTGGTAAAATCCATGGTGGGCTGTGCGCCATGTTCCTTAGAATTGGATACCAATGCTGGCGTGGCCAGTCTGGTGCAATAAGTATCATTTGTGGCCTCTGTAATCTGACTTTCAGCAGTACCTTTGCTAGAAGAGGCAGTGGAGGAAAGACATACACTGTTAATGTTTTCCAACTGAATGAGAGGGCGTCCACTTTCCAAGCTTGTGGATGGAATGTCCTTGTGCAAAATTTTTGAAGTTGGTAGTTTTGGGAGCTGGCAAACAGATCTATGTCTGGGCATCCCCATTTTTGAGCCATCACTGCAAATACTTGTGGATCTAGTTTCCACTTGTGTGGATCCATGATGTTTCTGCTTAGCTCGTCTGCCAATGTGTTTTTCTTTCCTGGCAGGAATTGTGCTTGTAATTGAACCTGGTAAGACAGTGCTGTGTTCCACAAGGTCATTGCTTGCCTGCATAGAGGGTAGGAATGTGTGCCCCCTTGCTTGTTTATGTACCACATTACTGTGGTATTGTCCGTCTTTATCATTAGTTGTCCTGGGTGTAAGAGGTCCTTGAAAGCTGTTAGGGCATCTTGTACTGCTAACATTTCTTTTTGATTGATATGCAGATGCCTTTGATCTGTAGTCCATTTGCCCTGAATGCACTTGTCCTGCCATGTGTGCTCCCCAGGCATAGTCCGATGCATCTGTCATAGTTTGCCTGGCTGTGGGTATGGTGAAATGCTGACTCTTGTTGAGGTGACATGCCTGTGCCCACCATAGAAACTCCTGTTGAAGGCAGGGAATGAGTGGTATTGTTTCCAAGCTGTGGCTGTGCTGAGTCCATACGCATTTCAGGTACCATTGTAATTTCCTCATATGCAGTTTTGCAAATGTATTAGTAGTATGCAAGATGCCATGAATCCCAAGGCCTGCAGAACTTTTCTTGCAGGGAGTTGGGTTTGTTGCCATTATTTTGAAATATTGAGTCAGCTGTTGTTGCTTGTCTGGCGTGAGATAAGCCATCTGGGCTGTTGTATTCAAGCTGGCACCCAGGAATATTATGTTTTGTGAGGGCACTAGTTTTGATTTCTTTTCGTTTACTGTGTACCCTAGGCAACTTAGAAGATGTTTGACAAATGCCAGATGTTTTAAAAGAATGTCCTTGCTTTCTGCTTGAATAAGGCAGTTGTCCAGGTATGGATATATTTGAATTCCTCTGTCTGCAGTATGCAATTACTGGTGCCAGGCATTTTATCGATACCCTGGGCGCAGTAGATAAGCCAAAGGGCAGTGCAGAGAATTGATAATGCGTTGAACCTGCAATGAAGCGGAGGTATCTTCTGCAATTTTGTCTGACAGGGACATGCAGGTATGCCTCCTTGAGGTCCGTTACCAGCCAAGCATTCTTGCCCATCATGGGAAGAAGCTGCTGTAGTGTTAGCATCTTGAATTTTGGTACTTGCAGATAGGTGTTCAGAATTGAAAGATCCAGAATGGGTCTCCATGCTTTGTCTTTTCTTGGGACTAGAAAGTCTTGAGTAAAATCCTTGTCCTTGCTCCTGTGTAGGTACCTACTGAATGGCTCTCATGTCCATGAGAGCTGTAATTTGTTTTTGTGCCTCTGCCCATTGATTTGGTGGCAGGTTTGGCATTCCTTTTATCCTTGGCAAGGTATGAAAGTAGAATCTGTATCCTTGTGAGACAATGTTTAGGACCCATTTGTCTTCTGTGAGGATGTGCCAGTCATCTGCAAAAAATGCTAATTTTCCTCCCAAGGGAGCTGCCAGGAGAGATTTGCTTGGTAATTTGAGGATACAGTCATTGTGTTTGTCATCTGCTAGCTTGGGGCCTGTCTTCTCCTCCTTTCTGGGTAGCAGCACCCCATTGGCGAGGTTTGTAAGGGCCTTGTGACTGGCCTCTGCTTTTTGGGCGTCTATTTGCCCCACTGTGATCTCTCACAAGCTGGAAAGGACCAGTTTTTTGTTGGCCAATTTCTGCTGAAACGAGGGGGTTGTACCTGTAAAAAATCCCTGACCGTCTGCATAGACTTTGCCTTATCCTCCATTTTCTTTAAAACCTCTTCTGCTTTGACACCAAATAATACATCCTGCTGTAAAGGTGCATCCAATAATTTTGCTTTAACATGATCAGGTAGGGTTTGTTCTTTTAACTAAGCATGTCTACGTATGACAGACCTAGTAACAGCTGCTCTACAGGAAGCTTCCAATGAATCAAATCCACAATGTAAAGTACGTTTGCCCACCTGTTCAGCTGCATGCAACAGATCCTGCATTTCCTTGAATTCAGACTGTTCAGTATGTGTGCTCATTTTTTGTTTTAATTGAGGCATTAGGAATTGCTGATATTTCAGCATGTGAAACTGACAATTTAATGCTCTCATAGCCAGAGTTGCTGAGGTGTATATTTTCTTTCCCCATCTATCTAGGGCTCTGGAATCCCTTTCAGAGGGCACAGGATTTTTAGCCATAGAAGCTTTAGCTCCCTTGGGACCCTGGGAAATTGTTTCTGGGTCAGCCACAGGGCTTTTATAAAGGAATTTGTGAGAGTCAGGTACTCTGTAGTATCTGTCTGGTTTGGCTGGAGCAGGAGGTAGAGAGTCTGGATTTAGACTAGACTCCAAGTAAACATCATCCACAATACCTAAAACTGGAGGGATAGCAAGTGGTCTGTGCTGGGGTAGTAAAAGGAACTCTCTGAGCCTTTTCTTAGAATCAGAGTAGTCCTGGCCTTCCCAGTGGAAATGTTCCCTCATGGTATGTAAAGTTTCCCCAAAGGAGTAATCTTCAGGGGGAGATGCTAAGGGAACAGAGTCTTCAGCATCAGAGTCTTCATAAGGGGGAAAAGTGTAATCCTGTTCCTCAGAAGAATCTGAGGAAACTGAAATCTGGTCAGAGGAAGCATAATCCTCCTCTTGTCTTGCTCTTTTATCTGGAGGAGGATGGGAACCCCTGATTAGGGTAATCAAATCTTCAGCCATCTTAAGCATCTGTTTCTTAGGCATGGGGCCTTGAACTGTAGACTGATGTACAGTCTTTTTTGGTTTTAAAGGAGTTTTAAGCTTAGCATAATGGTGAGTGTAGTCGGTCTGAAGACACCTTCTGCAACCGAAGGTGTTTCCACTGCACCGGGGTCTCCTTCTGCTCCGGTGTCGGAGGGGCCTAATGAAGATGGCTGCGTCGGCCTAGTACACTGCACTTGAGAATCTGCAGCTGTCTGGGGTTCCGATTCTGCGGTCGTCAGGGGCTGCGTAGGCGCCTCACTGAAAATCAGAAAACCGGCGACAGGCCCAGCAGAGGCCTCGGAGTCTGGCTTGTTCCTAGGCTGCCTGTCCTTATCCTTGCGTTTTTTATGTATGTCTGTCGTCAGCTGCTCTAACTGCACGATATAATTAAATTTCCTACCAAAGTAATGTTGTGCGAAGTCAAAACGGCGTTTGATAGTTCGTTCATTAAACCTAGCACAAAACAGACAACCTGTGACGTCGTGGTCTCGGCCTAGGCAAGGAATACAATAAGAATGGAAATCCTTATGAGGTATTTGCTTCCCACAAGAAATGCAATTGTTAACTTTTTCTGACATCGGACTGAGGCAAGAAAAGGTTCCCCAATGGGGTACTTAGCTTTATTGAAGACTTTGGACTGAAATTAGAATCGAAAATCTCAGGTGTCGGCCGACCGGCACTTGCGAACTGCTTCTGCTTCGGGCATGGCGTGGCAAGAAAGACTGAAGAAAATGGCGTCGGATGCCTCATATACCCCTGGCGCACTGACGTCAGGGAAGAAGTGACAGCAACCGACGCCAGACCAAGACTTTGGAACTCAGGCTGACTGCGGGACCGCCTGACGGCAGGATAACCCAAGTGTGATGACTGCAGCAGGGTAACACTAACATCCTTGTCCCCATTCTTCTTCTGGGACAGGTTGAATAGCCCTGATGCTTAAGAGAGAGTGAGAGAGAGAGAACTTGCTTTTGAACCTCTGCCCACTGATTTGGGGGTAGGTCTGGCCAACCATTTGGGGTTAGTAAGGAGTGGAAGTGGAATCTGTATCCTTGGGAAACTATATTTAAAACCCATTTGTCCTGGGTAATGAGTTCCCAATTTTTTGCATGCAGGGCGATCCTCCCTCTTAAAGGAACTGTCAGTTGAGCAGGGCTTGGAAGGATTAAAGTTAAGTCATTGAGACAGTTTACCATGAGGGGAGTCTTACTACTCCCTGCTTTGGTAGTGGGAGCCCACCACTGCTTAGGCCTTTGAGTACCTCGGGACTGAAGCCTGGGTGTTCTGCTGGTTCTGGGTTTGGACTGAGACGGTCTGGAAGAGGCAGGAAAGGACCAATTCTTAGAGGGCCAGTGCCTACTAAATCTGGGAGGCTGTACTTGCAGGAAATCTTTAACAGTTTGCATAGATTTAGCTTTTTCCTCCATCTTTTTAAGTACTACTACTGCTTTGTTGCCAAACAGGCAGTCTTGATTTAAGGGAGCATCCAGTAATTTAGCTTTAACATGATCTGGCAAAGACTGCTCCTTAAGCCAAGAATGCCTTCTCAGTACAGACCCAGTGACAGCAGCCCTGCAAGATGCTTCTAATGAATCAAAACCACATTGCAAAGTATGCTTTCCAACTTGTTCAGCAGAATGCATTAAACATTGTAATTCTTTATTTTCAGCACAGTCAGGAATTAACATTTTCTGTTTAAGTAGTCCCATGATATGCTGTTGATATTTTAACATATGAAATTGGGAGTTTAAAGCCCTGATTGGTTTAATATGCAAGTCAGTAGGCCTGAATACACCCTCAAAAGCCGGTGCCTGCACAAAAGCTCCGCACCCATCCAAGGTAGAGATATCTGCAGGTTCCACAGTTGAAGCATCTCGCGGCATACCGGACTCCGAATGGTTCTCAGTAGAGGCCTGCGAATCTGAAGTAGCGGGTATCAGGGGCTGTGAAAGCGCCTGACTACCGGTGAACTGGCGACTAGCTTAGGAGAAGAGTCGTCGGCAGCTTTGGACCTATGCGGTCTGTATCTTTATCTTTGCATTTTTTCAGAATGTCGGTAGTCGGGTGGCTTACCAAAGTCATTTCGGGATAATTGAACTGAGTACCAAAGTATTTAGATGCGAAAATGAACAGATGACGAATAGTACAAGGTTAGAATAAGGCACAAAACTGACAGTGAGGTACGTCGTGATCTGGGCCAAAGCAAGGAATGCAGTACAAACGAGGTATTTGCTTTCCACAAGAAATATAATTGTTAACTTTTACTGACACTGGTTTAGAGCAAGAAAAGGGATCCCCAATGGGGTACTTAGCTTAGTTGAAGACTTCGGATCTGAAACTCGAAAACGAAAATTTCTGGAGTCGGCCGACCGGCACTTGCGAACTTCTGCTCTGGGCACCACACGGCAAGAAAGACTGATGTAACTGCGTCGGCTGCATGCTTTATACCCCTGACTACCTGACGTCATAGAAGATGAGACAGCAACCGATGCAGGATTCAAGACTTTGATAATCATGCCGACTGAGGACTACCTGCAAGCAGATAACCCAAATGTGATGGCTGCAACACTGAAACACGAAGAACATCTTGAATGGAAGTACCAATTGGTGAAGCAAGCCTTTCAAAGATTGAAATGGGGCAGAGGGGAAGAGGTGGCTCCACCAGAGGTGATGCAAATACTAGAAAGGATAACAGGAGGGATGGAGAGAATACAAGTATTAACATCAAGTTACAAAAGTCTGATGAGATTAAGTATTCTATCTGGTAGGGCATGCAAAACCATGTAACTAATGTACACAGTTTTAGTAAGTTAACTGCCGTGCCTGTTCTACTGTTCTTGGTTACTATCAATGCCATCATTGCAATATAATAAAATGAAAGTTAAAAAATAAACATACAGAGTAAACAGACATGTCTACATGTGTACTAACAATTACCAAAAACAATTTTAAAAATTATGCCAAAGCAAACCAATACAAGGTTTAAAGGTAGCATTAAAGTAATTAAAAAACACATTTTAAGAACTTAAAAACACAATGGGCCAGAATCAATAAAATCTACACTAAATGTACACGCTATGTATTCAAGAAAGTACTGTTGTGTACACCTACCATAAATGTAGATGTTCGAGTGTCTTCACTGTTGCAGTCATGACTGTAGGGTTCTCCCCTGCCGGCAGGCAGCCCTCGGTCGGCCAGAATCCCAAAGTCTGGGTCCGGCGTCGGCTGTTCAACCATGCTCCCTGACGTCAGAGCGCCAGGAGTACAAAGCTGACAGTCGACGCCATCTTCTCCAGTTTTTCTTGCCCCAGATGTCAGGAGTCCCAAAATGAGAAAGGTCCCATATCCTTTGCAAATACACCTCAGAAGAAAGGTGAAAAAAAAGAACTACACAAAAGTAAAAATAAGAGGGGACAGGAGGGAGGGAAACCCAGACTGCAACAGTGAAGACACTCAAACATCTACATTTATGGTAGGTGTACACAACTGTACTATGTTCATCGTGTTTCACTGTTGCAGTCATGACTGTAGGGTAGAATCCCAAAGCTGAAAGAAAGGGAGGTGGTCATAAAGAAGAAGGGGCGGCTAAAAGGCCCTGCAAGACTGCAGAGGCAAAGCCTGCCCTAGACTTAGAGTAGAGAGGTAGATTGTAGTGCTTAGAAAAAGTATGCACTGAACTCCAAGTTGCAGATTCCAAAATGTCTTTGGTAGGAACTCCCCTGAGGAAGGCCACAGAAGCGACAGCAGCTCTGGTGGAATGAGTCCGTATACTCCCTGGGATTTGCTTTCCATGGTGTGAATAACAAAATCTGATTCCATGAGCAATCCATTTAGAAATGGTCCGTTTTGAAATGGCTTTACCTTGGGAACTTGAAGCATAAGAAACAAACAATTGTTCTGATTTTCTGATGTCCTTGGTTCTGTCCAGGTAAAAACGTAGTTGTCTGTGTACATCCAAGAAATGTAAGATCCTTTCCCCTTTATTTTGAGGAGTGGGGAAAAAAGTTGGCAAGTGGATAGTTTGATTTAAAGCCACTTTGGAAACCACCTTAGGCATGAAGGTATGATTAGTCATCAAAGACACCCTGTCTTGATGAAAAATAATATAAGGTTCCACAGCCATAAGAGCTTGTAATTCTGAAACTCTCAAGGCAGAGGTTAGGGCTAACAGGATAACTGTCTTCCAAGATAAAAACTTGATGTCAGAAGAGGCAGAAGGCTCAAAAGGAGGCAAGGTTAGTTTTTTCCAAAACATAGTTGAGATCCCAAGCAGGAATGGGAGGAGATCTAGGAGGTCTTAAATTCTTAGCTCCTCTGAGAAACTGTCTCATGAGCTGGTGGGAAAAGATTGGACGGTCTGTATTATAATGAGCAGAAATAGCAGAGGCATGTATCTTAATGGAAGAGAAAGAGAGAGTTCTGACATGAGAGTGTAGAACATGACCCTGATGTTGGGACAGAAGGTTTGGAGACGGAGGTAAAACCCAAGGGGCCTCCAGACATAGGTTTTTTTTAGAGTTGGGTACCAAAACTGTCGAGGCCAATTTGGGGCCAGCAAGATTATCATCTTGGGCTTGTCCTGTTTTATCTTTAATAATACCCGTGGAAGAAGAGGAAGAGGCGGAAAGGCATATCCCGAGAGGTTCCTCCAACTGAATGATAGGGCATCCACTTTCCAAGCTTCTTTGTGAAAAGTCCTGGTGCAAAAATTCTGTAGTTGATGATTGAGATGGGATGTAAAGAGGTCTATGTGAGGACATCCCCAGACTGCTGTTATCATCCTGAATATTTTGGTGTCCAGCATCCACTCGTGTGGATCTGAAAGGTTTCTGCTCAGACTGTCTGCCAGGAAATTTTGCTTCCCTGGTAGAAACTGAGCTTGAAGGTCCAGATTGCAAGCTACAGCTGTGTTCCATAGATCCATGGCTAGTCTGCAAAGGGGGTAGGAATGAGATCCCCCTTTCTTGTTTATGTACCACACAACTGTGGTGTTGTCTGTCCGTATTAGTAGTTGTCCTGGTTGTAGAAGATTCCTGAAGGCCATTAGAGCTTTCTGAATGGCTAACTTTTCCTTTAAATTGATATGCAGGTGCTTCTGATCCTTTGTCCAAAGGCCCTGCAGACAGTTGCCCTGAAAATGGGCTCCCCAAGCATAATCCGAGGCGTCCGTGGTTAGAATCTGAGTGGCAGGAGGCAGACAGAAGGGTTTCCCTTTGTTTAGAGCACATGCCCTGGACCACCAAAGAAATTCCTTTTGAAGGCAAGAGAGGACGAAGATCAGTATGTCTAAACTGTGGCAATGCTGAGACCATACACTTTTTAGGTACCACTGTATTTTCCTCATGTGTAGTCTTGCATATGGTACGAGAAGGATGCAGGAGGCCATGTAACCCAAAGCCTGCAGGAATCACCTTGCAGATAGCCGAGTTAAAGTTGCCAAGGTTTTGAAAGTTGAAGCCAGCTGTAATTGTTTTTCGAATGTCAGAAATGCCATCTGGGTTGTGGTGTTTAGAAGAACACCCAGAAAAGTTATCTGTTGTGATGGTGTCAAATTTGACTTTTTTATGTTTACAGAGAACCCCAGGAACTTGAGGAGGTTCTGTACAAATTCTAGATGCTGGAGTAAGACATCCTTGCTGTCTGCCTGAATTAGACAATCGTCCAGATAAGGGTAAATTTGAATGCCCTTGAGTCTGCAGTAAGCTACTACTGGAGCCAGACATTTGGTGAAGACCCTGGGCGCAGTAGACAATCCAAAGGGCAGCGCAGAGAATTGAAAGTGCCTCGATCCGGCCTTGAACCGGAGGTATTTTCTGCATTCCTGCCTGATGGGAATGTGTAAATATGCCTCCTTTAAATCCAAGTTACCATCCATGCATCTTTGGACAGCATTGGAAGTAGCTGCTGTAGAGTAAGCATCTTGAATTTTGGAATCTCTAGAAAGGTGTTCAAGACTGACAGATCCAGAATGGGTCTCCATGAGTTTTGCTTCCTGGGGACTAGAAAGAGCCTCGAGCAAAAACCTTGTCCCATCTCTGAAAGTGGAACCAGTTCTATGGCTTTCATAGCCAAAAGAGCTTCCACCTGGTTTAAGGCCTCTGTCCATTGATGTTTTGGAAGGTCTGGCCATCCGCTCAGCCTTTGCAGGGTATGAAAATGGAATTTGTAACCTCTTAAAACCACATCCAGAACCCACTTGTCTTGGGTTACACGAGTCCAATTTTGATAAAAAAAGAGACCTCCGAGAGGGGCTTCCAGGCAAGAAGTTCCTGCAGCCCAACAGAGGGAGTCATTGAGTTTGTTTCCTATTTGTTTGTGACCTGTCCTCTCCTCCCCTAGGGGTGGAAGCAGTCCACTGTTTTGGTCTATAAGAAGCTTGTGTTTAAGGCCTTCCTCTGGAGCATCTATATCTACCCCTCTGTGGCCTGTCTGAAGTGGGAAAGGACCAATTTTTAGAAGGCCAATTCCTGTTAAATCTTGGTGGCTGTACTTGTAAGAAATCTTTAACTGTTTGCATGGATTTCGCCTTATCCTCCATCTTTTTAATCACCTCTTCAGCTTTTGATCCAAACAAAACATTATGCTGAACAGGAGCATCCAATAATTTAGCTTTTACTTGTTCTGGCAAATTTTGTTCCTTTAGCCATGCATGCCTTCTAATGACTGTGCCGGAGGCAGCAGCCCTACAAGAAGCCTCCAAGGCATCAAATCCACAGTGTAAACCATGCTTCCCAACTTAGTATAAACCACAGCAGCAATCCAGCAACTCCAAAGAAGGAAATTTATTATCAAAACAGCAAAAGTAAAAATCTCTAGCGCCTCGGCCAACAAGCCTTTAACAGAGTACCTCAAATAAGGAGAAACTCCCAGTTTATATATAACCACACTTAATAGAATAATTAATTAATAACTTCTATCACACTTTTAACTAGATCTTGTTAAACAATAACACTTCCACTCATACACTTATACAAAACTTTTCCAGAAGCATTCTTGATTCAAGCCCACAGGGGACATAGTATTAAATTTTAAAATTAAAAATGCTTCTTTTTTTCTCAACAATTGTTTAACTTGTTCATCTGTCATAAACTTTTTGCATATCACATTGTCTAAAATTGTAGCCTGAAAGCCCTCTAAACTTCCCTTATGTA
The DNA here is from genome assembly GCF_019279795.1 of Protopterus annectens. Taxonomy (NCBI): domain Eukaryota; kingdom Metazoa; phylum Chordata; order Ceratodontiformes; family Protopteridae; genus Protopterus; species Protopterus annectens. Next base: position 1,272,185,482 of record NC_056731.1, on the reverse strand, counting down.
CTTCATTAAAATGTACAGCTATGGGGCTAGATAATTTATAGTTCTTAACATCCCTTACATGTTCCTTTATTCTACAAGAGAAACTTCTTTTGGTCTCTCCTATGTAGAATTTGTTACAAGTACATTTAATTGAATATATAACTCTCTCACTGTTGCAAGTAAAGCTTTCATTTGTTTCAAAATTTTTATCATTAATTTTATCAAACCTTTGGGTAACAAAACTACAAATACTACACTTCCCACATACTACTGTACCTTTTTCTTTTTGTCCCCTTATTATTTCTAATTTCGGTCTATGAAACCTACTATGTACAATAAAATCTTTAATATTTCTTCCCCTGTTAAAAGATGCTTCCCAACTTGTTCAGTGGCATGCAATAAGTCATGTAATTCCTTATCTGCAAAGGCAGAAATGGAAGTAAGCTTTTGTTTTAAAACAGACAAGAGAAATTGCTGGTATTTCAGCATATGAAACTGACAGTTTAAAGCCCTAATGGACAAAGTAGCAGAAGTGTACACTTTTTTGTCCCATCTTTCTAAGGATCTAGAATCCTTTTCAGTGGGAATGGGATTTTTGGCAGAAGCGGCCTTAACTCCCTTAGGACCCTGAGAAATGGTTTCAGGGTCAGCAGAAGGGTTCTTGTATAAAAATTGGTGGGAATCAGGAACCCTGTAATATCTATCAGGCTTAACAGAAGCAGGAGGAAAAGAGTCAGGGGTTAAGTTAGCCGCCGAAAAAGCATCATCCACAATATCCAAAACAGGAGGAATAGCCAGGGGGGTCTATGATGGGGAAGAAGAAAATCCCTTAGTCTTTTCTTAGATTCCGAATACTCCTGTCCTTCCCAGTGGAAATGTTCCCTCATTTCATGCAAAGTTTCCCCAAAAGAGAAATCCTCAGGGGGAGAAGCTGAAGGAATGGATTCCTCAGCATCAGAATCCTCATAAGGAGGGAAAGAATATTCCTGGTCAGAAGAAGAAACTGAAGAAACAGAAGCCTGATCAGAGGAATCACAATAAACATCCTGCCTTGGCCTTTTATCTGGAGGGGGATGTGAACCCCTAATCATAGTAAGTAAATCCTCCGCCATCTTGAGTAACTGTTTCTGTGACTTGGGAGCTGGTTCAGAAGAGGCCTGTGTTGCAGTCTTTGATTTAGGAGTCTTTGCCTTTGTCTTTGGCTTTGCCTTTATTAGAAGCTGAGTAGGCCTGAAAACCCCTTCGGAAGCCGGTACCTGCACAGCGGCTCCGGACCCATCCAAAGGAGCATTGTCCGAAGGTCCTGCAAAAGAAACATTTAAAGGCCTGGTCGGCTCCTCATGAGAGTCCGTTTCGGCCATCGGTTCTGAAATGGCCGACGACAGGGGCTGCAAAAGCGCCTCACTGACGACGGCCGAACCTGAAGCTGGCTCCGCTTGTGCGCTATCATCAGATTTGGACCTCGGAGGCCTGTCTTTATCCTTGCGATGTTTGTGAACTCCGGTAGCCGGAACCATATCCAACGACATTTTGTAGTTAAAGCGCCTACCAAAGTAATGAAAAGCAAAATCGTACCTTCGTTTAATTGTACGTTGATTGAATCTAGCACAAAACCGACAACTAGCTACGTCGTGGTCAGGGCCTAAGCAAGGAATACAGTAAGAATGAAAATCCTTATGAGGTATTTGCTTCCCACATGAAATGCAATTATTAACTTTTTCTGACATCGGACTGGAGCAAGAAAAAGTTTCCCCAACGGGGTACTTCGCTTTGAGTGGAGAAGAAAGTCTTCGGACTGAAGTTTATCAGAAAAATTCGTCAGGAGTCAGCCGACCGGCACTTGCGAACTCCTATCACCGCACGGCAAGAAAGACTGGAGAAGATGGCGTCGGCTGTCAGCTTTGTACTCCTGGCGCTCTGACGTCAGGGAGCATGGTTGAACAGCCGACGCCGGACCCAGACTTTGGGATTCTGGCCGACCGAGGGCTGCCTGCCGGCAGGGGAGAACCCTACAGTCATGACTGCAACAGTGAAACACTATGAACATCATTCTTATCACATTTTTTGTGCTTTCTAGTCACTCAGATTACATTAAGTGTACATGTAGTCCACATTTTGTGGTAACCTTTATGAATACCTGTCAATATTTAAAGCTGCAAGAATATCAGTAGGAAAACTAAAGAAGGCGCGAGTTATACTGTGTTGTCTGTTCATTCAAAATGGTGTAAACTTAGGGTAGGTGGTGTTTAATCCCATAGAATAATTTAAAAAGCATACACTAACTCTCAAGTTACAGCACAACACAACCTGAAAATAAAAGTTATTACTATAGCAATCATAGTAAATTAAAAAGTTATGCCTGAAAATTACATTTACCCAATTCCCTTTGTCTATAGTCTGCAGGGTCCTGGGTTTGAGGCTTGCATGATCTGTTTATTTGGGTGGGAGGCTGGCATAACGGTTAAGTTGCTTACCTTACAGACACAAGGTGCAGGGTTTTATTCTCACAGGGGGTAATTGGCTAGGCTTAAAATGGCCCACAAAGGCAGTAAGTCTAGTACTAATCTATGAACCTATGTGATAAGTAATAATGGAGCATCTTTACAAAGCAGTAACACTAATGAGAATCCAGTGAAACGTTTTTGAATAAAAGTAGACCTGGGTAATAACATATTTATGATCACTGGAAAAAGTAACATTAACACAAAAAAGGGAAACACTAAAAAAATAATTTTTGTAATAAGAAATGTGTTCTCCAAATGTGACCACATGATACTTAACCAGACATTCTGCCATGCTAAAAAAAAAAACAAAAATAATGGGGAGAAAGGTTCAAAACCAGTGATGGATTTTAAAAACTGAGGTTATAAACTCATTAAAAAAAAAAAAAAAAAAAAAAAAGTTATGTACTTACCATAACATTCCCTCTGTGTTGTCCATTTTCATTCTTCCTCAACAGATGGGTTTGGATCTGACTCGGCCGTTACTACAGCTCGTGGTAACCAAAAACTTTTGAGATTCTCCCTTAACCATAATGCACCAACCTCAAGTTACCTCAGATCTTGTTTGCTGGCTTCAGCTAGAATAAAAACTTTTAACGTGCATAAATACAGTAGGTGTAAAAGTGCATACAATACAGAGACTACACCTGGAGCTAAATATCAAGGACAATGATGTCCCTCAAACAGCTCATTCTTCCATAAGTTTGTGAATAGCAACGATGGGAGTTGGTGGGTGGGAAGTTGAGGAAGAATGACAATGGACAACACAGATGGAACATTATGGTAAGTACATAACTTTTTTTATCTGATTATGTCCATTTTCATTCTATGCTCAACAGATGGGACAGATTCCCAAGCTACCTAGAATCCCAGGTGGAATCTAAGGAAGGACATTCCTACACACAGTTGAACCAAATGATACTCTACCCCTGGAGACCAGTTCCAACTTGTAATGAGAGTATGAGGAATAGCCCAAGTTGCGCTGCACATATGTCGTCCGTGGATACTCTGGAAAAGAGAACTGAAGTTGCCAAGGATCTAGTTGAATGAGCTTGTACCAACTGTGGTAAGGTAATGCCCAAGTTGCTATAAACAAATGAAATACAATCAATTAGCCATCTGGCTAAAGTTACTTTGCCACTGGTTTGCCCAATTTTGATTCTGCAAAGGAAACAAATAACTGGTCTTTTTCTGATGTCTTTAGTTCTATGGAGATAAAACATAATTGTCTGTGAACATCGAATAAATGTAACATGTATTCACCCTTGTTTGCAAATTTAGGGAGGAATACTGGCAAATTAATGGATTGATGGATATCAGATTCTGACACCACCTTAGGAAGGAAGGAGGCATTAGTTTGTAGTGTCAAACTATCCTTGTGTAAGATGAAGTATGGAGGTTTAGAAGACAAGGCTTGAATTTCTGAAATTTGTCTAGCAGAGGTAATGGCTACTAGAAAAATAGCTTTACAAGTGAGATATTTAAGGTCACACTTAGCTGCTGGTTCAAAGGGAGAATGTATTAGAGTTTGCAATACCAGGTTGAGATCTCATGGGGGAGTAGGGTCCTTAAATGGAAGTCTCAAAAGTACAGTGCCTCGCAGGAGAACTCTGCACAATTTGAGAGAGGCTACTGAAGGAAGTACAGTTGTGTACACTTACCATAAACTTAGATGTTCGAGTGTATTCACTGATGCAGTCATCACACTTGGGTTATCCTGCCAGGGATAGCCCTCATTCAGCCCGAATACCAGAGGCTTTGTATTTCTGCGTCTGTTGCTGTTGCTCCAGGACTGACGTTAGGTCATCAGTGGTATAAAAACAGGCAGTCAATGCCATTACATCAGTTTTTCTTGCTCCATATGTCAGCAGCCCCCAAACAGGGAGCTAGGTTATAGTGGAATAACACCACCAGTAGAAAGTAAATACCAAATATCACTAAGGAGTGAGGAAGAGAGACAAGGGGGATGGAGGGTGGGAAACCATGACTGTAACAGTCAATACACTTGAACATTTACATTTATGGTAAGTGTACACAACTGTACTACATTCTTCGTATTTCACTGTTGCAGTCATTACACTTGGGTTGATTCCCAAAGCTGAAGAAACAGGTGGAAGCAGTCAAGAAGAGTTAGGGCTGGCTAAAATGCCCTGCAGGACTGTTGTTGCAAAACCTGCCCTGGATTTGGAAAAGATAGGCAGGTGGTAATGCTTGGTGAAAGTGTGAACAGAACTCCATGTTGCAGCCCCCAAGATGTCCCTGGTAGGGACCCCTCTGAGAAAAGCTGCAGGGGCGGCAGTTTCTCAAGTGGAATGTGCTCTGACACCCTGTTGGGATGGTTTCCCATGGTGTTTGTAACAGAAATGGATACAATGTCCTATCCATTTGGAAATGGTATGTTTTGATATAGTATTGCCCACTGCCCCTGCTACAAAGCTGACCAGCAACTGGTCAGATTTCCTAAAGGACTTAGTCCTATCCAGGCAGAATTCAAGCTGTCTGTGCACATCTAAGGAGTGTAGGATCCTTTCCCCCTTATTTTGAGGTGTAGGGAAAAAGGTGGGCAAATAAATAGATTGGTTAAGAGCCACACTGGACATCACTTTAGGCATGAAAGCTGGGTTAGTCCTGAGGGAGACCCTGTCAGCATGGAAACTGATGAAGGGTTCCACAGCCATGAGTGCTTGTAGTTCAGACACTCTTCTAGCTGAAGTGATGGCCACAAGCAAGGCTGTTTCTCGAGAGGAATTTTAACTCTGCTGAAGCTGCAGGCTCAAAGGGGGGTAGTGTGAGCTTTTCAAACAAAGTTAAGGTCCCAAGCAGGGGTAGGGGCTCTTCTGGGTGGCCTTAACCCTCTAGGGAACTGCTTGATAAGGGGATGTGGGGTGTGAAAATAGAGGTGGCTCTGTGCTGTAATTAGCAGAGATGGCAGAGGCATGGATTTTAATAGAAGAGAAGGATAGGCCCCTGTGAAGCAGGTCTGCTAGGTAATCCAGAATGAGAGGTAATGAGGGCTGTGCTGGTTCAGCACCTTTATCCTGGATCCATGAGCAATACCTTTTCCACTTGTCAGCATAGGATTTGATAGTGGTGGGTTGTCTGGCTTCATGTATAATGTCCAGAACTAACTAACTTAGGCTGGCCACTGGAGGAGAGGTCAAGGAATAAGCCAGGCTGCCAGGTTCAGGGCCTGCAATTGTGGATGCAAGAACTCTCCCTTTTGCTGTGTCAGGAGAGTTGGAATCTGAGGAAGGTGCCATGGAGGGAATGGTGACAGGCGGCGCAATAGTGGGCATCAGTGTTGACATCGCCAATCTGGGGCAATCAGGATTGCCCTTGGTCTTTCCTCCCTTATTTTGAGTAACACCCTTGTAAGAAGATGTAGAGGGGGAAATACATAGATCAAGAGGTTTGCCCATTGGAAGGATAGGGCATCCACTTTCCAGGCCTTGCTGTGAGGTTCCCTGGTGCAGAATTTGCTGAGCTGGTGGTTGCTATGGGAGGCAAATAGGTCTACCTTTGGGGTACCCCATTTCTGGTTTACAAGGGTGAAGGTGCTGTGGTTTAATTGCCATTTGTGTGGGTCTAGTAGATTTTTGCTCAAGTTGTCTGCCAGAGAGTTTTGGTTGCCTGGCAGGAATTGTGCTAGTAGGTGAATCTGCATAGCTGAAGCAGTGTGCCAAAGGATCATGGCTAGCCTGCATAGTGGGCTCCTCCCTGCTTGTTGATGTATCATCACTGTGGTGTTGTCTGTTTTGATTAGTAGAGGCCCTGGAGAGAGTAGGGGTCTGAAGGCTGTCAGAGTGTGCTTAACAGCTAGCATCTCTTTTTGGTTGATGGGCAGATGAATATGATTTGGGCTCCAGTGGCCCTGAATGCACCTGCCGTCCAGGTGTACACCCCAGGCATAGTCTGATGCGTCTGTGGTTAGGGTCTGGGTGGTGTGGGGTTGTGAAAAGGGAAGTCTCTTGTTGTGGTTGCATGCTGCTGCCCACCAAAGAACATCTTTCCTTAGACAAGGTATGATAGGAATGACAGTTTCCAGGTATTGAGAATGTTGGCATCAAAGGCTTTTTAAGTACCACTAAAGTTTCCTCATATGCAGTCTGGCATTTGGAATTAGTAGAATGCAGGAGGCCATGAACCCTAGAGCTTGCAGGACTTTCCTTGCGGATAACGTGGTTCTGGTGGTCAGTTGAGAGAAGTAGCCTGTCGAATAGGCTTGTTTTTCTGGAGTAAGGAATGACATCTGGAATGCTATGTCGAGGCTTGCTCCCAGGAACACAATTTTCTGACTGATTACTAGTTTGGATTTCTTTTCATTTATAGTGTACCCCAGTGAGGTCAGTAGATCTTTTACAAATGTCAGGTTTTATTGACTGCCTGAATCAGGCAGTCATCCAAGTAGGGATAAATTTGAATATTTCTTTGCCTGCAAAAAGCAATGGCTGGAGCCAGGCATTTTGTGAAAACTCTGGGAGCAGTGGATAAGCCAAAGGGAAGTGCAGAGAACTGATAATGCATAGATCCTGCCCTGAAATGGAGATACTTCCTGCAAGAGTCTCTGACTGGAATGTGCAGATGGGCCTCTTTTAGGTCTAGAGTGGCTAACCAGGCATCTTTGGATAGCATGGGAAGAAGCTGCTGGAGGGTGAGCATTTTGAATTTTGGTACCACCATGAAGGTGTTTAGAATGGATAGATCTAGGCTTGGGCGTCAGGTGCCCTTCTTTTCTGGGTAACAGGAAAAGACTGGAATAGAAACCTTGGGCTATCTGGTCTGCAGAAACAGGCTGAACTGCCCTCATGGAGGGCAGGGAAAGAACTTGGTTTTGTGCCTCTGCCCTGTGGTTTGGAGGAAGATTTGGGAACCCTTTTGGGGTTAGCAGTGTGTGGAAATAAAATTTGTACCCATGGGACACCATGTTGAGGACCCATCGATCATTTGTGATGGAGGGCCAGTTTTTTGCATGGAAGGCAAGTTTTCCTCCCAGGAGCACAAGCAGGTGGGCAGCAGTTAGAGGAGGAGTTGAAAAGTCATTGTGAATTCTTTCCATAATGGGGTGACTTAGCACTCCCTGTTTTAAAAGTGGAGGTACTCTATTGCTTAGATCTCTGCATACCCTGAGACTGTTGTCTGGGGAGGGAGGGGGGGCTGCTTCCCCTAGGTCTAGTCTGAGGTGGCCTTGAGGGGGCTGGAAATGACCAATGTTTTGAGGGATAATGCCTACTGAATCTTGGAGGCTGGGCTTGCAAAAAGTCCTTAACTGTCTGCATAGACTTAGCTATTTCTTCCAACTTTTATAAAACCTCTTCTGCTTTAGTGATAAACAGATAGTCTTTGTTGAGTGGTGCGTCCAATAATTTTGATTTGACATGGTCTGGCAAGGTCTGTTCCTTAAGCCAAGCATGCCTTCTAAGTTCAGAACCTGTTACTGCTGCCATGCAGGATGCTTCTAGGGCATCAAAGCCACATTACAGGGCATGCTTACTAACTTAGCTTGCAGAATACATAAGCTCCAGTAATTCTTTATTTTCTGCACAGTCAGCGAAGGTAGACAGTTTTTGTTTAATAAGTTCCATAGTATGTTGCTGGCATTTCAGCACGTGGAACTGACAATTTAATGTACTAATGGCAAGAGTTGCAGAAGTGTATACTTTACCCCATCTGTCTAAATCTCGGGAATCCCTGTCCAAGGGGGTGGGATTCCTAGCTGTGGTTGCTTTTATTCCCTTAGGTCCTTGGGAGATGACCTCTGGGTCCGCAGTAGGATTTTTGAAAATGAATTTGAGAGAGTCAGGAACTCTGTAGTACTTGTCAGGTTTCCTAGGAGCAGGAGGTAGAGTATCAGGAGTTAAACTGGACTTATAAAATCATCCACAACATCCAGAACAGGAGGAATAGCGAAGGGTCTGTGCTGTGGTAAATCTAAAAATTCCCTGAGTCTCTTTTTGGACTGTGGATAATCCTGGCATTCCCAATGGAAACGCTCTCTCAAGGTATGTAGGGTTTCACCAAAAGAAAAATCCTCTGGAGGAGAGGCAGAAGGCATGGATTCCTCTGCATCTGAATCCTCATAAGCAGATAAGGGCATGTCTTCATAATCAGAAACCTCAGAGTCGTCTGACTCTTGGTCAGACAAAACTGCTGGGGACAAAGTCTCTTACTTTTAGCAGGGGTAAGCTGGCTTCGCCGAATCAACATAAGGTCTTTCGCCATTTTAAGCATCTGAGATTGAGGCAAGGAAGCAGGTGCTTGAAGTTGGGTTGTCGTTTTTTTAGGCGTAATTCATACTCTGGGCCTTAGAAACTTGGTAGCTTTAGAAAGAACTGAAGACGTGGAAAGAGTCGTTGGTTTGTGTCGAATATCGATAGTGCTAAGAACTTCCTCAGAAGCCGGTGCCTGCACAGAGGCTCCGGACCCATCCAAGGTAGAGACATCCGCAGGTTCCGTAGTCGAAGAAGAGTCTCGCTGCATACCTGACTCCGAACGGGTCTCTGTAGCGGCTGAGAATCCATTGAAGTGGGCATCAGGGGCTGCGAAAGCAACTCACTGAGTACCGGCGAACTGGTGACTAGCTTAACAGAAGCGTCGTCGGCAGTTTGGGACCTGTGCGGTCTGTCTCTGTCTTTATCCTTACATTTTTTCGGAAGATCAGTAGATGGATGGCTTACCGAAGCCATTTCGGAATATGGAAGATTGAGAGTGAAAGTAGTTAGCTACGATAAGGGCCCAACAACGTATAGTTCGGGCGTTGAATAAAGCATAAAACGGGCAGCGAGGGACATCGTGGTCTGGGCCTAAACAGGTGATGCAGTAAGAATGGAAATCTCGGTATGGTATTTGCTTTCCACAAGTGAGACAATTAACTTTCCTGACATCGGTTAGAGCAAGAAAAAAGGATCCCCAAAAGGGTACTTAGCTTTAGAAGACTTCAACTTCAATTTCGGAAATGAAAACTCAGGTAGCGGCCGACCGGCACTCGTGCAAACTGCTTCTGCTTCGGGCTCCTCGGCAAGAAAGACTGATGTAATGGTGTCAGCTGCCTGTTTTTATACCACTGACGACCGGACGTCGGTCCTGGAGTGACAGCAACTGACGCAGAAATACTAAGCCTCTTTTATTCAGGCCGACTGAGGGCTACTCCTGGCAGGATAACCCAAGTGTGATGACTGCAGCAGTGAAACACGAAGAACATCCTTCGAATGCAATATGAAAATTTGACATTGCTGCTAACTGAACTTTAATGGTTGAGGAACTAGCCCCTTCCTTAAAAATAAGGCTATAAATTTGAGCATGTTATGTACAGGAGCTGAAAAAGGCTCAACATGATTTTGTTCTGCCCAGTAAACAAATTTTTCCATTTACTTCTATAAAGTTTTCTTGTTGAAGGTTTATGGGAAGAGAAAAGATTATATTGGACAGGGGAAGAGAGTATCGGTTGTCTGGCTATTAATGGAACTGGAGAAAAGTACAGTTTTGTACCCACCATAAATGTAGATGTTCGAAGATCCACATTGCTGCATCATAACAGAAATTAAGCTCTTTCATATAATACTTCATCAGAATCACAACACTAAACACATCCTGCTCTCTTAAGTACCCCACCCTAAAAACCCTAACCAATGAAAAAAAAAGAAATTATGCTCTAACCATAACATTCTATGAGAGTTGTTCATCTCGCCTTTGTTCTTGCACGTGGGTACGGGGAGCTGATCCATTAGCTCCAAGTCAGCAGCTTTCCAAGCTCAAGATCTTTCAGTAGCTCAAGACACAGTACTTATTCCATGATGCTCTCTGACTAACCCTCAGATCTAGTTTGCTGAATCCAGCAACAAAGGAACAGCCTAACATACCCTAAATGTCAGTATGTGCATATATAAAACATATATGTACAGTTAACCACAGGAAGAAGTCTGGTAGAAGTAAAGGACAGTAGACAAACCAAACCAGACCTCCAGTCGTAACCGGTCTTCACGAGCCCAGAGGGGGATGGAGGGGGGGGGATGTAAGAACAATGGCAAGATGAACAACTCACATGGAACGTTATGGTAAGAACATAACTTCTTTATGTGAAGTTGTTCGATCTCGTTGTTTGTTCTTACACGTGGGTAGCATCCCAAGCTCCCAAACCCTGGGTGCCTCACGGGAGTACATTCCTGAGAACAGTGGAACCAAAGGAAGCCCTGTCCACTTTGCAATGAGTGATAAACGTATGTGGTTTTGACCAAGTGGTGGCTGCACAAATGGTGTCCAAAGGCAAATGAGCTGCGTGAGCTAGAGATGTGGATACCGCCCTAGTGGAATGAGCTTTCACCTTGTATTCTAAGGTCTGATTAGTTGGAGTATACAAACGTTATGCAATCTGATAACCATTTAGACAAGGTAACTTTAGACACAGATGGCCCTTTTTTGTTATCAGCGTGAGACAAAAAGCTGCTCAGATTTTCTAAAATCCTTTGTTCTGTCCAGGTAAAATCTCAATTGTCTGTGGACATCAAGTTTATGTAGCATATACTCCATTTTATTAAAATGATGTCTGAAAAAAGTGGGCAACTCAATAGACTGATTCAGATTAGTCTCGGAGCAGACTTTTGGAAGAAAAGTGGGATTTGTCCTGAGAGACACTATCAGGAAAAAATACCAAGTAAGGGGGGCTAAAAGAGTTTGAAGTTCAGAAACTCTACGAGCTGAAGTAATAGCCACCAAAAATAAGGTTTTCCAAGACATAAATTTCAAGGGGCAAGAGGATACAGGCTCAAAGGGGGGAGGCATCAGCTGAGATAATATTAAATTTAAGTTCCATGGTGCAACTGGTTGTCTGATGGGTGGCCTTAGGTGATGAGTCCCTTTCAAAAAGGCTTTACATAATCTGTGTGACATAAGATTAGATCCTTCAATCCCAAAGTGAAAATTAAATATAGCGGCCAATTAAACTCTAACAGTGGCCGCTGCAGCAACTTCCTGAAAAATCGTAGCGAGAAATTCCAGAACCATATCGAGAGGGGCAACATAGGGATCAATAACGCGTTGAGAGGCCCAGTAAACAAATTGTTTCCATTTACTACTGTACAGTTTCCTAGTGGAGACTTTATGAGAGGAAACCAGAATATGTTGTACTTCGGAAGACAGATTATATGACCTGGCTAGGTTGGGAAGTGGAGCAGCCAAGCTGTCAGTTTGAGGGACTGAAGAGAGGGGTGAAGAACTCCTGATGAATGCGTCAGAAGGTCTGGCACTGGGTCCGAAAACCAAGGTTCTTCCAGATGGTATTGATGAAGAAAAAGGGAACCATATCTGCAGAGGCCAAAAAGGGGCTATCAGAATAACCATCCTTCCCGAGCCCTTTGCTTTCAGTAAGAATCTGGGAATCAGTGGGGTTGGAGGAAAAGCATAAAGGAGACCCGAGGGCCAATCGTGCACAAGTGAATCCCTGGGACTGTCCCCCGGTGGAGTGTTCAGGGCAAAGTAGCTTCTGCATTTGGCATTCATCGGAGATGCAAAAAGGTTGCAGCAAGGCTGGCCCCATCTGTGGAATATCATTTCCACCACATTTTGTTTGAGGGTCCACTCGTGGGGTAACAAAATCGCTCTGCTCAGTTTGTCCGCTATCACGTTGGATTTCCCCGGGATGTGCATTGCTAATAGAAAGCACCCGGTGGACACAGCCCACTTACTTGGCATAAGGGGTAAGATTTGGTTCCCCCCCTGTTTGTTGACGTACCAGACCACCGACATGTTGTCTGTCTGAATCGCAATCGTCCCCTGAGGTAGAGAGTCGTGAAAGTGCTGCAATGCTAAAAGCACTGCTCTCAACTACAGGACGTTGATGTGCAAATGACATTCCATCTGTGACCAGGTGCCTTTGGCAGTCTTTCCCTGAAAAAGCCCCCCCCCCCCTATCAGGGAAGTGTCCATGGTCACCGTGGCTAATGGAGGGGGTAATATACATGGTCTACATACCGTCACCTGGTGGCTGTTAAACCAACAGAGAAGGTCTCTCTTGCAAGCATCTGTCAACAGAATCTTGAATGACATCGGGAGCTGTAGGACCACTGGGTGAAAAGCAACCATTGGAGTATCCGCATTTACATCCGGCCCAGAGGTACTGCTATGAGAGAAGTTGCCACTGTGCCTAAGAGTTTTAAAACCTGAAAGGCAGGTACTTTCTTTTCTTGTAACAAGCATGACACCTGATTAGAGAGGTGACTCTTTCTAGATAATTTGACCAAGGCGGTGGTGGTGTCTAGGTCTGCTCCGATAAATGAGATATGCTGGATGGTAATAAAGCAGATTTTTTGAAATTTATGGTTATTCCTAACCGAGAACAGAGATTGATCATATGACCCCTGGACTGAATGAGTTGATGCCTGGTGGTGGCGGATAGGAGCCAGTCATCCAGATACAGAAACACCCGGAATCCTAGACACCTCAGGTGAGCCGTAACTACTGCCATACATTTGGTGAACACTCTGGGGGCTGTAGTGAGACCAAAGGGCAGAGCTCGAAACTGGTAATGACTGGCCCCCAACCGGAAACGCAGGTGATCTCTGGATGGTCTGGCCCTTTTGATGTGATAGTACGCATCCTTGAGATCTAAAGAGCACATCCAATCGCCCGTTCCCAAGAGTATCAACTGAAGGGTGACCATCCGTAACTGCTTCTTTACGAATGTATTGAGTTTGCTGAGGTCTAAAATGGGCCTCCAGTCCCCTGTTTTCTTTGGGACTAAAGACTCTGAAGTAAGTTCTGGATCCTACCTGGTCCACCGGGACTGGCTGGATGACTCTTGTCTAGCAGGTTTTGGATTTCTGCGACTGCTTGATTCCTCAGTCTGGGTGGAACATCAGGGATTCCTTTTGTGGGTAACGGGGGTTCTACAAAGGGAATGAGGTAACCTCTGGTAACTATGTTTTGTACCCAAGAAATTGATGTAATTCCTAGCCAGGCATCTGGGTATAAAGCCAAGCGACCCCTGACTACCCTCCAGAGTAGGACAGTCGGGCCTCCTCTCAGGAGCACTGATAGGGCTTGCCAGGAAACTGCTCCCTGTCACCCTGGTTCTGCGGACCCCCTCTGCTGCCAAAGCGGCGTCTTCCATTATTGCCCCCTCCTCTGCCCCTGAAGGGGGGGGTTCACTAAGTGTGTTCTGGAAAGCTCCTTGGGACTTCTGGAACCACATTTTTCCACCTTTTTGCCCTTGGGGTATGGTCTAGTAGGGGTGGAAAAACTGACTCCTACGGCAGAGAGTCTTTCCTTCCTGCTCACACCTAGTGAGGGTCTCCTTGACTTTAGGCCCAAACAATGAAGAGCCATTAAACGGGGTACTGACAAAGGAAGACTTGAAGGCTTCCACAAAGGAGCACAAGCGCATCCAGGACGGTCTCAGCGGAGCAACCGCTGAACCTCCTGCTCGACTCGATCCCTCGGCTGCATAGGAAATGAGCCGCATGGATGAGTTGACGGAATTAAGGGTAGAAAGCTGAGCTGTAACCTTTTCCGAAATTGCCTCATCTGTGTTACCCTTTAGAGTATCTCCGAGTTCTTGAAGATCTCGTTGAAGGCGAGTAAAATGGGTCAAGTAGTTAAGCGATCTCATGGCATATGTCGCAGAGCTAAAAATGCCTTTCCCGTATCTGTCCATCATCCTAGAATCCTTATTAGGAGGATGGACAGTAGAAGTAGTCTCTGACATCTCTTTCTTGGTGGCCGCCGCCACCACCATGGCATCAACAAGGACTACTTTGGTGAGGAACGATTTCTCTTGAGGGGCAGTGATGAATTTATTGGGCCTCCGAGGGACTGGTTTCCATGGAGTCAGAGGACTCCCACGCCCTTCGAGCGACCAGTTCCATATGTTCGAAGGGCAGAGTAACCCAGGAGGTGGAGGGATGAGAACCAAAGGCCTTCAGGGGCACCGACTCATCCTCAGTAGGGCGAATGGACTGCCAGTCATCCATCTGCTTAAGTATTTCTAAGATGTCCGCAAAGGAGACATCCTCCGAGGGGGGCCGTGGGGACCCTTCCGATTCCTCTAAGTCGGTGTCTGATGTCAAGGATTCCTGAGGGGAATCCAAATGCCTCCTCTTGCAGTCTCTCCTTCTGGGAACTTCATCAGTGGGGGCGTCTGGTGAAGTTTCAGTAGAGCATCACCCAAAGGGGATACCCGAGGCTCTGGGTCTTGTCGCTTAGTAGGTGCTTTAGATGAAGAGGCAGAACTCAGCATCTTCAGGGAGGAAGAGGAGAGACCTGTAGTGTGGGTCTGAGCAGACAACACCCTCCTCATGGCATAGACGGCCCTGGAGTCTTGGCCCGAGGAGGCCAACGGTTCCGAAGAAGATGGAGGCCTTGCAGGTGCCGAGGCAGAGGGCTCCGAACCAGAGGATGGAGCCGAGCTCACCTGCGCCAAAGCCCCAAGGGGAAGCGTCAGAACCAATGCGTCGGTTCGACTCTCCCATCCCCGAAACCGACGAGAGTGTCAGATCAGAGACTTTTCGGACGGCACTGAAGATGTCACCAAAGTCACTAGAACAGGACTCGGCTCCAAGGGTTCCACAACCATCAGATCTTCCGGCTCCGAAGGCCTGGGTTGGCTCGGAGGAGGAGTAGTCACAGGCAATGGGGCGGGAACAGGGCTCGAACCCAGTTGGGACGAAGCTAAGAGCAGTTTAGCCAATGCCGGGTTCTCCAAGAGCCTCTGCACCACACAGTCCACATCAATATCCGACAGGGTCCTTGAAGAGTGGGTCGAAGGGGCCAAAGAAGCTACAGACCTAAGTATTGGAGATTTTAAAGTCTCCGATACCGGCTCCAAAACAAAAGGTTGGTTCAGAATCATCAGTTCGGCACACGGTTCCGAAGACCTAAGAACCGGTCACCGCACCTTAACAGAGGTGCTCGAAGCTGAAGACTTAGGCTCCGAGGACACCCGAGATGACTTCAATCCTTTCAAAGACTTGGAGGTCTGGTCGGACTTGTCCAAAGCTTCCTGAAACTCAGGTGTTAAGAGACCTCGATCACTCAGTTTCCTATGTCTCTCTAACAAAACTCTGCCACTAAAAGAGCGGCAGATGGAACAATCCTCCTGCAAATGAAGAGGTCCCAAACAATAAACACAAGAAATGTGGTCATCTGTGATTGACATTTTTTGACCACAGTCAAATCTTTTAAATCCAGAATTTTGCTTTTGGTCAGCCATCATGTCCAAGAGAAAGCACAATTATCAGATCCCTGATAATATCAAGTACAATAGTACAATCCAATAACAAAGAAGAGAAACACAGAGAAGGCACAATTATCAGATCCTTGATAATATCATGTACAACAGTACAATCCAATAACACAGAAGGGAAACACAGAGAAGGCACAATTATCAGATCCCTGATAATATCAAGTACAACAATACAACCCAATAACAATCCAATAACAATCTAGCCAAAAGGTGGGATAGGGGGGAAAATTGACCGATCCCTGTACAACTATAGCAAAGGATGTAACCAACAGAAGAGAGGGCAAGGCCCAAGAGCAACTCGCTCCAATAAAACACACTAAACAGGGACAAAGCCCTAAACAAAGACAGTATAAAGTACAGTTTTGTACCTACCATAAATGTAGATGTCCGAATAGGAATGCATCTGCAGTCCTTACAAATGGGTTGTCCTGTCGTCAGGCAGCCCTTCGGTCGGCCGGATTCCAAAGTCTGGGTCTGGCCTCGGCTGGTGTCGCACTTCACCCGACGTCATAGCTGCAGTTCTTCGGTTATAAAGGCATCAGCCGACGCCATTTTCCTCAGTGTTTCTTGCCCCAGATGCCAGTTGCCCTCTTGGATAGCTAAATTTTGGATAAATGCCAATGTTTCCAAATAGTAGAAGGCAAACACAAAAAATAAGCATGTATGTACATATATACAAACAAATACACCATAAGAGATCCCCCCCAGCTAGCTATTAGATGGGCAAATACCCTAGGAATACCTCAGAGGGGAAGGAGGGTGGGTAATCCTGATTGCAGATGCATTCCTATTCGGACATCTACATTTATGGTAGGTACATAACTGTACTATGTTCCTTCAAGGATACATCTGCAGTCCTTACAAATGGGTAGAATACCATAGCCAAACTAGGGGAGGAGGAAGAAGAAATCATGGTGTATTTAGGATCCCTTGCAAAACAGCAGTGGCAAACCCTGCTCGAGATCTAGAGTATAAAGGTAAGTTATAATGCTTGGCAAATGTATGCACGGAGGTCCAAGTAGCAGCCTCTATAATGTCCTTGGTAGCCACTCCTCGTGAGAAAGCTGTGGTAGTGGCTGTAGCCCTTGTAGAATGAGGCCTTATGTTCTGTGGAGTTTGCTTTCCATGGTAGGAGTAGCAGAATCTGATGCAATTTCCAATCCACTTGGAGATTGTCTGTTTTGAAATTGCTTTTCCTTCCCTTCCTGTTGCATATGCTACCAGAAGCTGGTCAGTTTTTCTATTGCCCTTGGTTCTGTCCAGGTAGTAGCGCAACTGTCTATGTACATCCAAAGTATGCAGCAGTCTTTCCCCCCTGTTCTGTGGATTGGGGAAGAATGTAGGTAGGTGGATAGCGTGGTTTAAAGACACTCTGGATACCACCTTAGGCATAAATGTAGGATTTGTTCTCATGGACACTCTGTCTTGATGGAAGATTAGGAAGGGTTGTACTGCCATTAAAGCCTGTAGCTCAGAAACCCTTCTTGCTGAGGTAATTGCCAGCAGGAAAGCAGTTTTCCAGGATAGGTGTTGAAGTTCTGCTGTTGCTGCTGGTTCAAAGGGGAGTGTCAATTTTTCTAGCACAAAGTTCAAGTCCCATGCTGGCAATGGTGGTTTCCTAGGAGGTTTTACATTTTTAATTCCTCTCAGAAACTGCCTAAGTAGAGGATGCGAGAAGACAGGGGGATCGAAGCTGTATTCTGCAGAAATAGCTGATGCATGTATCTTGATGGAGGAATAGGACAGGCCTGTATGGAAAAGCTCTGCCAAATACTCCAGGATGTTGGCTATGTCTACCTTTGACACATCTTTTCCCCTTTCAGTACTCCAAATGAGAAATCTTTTCCATTTTCCTGCATAGTTCCTTCTTGTTGAAGGTCTGCGAGCCTCAAGGATAATGTCTTTAACCCTTTGGGATAAATCTGGGTTAGTTGCTCTTATGTAATGTTCCAGGCAGTCAGCTGCAGAGTTTTCAGGTTTGGATGCAGGGTGTTGTAGCCGCTCTGAGTTAACAGCAAAGGAATCAGGGGTAGTGTCCACATTTGTCCCCGAGACATGCTCCTTAGTAATGGGTACCAATGTTGTCTTGGCCAGTCTGGAGCTATCAGAATTATCCTTGGACGTTCCTCTTTGATTTTCAATAGCACCTTGTGCATCAAAGGAAGAGGTGGGAATGCATATGCTGTCAGGCCTTTCCAACTGAAGGATAGAGAGTCCACCTTCCAAGCAAGTGGGTGGTACGTCCTTGTGCAGAATTTCTTGAGCTGGTGATTGAGTGGGGATGCGAATAGGTCTATTTGTGGTAGTCCCCATTTCCTTGTGATGGCCTTGAAGATGTCCGGGTGTAGCATCCATTCGTGAGCATCCGAGGTAGTTCTGCTTAATATGTCCGCGAGGATGTTTTCTTTTCCCGGTACAAAAATTGCTTGTAACTGAATGTTGTAGCTCAGAGCCATATTCCATAGGTCCAGTGCCATCCGGCATAGAGGGTATGAATGAGTGCCTCCCTGTTTGGTGATGTACCACATGACTGTGGTGTTGTCTGTCCTTATCATCAACTGCCCTTCTTGGAGGAATGGTCTGAAATTCTGGATTGCCAGTTTTACTGCCAGCATTTCCTTTTGATTTATGTGCAGGTGCAGCTGATCTTGAGTCTATAAGCCTTGTATGCACTTGCCCAGCATGTGGGCCCCCCAACCGAGGTCTGAGGCGTCCGTTGTGATGGTTTGGCTTGGTTGAATGCTGTGGAAGGGCAAACCTGGGTTTGACTGGCATGCCTGAGCCCACCATAGGAACTCTTGTTTCAGGCATGGGATTAGTGGTATTTCGGTTTCTAGGCTCTGCCTGTGTTGAGACCATAAATTCTTCAGGTACCACTGTAGCTTTCTCATATGTAGTCTGGCATGAGGGACCAGGATTATGCAGGATGCCATGAAGCCCAAGGCCTGCAGTACTTTCCTTGCTGTTAGTTGGTTCTGCTTTGTTAATGCCAAGAAGTAGAGAGGAAGTTGTTCTTGTTTTTCTGCAGTTAGGAATGCCATCTGTTTTGCTGTGTCCAATTCTGCACCTAAGAAGGTTATTCTTTGGGATGGTATCAGTCTTGATTTTTATATTGACTGTATATCCCAGGGCTTGCAGTAAGCAAATGACTCTTTGTAAGTCTTCTGTTAGCTTGTTTCTGTTGTCCGCTTGTATCAGGCAGTCGTCCAGGTATGGATATATTTGGATTCCCTGAAGCCTGCAGTGAGCGATTACTGATGCCAGGCATTTCGTGAACACTCTGGGCGCAGTAGATAAGCCAAAGGGCAATGCTGAGAATTGATAATGCTCTGATCCTGCAAGAAATCTGAGGTATCTTCTGCAATTTGGTCGTATGGGGACGTGCAGGTATGCCTCCTTGAGATCTAGAGTCACCAGCCAAGACTCCTTGCCCAGCATGGGAAGAAGTTGCTGTAGGGTCAGCATTTTGAATTTTGGAACAATGATGAATGTGTTTAAAGCGGACAAGTCGAGAATAGGCCTCCAATTTTTCTCTTTTCTTGGTACCAGGAAGAGTCTGGAGTAAAATCCCTTTCCTTGTTCCATAGATGGTACCCTTTCCACAGCTCTCATCTTTGCTAATTGAGCTATTTGTTTTAGAGCTTCAGTCTTTTGATTTGGTGGTAGGTTTGGCATTCCTCTTTTTCCTGGTAAAGTATGGAAATGAAACCTGTAGCCTTGGTCTATAGTTTGCAAAATCCACTTGTCTCTTGTGATGCAGTGCCAGTTTTTTGAAAATAAGGCTAACTTTCCGCCTAAGGGTGCTGCTATTTGTTCCCTGGTAGGCGGTGTCAGAGCCAAGTCACTGTGATTGTCCTGTTGCAGTGGTTGTAGTTGTGTCTGTGCCTCGCTGGTTGTTACCTTGCCACTGGCGTCCCCTGTAGGCACCTCCTCTGAATTGGTTTCTGCCTCGAACGCCTATTCCTGCCTCTCTGTGTTTTAGAGGAGTCTGGAAAGGACCAATTTTTGGAAGGCCAGTTCCTGCTAAACCTTGGAGGCTGAACCTGTAAGAAATCTTTCACTGTTTGTACAGATTTTGCCTTCTCTTCCATTTTCTTCAGTACCTGCTGAGCAGGAGAACCAAATAAATTGACCTTATCCATAGGAGCATCTAACAGTTTTGCTTTAACATGATCCGGCAAGACCTGTTCTTTCAACCATGCATGCCTTCTGATAACTGTGCCAGTCATGGCTGATCTAAAGGAAGCCTCCAGTGCATCATAGCCACATTTTAAAGAATGGTTACTAACCTGCTGAATGTTATGCATCATTTCTAGAACATATTTCTTATCTAAAGAGCCATCAGAGGACAGTTTCTTAGTTAACTGATCAAGCATAAACTCCTGGTATTGGATCATATGAAACTGACAGTTCAATGCTCTAGCTGAGAGAGTAGCAGAGGTGTATACTTTTTTACCCCATCTCTCTATGGACCTGGATTCCCTTTCAGAGGGGAGGGGATTTTTAACTGAGGTCGAAGCTACTGCCTTAGGCCCCTGGGAGATAGTCTCGGGATCTGCAAAAAGAGCCTTGTATAAATGGTGATGTGTGTCCGGGACCCTGTAGAACCTATCGGGCTTAGCAGGGGCTGGAGGCAAAGTATCAGGAGCAGTGCAGGCATCATTAAATGCATCATCTACAACAGGAAGAACTGGAGGTACAGCTAAAGGCCTATGTTGTGGTAAATGCAAAAAAGTCCTAAGCCTTTTCCTTGAATCTGAGAAATCTTGCCCCTGCCATTGAAATTGCTCCCTCATGGCATGTAAGGTTTCCCCAAAGGAAAATTCCTCTGGTGGAGAGGCAGAAGGAATCGATTCCTCAGCATCGGAGTCTTCATAAGGAGAAAAAGGAGCCTCTGGATGGTCTGTATTGTCTGAATCATCTGAGGACACTGGCTCAGGGGGCTCTGCTCTAGGTCTCTTTTCTGGAGGTGGTTGAGAGGCCCTGTCTGGATGAGGTTGGGATCACCTTATTAGAGAGATGAGATCCTCTGCTAGAGTAAGCATTTGGGAACTGGAGCTGGGCCTGTGAGAGGGGGGCTTAGCAGGCACAGACTTAGAAGTTTTGGCTGCTTTAGCCCTGGCAAAGGCCTTTATGGACATGGCTGCAGGCGGCCTAGCAGCACCACGTGCAGGGGTTGAAACATCCAAAGGGATGGTGTCCGATAATTCTTGTGAAAGCACAGTAGCAGGTTGAATTTCAGAGGCCGATTCAACCAGGTTAGAAGGGGCCTCGGTAGTAGTCATGGATTCGGCTGAAGTTAGAACCGTTTGCTCGGTTTCGGCCGAAACCGAGACACTCGCTATTTGCTTAACCGCAGTTTCGGCCGAAACCGCGGACCGCGAGTGTCGGTCCTTTTCTTTGCGTTTCTTAACTTGTGAAGTCGGAGGATCCGACGGCATTATGTACGCGAAATCTGAGCCGAAAAACTGTTCAGCAAACTCCGACCGACGTCTAAGCGTCCATCGGTTGAAAGAAGCACAGGCTAAACAAGCTGCTACGTCGTGGTCTGGGCCTAAACAAGGTAAGCAGTAAGAGTGGAAATCTTTATGAGGTATTTGTTTCCCACAAGTTAAACAGTTATTCACTTTTTCTGACATCGGCTGAGGCAAGAAAGAGTCCCCAACGGGTACTTAGCTTTAGAAGTCTTCGAAGTAGTATTCTGTAGTAGTAATCTCTGGATCTGACCGACCGGCACTTGCGAATAGCTTCTGCTTCGGGCGCCACGCGGCAAGAAAGACTGGGGAAAATGGCGTCGGCTGATGCCTTTATACCCGAAGAACTGCAGCTACGACGTCGGGTGAAGTGCGACACCAGCCGAGGCCAGACCCAGACTTTGGAATCCGGCCGACCGAAGGGCTGCCTGACAACAGGACAACCCATTTGTAAGGACTGCAGATGCATCCTTGAAGGACATCAAGGGGTACTGGTAGAAATACACACATATATATATATATATATATATATATATACACATACACATATCTATCTATATATATATATATATATATATATATATATATATATATATATATATAAATGTAAACTTAGTGTAGAATATACTTCTTAATAAACCTTCACTGGTCCGAGCACGCTGAAGACTTGCGATCTATTGCAGTGTCAAACTAAATCTGAGGGTTAGTCGGAGCATCATGGGATAGGTACTGTGCCTCGAGCTACTGAAAGATCTTGAGCTTGGAAAGCGGCCGACTCAGAGCCAATGGATCGGCTCCGTATCCATGTGTAAGAACAAACGTCGAGATTGAACAACTTCACATTAACACATACATTAACCCATACTATGACTGTTAAAAAAGTGATGTGAAATATGACCCAGCAAACAGAGCCTCACAATGCATTTAAACATTTAATGTTAATAATATAAATTAATACATTTATATCAAAACTAATTCATATGCATAAAATGGATTTCATAAACGTAAATATATATTTTATATACATATATATACATATATATATATATATATATATATATATATATATATATATACATATATATATATACATACATACATATATATATACATACATACATACATATATATATATATATATATATATATATATATACATACATATATATATATATATATATACATATATATATAAACATAAACAGGTCGACAGCCTAAGAAATATATGTGGAATCATACCACATATGATTTCAACTTTAAAATGCTAGCTATAGAGGTACTTTCATTCAAACCTGGGGGAGAAGTAGCACTGAGCCTCAGTTGCCACCTCAGCTCCTTGGTTTCTAACATATCTTCCCAGGGTCCCCCCCTGAGGTCCCCTTTGTAAACGTTCCAAAACAAAGAAGCTGAAGCTGTGGTCCTTATGCTCACTAATGTGCTTGGCCAATGCATTTTTTTATATCCCCCTTCCTGATGTCCAATCCATGCTCATACATACGCTCCTTAAACTTTATCTTAGTTTTCCCCACATAGAAATATTCGCATTTTGAGCATCTGGTGACGTATATAACCCGCACCGAGTTACAATTACTGTGAATCCTTCAAAAAATGTGAAAATGATTCACTGTGACACAATCTCCTTCAAAGACCATTTTGCATTGGGCACAACTGCCACACCTATAAGTTCCCCATTTTTTGTTTGTAAACTCCAATCCATGGTCAAAAGTGCCCTGCTCCAAATGATTCTTCAAGGTTTTCCCTCTCCTACATATGATTTGGGGTTTTTGGTTAGCCACCATGCTCATTTCCTTAAAATGGGAAAAAATGTGCCAATATTTGTAAATAATGCTTCTAATCTGGGCAGCCTCATTGCAATATTGTGTACTAAAAGCTCTTTGTAAATCCAACCTACTTGTACCACCTCTCCTGAAAGAACTGCTCCCTCAAACTTCATGGGAACAAATAAGGAGAATAATCTCTCCGGTTTGTCTTTTGACTGTTATAGCCCTACACCATCTGCATGACTATCTGAATAGAGTACCCTCTCCTAGAAAACATGTGAAAAAAGCTTTCGCTTCTTTGTTTTGGAACGGTTACAAAGGGACCTCAGGGGGGACCCTGGGAAGATCTGTTAGAAACCAGGGAGCTGAGGTGGCAACTGAGGCTCAATGCTGCTTCTCCACTGGGTTTGAATGAAAGTACCTCTATAGCTAGCATTTTAAAGTTGAAATCACATGTGGTATGATTCCACATATATTTCTTACGCTATCAACCTGTTTTAATATGTATATATATTTGTTTACCATTAAAAGTTGGAGTCCGTTTCCAATGACTGCCTCCTGAGTGTATTTTTTGGAAATTTATGGTTACTCCCAGATGAGAACAAGTCTGAAGAACCTGATCTCTTGCCCATATCAACTGATGCCTGGTCTGGGCGGTAATAAGCCAGTCCTTTAGATACGGAAACACATGGAATCCCTACAGTCTCAAGTGAGCTGCTACTACTGCCACATTTGGTGAAGACCCTTGGGGCTCTGGTGAGACCAAAGGGCAGAACTTTGAACTAGTAATGACTGGCTCCCAGCTGGAAGCACAAAATCACATAAGAGCGTCAAGGTATGTCTCTTGATGGAAATACCTGAACCCGCTGCCCTAGAGGTTCCTTCAGCTACATGCAAAATCAGTCTCATGGATGAATTCTAAATAGATTGCACAGTAGCCAATTGAGAAGTCATGGATGATTGGATCTTTGCAGAAATGGATCTTGAGAGGGTATTTGACATTTCCTTAATCAAATCCTTCTGTAACCTGGTAAAATGTGCCAAATAATTCAGTGATCTTAAGGCAAAGGTCGCTGATGCATAGACATTTTCCAAACTTGTTCATCACCCTAGGCTCCCTGATAAGGGGATGAACAGTGGAATTCCCTTTGGCAAATTCCTTTCTGGTGGCCACTGCCATGACCATGGCATCAAAAGGCACCCCTTTACCCCAAAACTGCTTATCCGAAGGTGGCGTCAATCTTCTCTGGTCTCTGGGGTATGGGCTTGACTGGGTCAGATTTCTTTCATGCCTTCAGAGAGATCAATTCTATAAGCATGTTTGCGGGCAGGGTAAACCAGGAGGTAAACAGGCCAGTACCGAAAGCCTCGAGAATATAGACTCCTTGGATGAGGGGATGCTGGGCATCCACCCACCTCCCTGTTTTAAGATCTCAAGGATGTCTCCACAAATGAGACACCTTCTGGAAGAGATAGTGGGGACCCTTCACCTTCATCAAAGTCCGCATCCTCTGTGACTGTCTCTTGAGGAGAGTCCAAATGCTTCCTCTTGCATTATTTCTTCCTAGGGACCTTCTCAGTGGGACATTCTGGGGAGGTATCGGAAGAAACTATTACCCTGCTGGGAAACTTTGGGGTCTTGGACTGGCTGTCCCTGTGGTAAAAAGTGATAAGGCTCCAAGCGCAGAGACATCATGGTAAAGGTGGAAGATCCGAGGGGGGGGGGGGGTTGAATCTGTCTGTTCTGTTTGGCCAGAAAAAACCCTCTTCACAACCTTGAAGGCTGATCATTCTGGAGAAAAAGATGACCCTAACTCCAAAAAGACACTCCTTCTGGGCTGTTGTCTTCCCCCATTCCGAAAGCAATCTCCCAAAGGTGGAAGCTAGAGCCAAGTTATCCAGTCCTGAGGTTCAGAAGCACAGAGATGGTTCCGACAACTTTGGAGTCAAAG
This sequence comes from Protopterus annectens, assembly GCF_019279795.1. Lineage (NCBI taxonomy): Eukaryota > Metazoa > Chordata > Ceratodontiformes > Protopteridae > Protopterus > Protopterus annectens. The sequence continues at coordinate 1,272,160,564 of NC_056731.1, read as the reverse complement.
CCAACACCTCGGATCTGACAGGAAAGCTATGGCTCCAAGAGCCCATTAGCCAGAACCAGAGCACTCAGAGTAAATTTCGGATCCAAAGATATGGTCATCTTTGGATCCAAGCCAGATGAAGCAGAAAGGCTCAGATCCATTGACTCAAACAGTTGAAGGAATCAGAGGAGGAACTTCAAGTGGGAGTGTGGTCAAAGGATGGACTTCCTGACCCAAAGGTGTAGTAGCAGGTAAGGCACCAGTCTAACTCTGCACTGAGAGGATTTTCCACACCACTCTTTTCACATCTGTGTCCATCAAACTTCTGGAAGAATGAGTGAAAATGCCAGAAGACTACTTGGGTTGCCGATGCTCTAAAAAGGGTGAGGGCACCCCTGAAGGTACCGGATTCTTCGGCGAATATCTCATCCTGGGAAGAGGTATGGGGCTTGAGGCAGTTGGATCCATCATTTTCTTCTTTGGATCAGAAGGTGAGGAACTTTCTGATCTTACTGGATCAACCTTAAGCATTTTTTTAGTCAGTTCAGAAACCTGGGTGGATGAAGTGCATGGTTTCAGAGACAAAGGCTTCAAGTCCTTACTTTTACTATTGGGGGACATAGCCCCAGATAAAGCCTCTCCGAAAGCAGATGGCAGCAATCCTTTTAAAATAAACCTATTCTTTCTATCAAAGCCCTAGGATTAAACCCGTGGCAGACTGAACAATCCTCTTGTAAGTGTAATGGACCAATGCAGTACACGCACAGTGTGTGCATCTGACATAGGTAGTTTGTGACCATACTTAACACATTTTTTTAAATCCAGCAGGGCCTTTTTACATTATACTGCCACTATAAAAGAAAAAATTTTAAGTAAAAACTTTTTTTTTCTTTAAGACGAAAAGGCAAGAAAAAACTACCAGCAGTGGTAATAAGAGAAGTGTAGAAAAGAAAGGAAAGTACTAACAATAGTAATCCAAGAGGTACACACTGCATCAAAGCGAAACTGTAAAGACATATTGAAAGTAAAATTACTAACTATGGTAACAAAGAGACAAAGTCGTAAAGGGTAAGGGGCAAGAAAAGAAATGAAATATTAAAAGATGAGTTATAAAGATAATTTTTACTTAGCTGAAAAAGCTTGAGAGCTAGGTCAACCCAAGTCTTTTGTGGAAAGTGGCAAACAAGATTTGAGGTAATTTGGGTTGGAGCATTATGGGTAAGGAAGGAGCTTGAGAGTTTTTGGTTACCACGAGCTTTAGTAATGGCAGAGTTTGATCTGAGGATTGGCTCTGAACCCATCTTTTGAGGATAGAATGAAAATGGACAGCACCAGATTAACACAATTTGCATGAACTCAAACCCAAATGTCTGTCGTTTAGTGTCTAATCCTCAATAACTGACAGAAAAAGTACAGTTGTGTACACTTACCATAAATGTAGATGTTCGAGTGTATTCATTGTTGCAGTCACCACACTTGGGTTATCTGCCTGCAGGTGGCCCTCAGTCGGCCCGAATAGATTTCTGCGTCGGATGCCGTCGCCTCATCCATAACGTCAGGTCGTCGGGGTATAAAACATACAACCGATGCCATCACATCAGTTTTTCTTGCAGCAGATGTCAGGAGCCCCCAAAATAGGAAGCAATCAAATGGTGTGGAACACCTCCAGTAAAAAGTAAATACCATTTCCATAAGATATAGCCAAAAAAAAGAGGATAGGTAGAAAGTATAGAAAGACGGGAGCTGGAGGGATGGTAACCAGGACTGCAACAGTGAATACACTCGAACATCTACATTTATGGTAAGCATACACAACTGTACTATGTTCATGTTTCATTGTTGCAGTCATCACACTTGGGTTGATTCCCAAAGCTGAGGAAGGGTGGAGGCAGTCTAGTAAGGCTGGCTAGCAGGCCTTGTAAGACTGCTGTGGCAAATCCAGCTCTGGATTTGGAAAAGATAGGTAAGTGGTAATGCTTGGCGAAGGTGTGTACAGAACTCCAAGTTGCAGCTTCCAGGATGTCACTGGTAGGGACTCCCCTGAGAAAAGCTGTAGAAGTAGCCCTAGTGGAATGAGGCCTGATACACTGTGGGGTTTTCCATGGTGTTTGTAGCAGAAATGGATGCAGTGTGCTATCCATTTAGAAATGGTTTGTTTCGAAATGGCCTTGCCCTCTGCCCCTGCAGCAAAGCTGACCAGCAGCTGGTCAGATTTTCTGAAAGGTTTAGTCATGTCAAGGTAGAACCTGAGCTGTCTGTGCATGTCCAAGGAGTGCAGGATCCTTTCCCCTTTATTCTGAGGATTAGGAAAAAAGGTTGGCAAATGGATGGATTGGTTTAAAGCCACACTGGATACCACCTTGGGCATAAAAGATGGGTTAAGTCCTGAGGGAAACCCTGTCCGCATGGAAGATAATGAAGGGTTCCACAGCCATAAGGGCCTGTAACTCATACACTCTTCTTGCTTAAGTAATGGCTAGCAGTAAGGCTGTTTTCCAAGAGAGGAATTTTAACTCTGCTGTAGCAGCAGGCTCAAAAGGGGGAAGAATGAGCTTGTCTAGTACCAAGTTAAGGTCCCAGGCAGGAGTGGGAGCTCTCCTTGGGGGTCTTAAATTGTTAGTTCCTCTCAGGAACTGTTTGATCAGAGGGTGAGAGAAGAGGGGTGGCTCAGTATTGCAATGGTCTGAGATGGCAGAGGCATGAATCTTAACTGATGAGAAGGAGAGGCCTTTGTGGAGCAGCTCTGCTAGGTAATTTAGGATTTGAGGCAAGGAGGACACAGCTGTGTCCTTCCCTTGAGACTGGCTCCAAGAACAGTATCTATTCCACTTTTCTGAATAGGATTTCCTAGTACTGGGCCTCCTGGCCTCAAGGATAACATCCACCACCTGTCTGCTGAGGGTTGCTGGTGATGTATTCAGGGAATAAGCCAGGCTGCATGGTTCAGGGTTGGCAGCTGAGGATGCCAAATCTGTTCCTCCTGCTGGGACAACAGAGAGGGGGTCTGCTGTAGGTGCCAGGGTGGCACTGCTGTCTGAGTAGGAGTGGGTACCAGCGCTGGCGTGGCCAGTCTGGTGCAATAAGGATCGTCCTTGGCCTGTCCTGTTTGATCTTGAGGAATACCTTTGGAAGGAGAGGCAGAGGGGGAAAAGGCACGGATTGAGAGGTTTTCCCATGTGAAGGATAGAGCCATCCACTTCCCAAGCTTGGCTGTGGGGAATTTTGGTGCAAAATTTGTTTAGTTGATGGTTTTGGGGAGACACAAAGAGGTCCACCTCTGGTGTCTCCCACCTGTGTATTAGAAGTTTGAATGAGTTTGATTCCAGTTTCCACTCGTGTGGGTCCATTCGATTTCTGCTTAAGTCGTCTGCCAGTGAATTTTGTTTGCCTGGCAGGAACTGAGCTTGCAGGTGCAGTAGGTTGCTTAAGGCTGTGTTCCACAGTGTCATGGCTAACCTGCAGAGTGGGTAGGAGTGAGCCCCCCCCCTGCTTGTTTATGTACCACATAACTGTGGTGTTGTCTGTATTTATCAGGAGTTGTACTGGCAGGATACGGTATTTGAAGGCTGTCAGTGCATTCTGTACAGCTAACATTTCTTTTTGATTGATATGCTGGTGAATTTGTCCTGGGCTCCATTTGCCTTGAATGCATTTGTCTGCCATGTGAGCCCCCCATGCATAGTCTGATGCGTCTGTTGTCGAAGTTTGGACGGCAGGGGGTTGTGAGAAAGGGGGTCCCTTGTTGTGGTTGCAAGCCTCTAACCACCAAAGGAACTCTGTCCTTAGGCAAGGAATGATAGGAATCACTGCTTCCAGGTCCTGGGAATGTTGACACCAGAGACTTAAGTACCATTGGAGTTTCCTCATATGCAGTCTTGCATATGGAAATCAGTAGAACACGAGGCCATGAACCCTAGAGCTTGTAGTATTTTTCTTGCAGACAGCTAGGTTTGGGTGGCCAGTAGTTTGAAATAAGTTGTCAAATAAACCTGCTTTTCTGAAGTGAGGAATGCCATCTGGGAAGCTGTGTTCAAGCTTGCTCCCAGGAATACAATCTTTTGGCTGGTTACCAGATGTGATTTCTTTTTGTTGATGGTATACCCCAGAGAAGTTAGGAGTCTCTTTACAAACGTCAGGTGCTGAAGTAGCAATTCCTGTCTGCCTGAATCAGGCAATTGTCCAAGTATGGGTAAATTTGAATATTTCTCTGCCTGCAGTAAGCAATGGCTGGAGCCAGGTACTTTGTGAATACCCTGGGCACAGTAGATAAGCCAAAGGGAAGTGCAGAGACCTGCTAGTGCATAGAGCCTGCCCTAAAACGTAGATATTTCCTGCAAAATTCCCTTATGGGGATATGTAGATAAGCTTCTTTTAAGTTTAGGGTGACTAGCCAGGAATCCTTGGCTAGCACAGGAAGGAGCTGCTGGAGTGTAAGCATTTTGAATTTTGGTACCACCAGGAAGGTGTTTAGGGTTGACGGATCCAGATTAGGGTGCCAAGAGTTCTCTTTCCTGGGCACCAGGAACAGCCTGGAGTAGAAACCCTGTCCCCTTTGCTCTGTTGGCAAAGGTTGAATAGCCCCGATACTGAGAAGAGAAAGTACTTGCTTTTGGGCCTCTGTTCACTGGTTTGGAGGAAGGTCTGACAATCCGCTTGGGGTTGGCAGAGAGTGGAAATAGAATCTGTATCCCTGGCATACAATGTTTAAGACCCATTGGTCCTGGGGAAGATACTCCCAGTGCAAGTACTTGGGCATGGCTGGGAAGGGCTAAGGACAAGGCATTGTGAACTTTTTCCATAGAGAGGTGGCTTACCACTCCCAGTTTTTGAGGAGGGAGCACTCCATTGTTGAGATCTGTGTATACCCTGAGACTGTAGTCTTTGTGGTCTGTTGCCCCTGGGTTTGGGCTGAGAAGGTCTGGAAGGGACTGGAAAGGACCAATTTTTTTTAAGGCCAATGCCTACTGAATTTAGGTGGCTGTACCTGTAAGAAATCTTTAACGGGTTGCATGGATTTAGCTTTTTCTTCCATCTTTTTAAGAACTTCTGCTTTACAGCCAAACAAACATTTTTGGTTTAATGGAGCATCAAGTAATTTTGCCTTGGCATGGTCTGGCAAGATTTGTTCCTTCAGCCAAGCATGCCTTCTCAGAACAGATCCAGTGACAACAGCACTGCAAGATGCTTCTAAGGCATCAAAACCACAATGCAAAGTATGTTTACCAACTAGGTTTGCAGAATGCATTAAGTCTTGTAAGTCCTTATTTTCTGCACAATCAGGAATCAACATTTTTTGTTTAATTAGATCAATAATATGCTGCTGGTACTTCAACATGTGAAACTGGCAATTTAAAGCCCTGATGGCAAGAGTTCCAGAGGTATATACCTTCTTACCCCATCTGTCTAGAGCCCTAGAATCCCTGTCCGAAGGGGTAGGGTTTTTGGCTGTAGAAGCCTTAATACATTTAGGTCCCTGGGAAATGGTCTCTGGATTCGCAGTGGGATTTTTAAAGAGAAATTTGTGAGTCAGGTACTCTGTAGTATCTGTACAGGCTTTCTAGGAGCAGGTGGCAAAGTATCAGGGGTAAGGCTGGATTCCATGAAGACATCATCTACAATATCCAGGGCAGGGGGAATAGCTAGAGACCTATGCTGAGGCAAGTCTAAAAATTCCCGGAGTCTCTCTTGGACTGTGGGTAGTCTTGGCATTCCCAGCGGAAATGCTCTTAGGGTATGCAAGGTTTCACCAAAAGAAAGGTCCTCGGGGCTGAGGGAATTGACTCTGCATCTGAGTCCTCATAGGTAGATAAGGGAATGTCCTGATAATCACAGGGGTCAGAGTCATCAGACTCATGGCCTGAAGAATCTGAAGGAAAATCAATTCTGTCTCTTTTAGGTTCATAGGTTGGTACTAGGGCTTTCGGCCCTAGGGCCTATACAAACCTAGCCATAACAATTCCTTGCCTATTTCTTCCCACACTATTTACTTCCTTGGACCCCTGTCTAGCAGGGCGACTGACATGATCCCCGGGGTGAATTTCCTTTCTCCCATCCAATCGTCATTTTAGAGGGGGAAGGCTGGCTTCCCTTAAAGTAGTAAGTTTTTCAGCCACTCCAAGCATTTGTTTCTATGGCATGGGAGCTTGAGAATGTGCTTTGGTCGTCCGGTTCCTAGGCGTAGTGCGAACTCTGGGCCTGAGAAATTCGGTAGATTTAGTCATTAACAAAGTAGTCAGTTTAATACGAACATCGGAAGGTCTGAATACACAATGAGAAGCCGCTGCCTGCACAGCGGCTCAAGACCCATCCAAGGTAGAGACAGCCACAGGTTCCATAGTCGAAGAAGCATCTCGAGGCATAATGGACTCCGAATGGGTCTCAGTAAAGGCCTGCAAATCTGTAGAAGCGGTAACAGGGGCTGCGAAAGCTCCTCACTGAGTACCGGCGGACTGGCAACTAACTTAACGGAAGCGTCGTCAGCAGTTTTGGACCTATGTGGTCTTTATCTTTGTGTTTTTTCGAAAGATCGGTAGTCGGATGGCTTACCGACGCCATTTCAGAATACGGAGAATGAGCGCAAAAGAACTGAGACAAAAACAGCCCAACGATGAATAGTTCAGGTGTTGAACAAGGCACAAAACTGACAGCGAGGGACGTCGTGGTCTGGGCCTAAACAGGTAATGCAGTAAGAATGAAAATCTCTGAGGTATTTGCTTTCCACAGGCAAGACAATTGTTAACTTTTTCTGACATCGGTTAGAGCAAGAAAAAAGGATCCCCAGTGGGGTACTTAGCTTTATAAGACTTCAGGTTTGAAACTTGAAAAATTAAAATTTCAGGTAGCTGCCGACCGGCACTTGCGAACTGCTTCTGCTTCAGGCTCCCGCGCAGCAAGAAAAGCTGATGTAATGGCATCAGCTGCATATTTTATACCCCTGACGACCTGATGTCATGTGAGGCGACAGCATCTGACGCAGAAATCCCAAGACTCTGGCATTCGGGCCGACTGAGGGCTACCTGCAGGCAGATAAACCCATGTGTGATGACTGCAACAGTGAAACACGAAGAACATCAACAAATTTTATGCGGAACAAACCAAAAATATGAGTAAAAAATCTGGACATTTTCGCAAAAATCTGGATAGTTGCGAGATGAGGCTTTGTTAGTAAACTAAATGTGTTGCATGTTTGTAGTAATAAAAAATATGTTTTTGAAACTGTTCCTTAATATGACAAGAGAGATGTTGAAGAGAAAAGTGTGATTAATGGAAGGAGGTTACCACAGAATGAGCTTTTGATCTAAGGAGGTTAATAAGAAATAGAAGTTATGTACTTACCATAATTTGGCATCTGTGTTGTCCTATTTAACTATGCATCATGAATGAGTCTTCAGATCAGACTTGGCCATTTTCCCAGACATACGATCTGAGCCTCTAACTCCTCCCACTCCCACAACGTCTCAATTCTCTTTAAACCCTCAGATCGAGTTTGCCACCCCTTCCTGAAGATAATCCAAAACATAGTTAGACAGTACAGAAAATGGCCAACAGGAGCCCAAACTAGGAAACAGTGGGCTCCATACCTCTCAACTGTCCAGATTCTAACAGAACATCCAGATTTTTGCCTCATATTTTGATCTGTTCCTTATAAAATTTGTCATTTTCTGGATTTTGGCAGAAAATCAGTGAGGATTAAATTTACCAAATAACAGGCATTTGAGTTTCATGCCTCATATGCTTCAGAAAATGTATGATAAGACCTTTTTCTAGCAACTTTCTAAGTTTATAAGAGCAATATTTAAAATCTGTCCATATTTTTGGGGCTTTGTTCCCCCATTATTTTTGTCTCTGTCCACAGTTTTTTTTTTGTGTTAAGAGGTTGAGAGCTATGGTGGGTTCCCTCAGCTTCCATATCGCTCTCATCTATAAAAGGAAGGGGGAAGGAGGGTGGGATGTGATGCACAGTAAAATAGGACAACACAGATGCCAAGTTATGGTAAGTACATAACTTCTAATCTGATGTTGTCCATTTCACTACGCATCACAAACGGGTATGAATCCCCAGCAACATAAAACCCTAGGAGGACCCTATAATATGGATATGTCTGAGCACTGCGGAAAGGATGCTATATTCCCAGAAACAATGTCTAGCTTGTTGTGAGATACAAAAGTATGAGCTGTGGACCAAGCAGCTGCAGTGCAAATTTCATCAATTGGAGTTCTTGCAGAAAAAAGCGGATAAAGCATTCATGGACCTGGTAGAATGGGCTCTCATTGGATGGGGAAGTTGTTTTCCTTGCTGGGCATAAGCTGTAGTAATACAATTCACAATACATTTAGCCAAGGTAAATTTTAGAAATGGCCTGACCTAACCTGTTTGGAGAAAAGGCAATGAACACTGGGTTCGATTTCCTGTGATCTCTAGTCCTGTGTAGGAAAAAACAACTTTCTATGTACATTCAAAGAATGTAGCATATACTCTCCCTTACTGGAGTGATTAGGAAAAAAATATGGGCAGGTGAATAGTCTATTTCACTCTGAAGATACTTTTGGGATGAAAGATGGATGAATTCTGAGTGAGACTATCTCTGAAGAAAGTGATATATGGTGGTTGAGAAGACAAGACTTGCAATTCTGACACCCTTCTGGCCGAAGTAATGGCTACCAGACAAGCAGTCTTCCAAGACAAAAAGGAGATATCCCAAGGAGAAGGACCTTTAATCAGGGGGGGGGCTAAGGTGAAAAACACTTTTTATAAAGGCCCGACAAAACTGAGATGCGGAGAGAGAGGAAGGAAGGAAAACTAGTGTCCTTCCATATATGGAAGATGGAGATAGCGTCAAGTTGCAACTTGGTGGTAGAAAAACTAGCCGGAAGAGTGAAGCAAGAAACACCAAGATGTCAGGGACTGAAGTAGAAAACAGGTCAATATTTGCGAAGCCCAAATAGAAATTCTCTTCCATTTACAATATATTTTCTTGGTGGAGGACTTTTGAAGCAAGAATGATTTTGCGGACCATGGATCCTAGCCTGGACTTTTGTAAGATCACAGGAAGTGGAAAAAACAAGTGGTTAGCTTTAGAGATCATAGATTGGGGATTTGGCATTCCGACAGGTGAGAAATCATATCCTGTTTGGGATCCAGTACCTATGGAGGATACTTGCAATGAGACCGCAAGAAGGTGAACCATACCTGGCAAGGCCAATAAGGGGCAATGAAGATTAGATTGGCCTTCAACCTGTTGGTTTTTGAAGAACTTTGGCTATCAGGGGGAATAGGTGGGTAAACACAGAGAATGAGGGCCGACCCGAGGGCCAGTCGTGGACTACAGCATCCCAGAGTGACTCCCCTGAAGGAGAGATCAGAGCAAAGTACCTGCTGCACTTGTTTAGGGAAGAGGCAAAAAGGTCGCAGCAAGGCTGGCCCCGAAAGATGAATATCTGCTCTGCTATGGACTGCTTCAGGGACCACTCCCTGTGGGCTCAAGATCGATTTGCTCAGTCTATCCGGAAGAACGCTGGATTTCCCTGGGATGCGCACTGCAATGAGAAAGCGGTTTGAAGACATCACCCATCCAAATCCTCATGGCCTCCCTGCACAACGGATATGAAAGGGTTCTCCCCTGCTTGCTGATGTACCAAACCACTGATATATTGTCCATCACAATTGCAATTGTTCCCAGAGAAAGTCCTGAAAGGCTTGCAACGTGAGGAGGACCACCCTCATATCCAGAACATTTATGTGCAATTTGGTCTCTATTGTGAATCATGTGTCTTGAACCATCTTTCCCTGGAAATGTCCCCCTCCCCAACAGGGAGGCGTCTATGGTCTCCGTGGCCAAAGGAGGGGAAAGAATGAATGGCCTTCTAAGATGGAGGTCATCTGTAAAGACCCACCATTGTAGATGGCGCAAATCTGAGTGAACCTAACTGGAGCGGACAGAGGACAGCACTGAACAGACACCACTGTACCGCTAAGGGCCACTGAAGAACTCGCATGATGAACCTGGCCAGGGATACCAAAAGAAGGGCAGCTGACATGGATCCTAGGTCCATGCGGACCAGTCAAGCCAGTGGATTCGAAGTGTCTAATAAAAGCTGAACCTGCTGTCTTAGGGAGAAGATTCTTCGAGGGGGAAGGGCTGCTATTTGAGTTGTTGGGTTCTGCTGCATTCCTGTGAATTCTATATCCTGTACCAGACTCCTCTTGGATTTTGCCATATTTACTGTGATCCCCAGGTGATGAAACAGGTGCATCAAACTGGATAGCTTGCAGTAGTTGATGTATTGTGGGTGCAGTCATGAGCCAATTGTCTAGGTAAGGTAACACCTGGAATCCTTGCAGATGGAGATGAACTGCAACCGCTGCCATGCATTTGAACACCTGGGGGGGTGTAGTGGTGAGACCAAAGAGCTGTGCTCTGAACTGGTAATGACTGGCCCCCAGCCAGAAGTGCAGATATCTCCTGGACTGCATGTCTATTTTTATAGGACAGTACGTGCCCTGATGACCTGCAGAGCACATTCAGTTGTCCTTGCGCAGTAGCTGCAGAATGGACTGAGCATTAACCATGCGGAACTTCAACTTCTTTACAAACAGATTCAGACTGCTCAGATCCAAGATGGGTCATAAGTTCTCAGTCTTCTCTGGCACCAAACAGAAGTGTAAGTTCCGCACCCTTGTTATTTGCTGGGGAGCTGCTGGATGACTCTCTTACTTAGGAGTCTTTGAACTTGTAGAAGGGCACTTCCCCCCCCCCTGACTGGGTGGCCATGTATGGAAGATGCTTGTCAAACTGGGAGGAGGAAGGGAAATAGGAATATAGTAACCTCTGAAAATTATATTCAACACCCAGGCATTGCTTGTTATGTTTGCCCAGGCTTCTGGGTGTAAAGAACATCTGCCCCCGACTGCCTCCAGAGTGCTTCAGGAGCACTGGAAAGGCCTGTCAGAGAAGGGGGTCCCTGAAGCCCTGATTTTGCGGACCTCCTCTCAGTCTGGGACAGCTTCTGCCATTGAATCCCTGCCCTCTGCCTCTAGAAGATGATTCATCCTAAAAATCAGAAAGGGCCCCTGGGATTTACAGAACCACATTTTCTTCCCACTCCATTGGTTCCTGGAAAACGTCTGTTGGGGGGACCTGAAGCCCTGATTTTCTGGACCGCCTCTCACTCTGGGACAGCTTCTGCAATTGAATCCCCACCCCCTCTGTCTCTATAAGACTATTTCATCCTGAGAATCAGAAAGGGCCCCTGGGATTTACAGAACCACATTTTCTTCTCACTCTATTGGTTCCTGGAAAAAGTCCATTGGGGGGGAAGAAAACTTGATCCCTACGGCAGATAAGGTCTTGCCTTCCTGCTTGCTGTGGGTAAGAGTTTCTTTAACTGAGGTCCCAAACAAGGAGAAAATGACAAAGGGGGCATTAATGAACTACACCTGAAAGGGTTCAGCAAACCTGCACTATCTTATCCAGGCATGTCACCCAAGGGCTATGCCTGAACCAGCTGCTTGTGAGGCAACTTCCGCAGCATGGGAGATTAACCTCACTGAGGAGTTAGGTATAGAGGATATAGTGGTCAGCTAAGGAGAAACCATTCTACAATCTGACAGTGACTGCATCAGAGAGGTGGAGATTTCCTTAATCAAATCCCCCTGAAGGTGCATGAAATGTGCCAAGTATTTCAATGCTCTCAGCAAGAAGGTGGCCAGGGCATACACGTGCTTATTGTGACTGTCCAAAGCCAGAGAATCCTTGTTCGGGGGAAGAATGTACATTTGTGTACACTTACCATAAATGTAGATGTTAGAGTGTATTTACTATTGCAGTCATCACACTTTTGTTATCTGCCTGCAGGTAGCCTTCAGTCGGCCCGAATACTAGAGACTTAGTATTTTTGCATCAGTTGCTGTCGCTCCAGGATTGATATCAGGTAGTCAGGGGTATAAAAACAAGCAGCAGGTGCCATTACATCAGTTTTGCTTGCCCCAAATGACAGGAGCCCCCCAATACGGAGCTAAGCTATGGCGGGAAAATCACCACCAGTAAAATGTAAATACCAATACCCAAATACCAATAGGGGTGAGTAATATACACAGAAAGGAGAGAGAGAGGGGGCTGGAGGGAGGGAAACCAGGACTGCAACAGTGAATGCACTGCAACATCTACATTTATGGCAAGTGCACACAACTGTACTATGTTCTTCATATTTCACTGTTTCAGTCATCACATTTGGGTTGATTCCCAAAGCTGAAGAAAGGGTGGAGGCAGTCAAGAAGAGTTTGGGCTGGCTAGTATGCCCTGCAGGACTGCAGTTGCAAAGCCCACACAGGATTTGAAAAATATAGGCAGGTGGGTAATGCTTGGTGAATGTGTGTACAGAACTCCAGGTAGCAGCCTCCAGAATGTCCCTGGTAGGGACTCCCCTGAGGAATGTTGTAGAGGGAGAAATTGCCCTAGTGGAGTGTGTTCTGACCCGCTGAAGGGTTGGTTTTCCATGGTGTTTGTAGCAGAAATGGATACAGTGTGCTATCCATTTGGAAATTGTCCATTTTGAAATGGCCTTGGCCTCTGCCCCTGGTGCAAAACTGAGTAATAACTGGCCAGATTTCCTGAAGGGCTTAGTCCTATCCAGGTAGAAACTGAACTGTCTGTGCACATCCAAGGAGTGCAGGAAACTTTCCCCTTTGAGAATTAGGGAAGAAGGTTGGCAAATGGTTAGACTGGTTGAGAGCCACACTAGACACCACTTTAGGCATAAAGGAAGGATTAGTCCTGAGGGAGACCCTGTCTGCATGAATAATAATGAAGGGTTCCACAGCCATAAGTGCTTGTAGCTCACTATTCTAGCTGAAGTGATGGCCAGAAGCAATGTTGTTTTCTGAGAGAGGAATTTTAACTCTGCTGATGCTGCAGGCTCAAAAGGGGGTAGCGTGAGCTTTTCCAGTACAAAGTTAAGGTCCCAAAGTAGAGGTGGGTGCTCTCCTTGGTGACCTTAAGTTGTTTGCTCCTCTCGGGAACTGTTTGATGAGAGGGTGAGAGAAGAGGGGTGGCTCAGTGTTGTAATGAGCCAAAATGGCAAAGGCATGGATCTTAATGTAGGAGAAGGATAGGCCTCTGTGGAGTAAATCTGCTAAGTATTCTAGGATTAGAGGTAGAGAGGGCAGAGTTGTGTCCTCTCCTTTAGATTGAATCCAGGAGCAATACCTCTTCCACTTATCAGCATAGGATTTCCCTGAACTGGGTCTATAGGTTTCAAGAATGACGTCCAGCACCTGCTTGCATAGGCTGGTCACTGGGGGAGAATTCAAGGAATAAGCCAGGTTGCAAGATTCAGGGTTTGCAATTGCAGATGCAAGATCTGTCTCCCCTGCTGAGTGAGGAGGGCTGGGCTCTGGGGTAGGTGCAAAGGTGGCACCAGTGACAGGCTGCGCAGTAGTGGGTACCAGTGCTGGCGTGGCCAGTCCAGGGCAATCAGGACTGCCCTTGGTCTGTCCTGTCTTATCTTGAAAGAAGGGGCAGAGGGGGAAATGCAGAGATTAAGAGGTTTACCCACTGGAAGGATAGGGCATCCACTTTCCAGGCCCTGCTGTGAGGTGTCCTGGTGCAGAGTTTGCTGAGCTGGTGATTGCAGGGGGAGGCAAAGAGATCCACCTATGGGTCCCCCATTTCTGAATTGGAAGGCTGAAGGTGCTGGGCTCTAATTCCACTAGTGTGGGTCTAGGAGATTTCTGCTAATCTGCCAGAGAGTTTTGTTTGCCTGGCAGGAATTGAGCTTGCAGATGGACCTGCATGTCCAAGGCAGTATTCCACAGGGTCATGGCTAGCCTCCAGAGTGGGTAAGAGTGGGTTCCACCCTGCTTGTTGATGTATCACATAACTGTGGTGTTGTCTGTTTTTATTAGCAGGGGTCCTGGTGACAGTAGGGATCTGAAAGCTGTTAGAGCATGCTGAACAGCTAGCGTCTCTTTTAGGTTGATGTGCAGATGAATTTGACTTGGGCTCCAGTGGCTCTGAATGCACTTGTTGTCCAGGTGTGCCCCCCAGGCATAGTCTGATGCATCTGTGGTTAGGGTCTGGGCGGCATGGGGTTGAGTAAAGGGAAGTCCCTTGTTGTGGTTGCATGCTGCAGCCCACCAAAAAAACTCTTGTCCTTAAACAAGGTATGATAGGGATGACAGTTTTCAGGTACTGAGAATGTTGGCACCAAAGACTTAAGTACCATTGAAGTTTCCTCATATGCAGTCTGGCATATGGAATTAGTAGGATGCAAGAGGCCATGAACCCTAGGGCCTGCAGGATTTTCATTGCGGACAGCTGGGTTCTGGTGGCCATTTGAGTGAATTAGCCTGTCAGAAAGGCTTGTTTTTCTGGAGTAAGGAATGCCATCTGGGATGCTGTTGTCCAAGCTTGCTCCCAGGAATACAATCGTTTGACTGGGGACTAGTTTTGATTTCTTTTCATTGATAGTGTACCCCAAGGAGGTTAGAAGGTTTTTTACAAATGTCAGGTGCTGCAACAGCATTTCCTGACAGTCTGCCTGAATCAAGCAGTCCCAAGTACGGGTAAATTTGAATGTTTCTGTCTGCGGTAGGCAATGGCTGGAGCCAGGCATTTTGTGAATACTCTGGGAGCAGTGAATAAGCCAAGGGGAAGTGCAGAGAACTGATAACGCATAGATCCTGCCCTGAAGCGTAGGTATTTCCTGCATGAGTCCCTGATAGGGATGTGCAGATAGGCTTCTATTTGGTCTAGGGTGGCTAACCAGGCATCTTTGGCCAGCATAGGAAGAAGCTGCTGAAGGGTTAGCATTTTAAATTTTGGTACCACCAGGAAGGTGTTTAGAATGGAAAGATCTAGGATTGGGCGCCAAGTGCCCTCTTTTCTGGGTACCAGGAAAAGTCTGGAATAGAACCCTTGACCTATCTGTTCTGCAGAAACAGGTTGAATTGCCCTTATGGAGAGCTTGGTTTTGTACCTCTGCCCACTGATTTGGAGGAAGGTCTGGGAACCCTTTTGGGGTCGGCAGTGAGTGGAAGTAAAATTTGTGCCCCTGGGATACAATGTTGAGGACCCATTGGTCGGTGATGGAAGTCCAGTTTTCTGCAGGATGGGCAAGTCTTCCTCCTAGAGGCACGAGCAGTTGGGCAGAGGTGGGGAGTGGAGTTGAGAAGTCATTGTGAATTCTTTCCGTAAGGGGGTGGCTTAGCACTCCCTGTTTTTGAAGTGGAGGCACTCCATTGCTTAGATCTCTGCATACCCTGAGACTGTAGTCTGGGGGGGGTCTGTTTCCCCTGGGTCTAAGTTTGAGATGGCCTTGATGGGGCTGGAAAGGACCAATGCTTCGAGGAGCAATGCCTACTGAATCTAGGAGGCTGTACTTGCAAGAAATCTTTGACTGTCTGCATAGATGTAGCTTTTTCTTCCATCTTCTTAAGAACCTCTTCTGCTTTGGTGGCAAACATTGTCCTTGTTCAAAGGAGCGTCTAGTAATTTTTATTTGACATGGTCTGGCCAGGTCTGCTCCTTAAGCCAAGCATGTCTTCTCAGTCCAGAACCAGTGACTGCTGCCCTGCAGGATGCTTCTAGGGCGTCAAAGCCACATTGCAAAGTACGCTTGCTGACTTGCCTTGCAGAATGCATAAGCTCTTGTAATTCTTTATTTTCTGCAGTCTGTAAAGATGGCTAATTTTTGCTTATTAAGTTCTATAATATGTTGTTGGTACTTCAGCATGTGAAACTGGCAATTCAAAGCCCTAACAGCGAGAGTTGCAGAAGCATATACCTTCTTACCCACCTGTCTAAAGCTCTGGAATCCATGTCTGAAGGGGTGGGATTCTTAGTTGTAGTTGCTTTGATACCTTTAGGCCCCTGGGAGATGACCTCTGGGTCAGCAGTAGGATTTTTGAAAAGGAATTTGAGAGAGTCCGGAACTCTGTAGTACCTGTCTGGTTTCCTAGGAGCAGGGGATAAAGTATCAGGAGTTAGACTGGATTCCATAAAGACATCATCCACAACATCCAGGACTGTGGGTATTGCTAAAGGCCTATGTTGTGGCAAATAGAGAAATTCTCCGAGTCTCTTTTTTTGGACTGAGGATAGTCTTGGCATTCCCAGTGGAAATGCTCTCAAAGTATGTAAGGTTTCACCAAAAGAAAAATCCTCTGGAGGAGAAGCAGAGGGAATGAATTCCTCTGCATCTGAATCCTCATAAGCAGATAAAGGCATGTCTTCATAACCAGATATCTCAGAGTCGGACTCTTGTCTGTTAAAGCTTCTGGGGACAGGTCCTTTTCTCTTAGCAGGGGAAGGCTGGCTTCCCCTAATCAGCATAATAAGGTTTTCTGCCATTTTAAGCATATGATGCTGTTGCAAGGAAGCAGGTGCTCGAGTATGGGTCGTTTTTTTTGGCATAGCTCGTACTCTTGGCGTTAGAAACTCAGTAGTTTTACACAGAACTGAAGACGTGAAAGAAGTTGCCGGTTTGTGTCGAATATCGGTAGAGGGAAGAACTTCCTCAGAAGCCGGTGCGCCTGCTCAGCGGCTCTGGACCCATCCAAGGTAGAGACATCCACAGGTTCCGTAGTCGAAGAGTCTCGCGGCATACCGGCCTCCGAACAGGTCTCGGTAGAGGCCTGAAAATCCACTGAAGTGGGCATCAGGGGCTGCAAAAGCACCTGAGTACCAGCGAACTGGCGACTAGCTTAATGGAAGTGTTGTCAGCAGTTTTGGACCTGCGCGGTCTGTCTGTCTTTATCCTTACGTTTTTTCCCAAGATCGATTGTATTCCAAAATGGCTTCGGTAAGCCATCCGACTGAGATCGAGAACTAAAGTACTTGGCGACAATAAGGGCCAGACAATGAATAGTTCCGGCGTTGAACAAGGCACAAAACCGACAGCGAGGTAAGTCGTGGTCTGGATTGAAACAGGTGACACAGTAAGAATGGAAATCTCGGTGGGGTATTAGCTTTCCACAGGCGAGACCATTGTTAACTTTTTCTGACTTTGGTTAGAGCAAGAAAAAAAGGATCCCCAACAGGGTACTTAGCTTTAGAAGACTTCAGGATGATTCAGTTTGATAACTGAACTCAGGTAGTGGCCGACCGGCACTCATGCGAACTGCTTCTGCTTCGGGCTCCTCGTCAAGAAAGACTGATGTAATGGCGTCGGCTGCCTGGTTTTATACCACTGACGACCTGATGTCAGTCCTGGAGCGACAGCAACCAATGCAGGAATACTAAGTCTCTGGTATTCGGGCTGAATGAGGGCTACCTCCAGGCAGATAACCCAAGTGTGATGACTGCAACAGTGAAACACGAAAAACATCATTGGAGCTCTGTTCTGTTAGCTCCTTTTTGGTGTCTGCAAACACCTTTACTCCAAAAGGAGCAGTTGCTGGGGGGGGGGGGGGGGGGGGGCTCTAAGATACTTAACTGCATGTTTGGGAATTGGTTCTGTAGTGTCAGGCAACTTCCAAGCCCGGCAGGCAATAAAGTCAAAGAGCTCGTCCACCGGTGGGGTCACCCATGATGTAGATGGGCCCATCCCGAATGCCTTCAGAAACACTGACTCCTCCGAAGGGAGTTGGGAAGATCATCCACCCTTTTGATTCAGAATTTCTAGAATATCCCAGAAGGAAATATCGTGTGGAGATCGGGAGGGCCTTCATCAAAGTCAGTGTCCTCCGTCAATGATTCCAAGAGGAAGTCTAGGTGATTCCTCTTGCACCAAGCATCAGTCCCTCCAGCTCTGAAACCGAAGATCAGATCAGTGGAGAAGATGGGTGTAGTATGGGAGTTGGAGCTCTCACAGATCTACCGTGGGTCAGAGAAGGCAAGATCCCCAGCTGGATCTGGGCCATCAGGAAACTTGTCTGTTCCATATTGGAGTGGAACAGCCAAGAGGATCTGGACGAAACAGACAAGTGTGTTGACCTAGCTGGTAACATGCATGCCCGGACAGTCCAGACAGGGAAGGGGATTTACTCGGCCCTGGAGTATGGCTCTGAGACCTCTGATCCTGACAAACCTGACCAGGAGTCCACTCTGGAGATGGATCCGACTAGGCTCCACTGGCTCCAATTGGGTGATCGGACCTGTGGTCTGAGGATTAGGCAGAGACAAGGATGTAGCCAACGAAAGCTCCATTGGATCCGAGGCCCCTCTCAGATCTGGAGAGAAACGAGAACCCGACAGATTCACGGAAGAAGGATCCAAGAGTCTCTTTCTCTTTTCCAGAGCAGAAGACGTGGTCCCCTAAGAAAGAGAAGGGGCACACTTCTTAGCTACAGCAGTCTGGGCTCCAGAGGCCAGGAGAAGACCTCGTAGAATAAGCTTATTACACTGGTCTGCGAGGGCGTGGAGTTTGAAGGCAAAGCAGATGTCAAACAGCATCTCCAAGTGCCCTGGCCTCAGGCAATATACGCACCTCCTGTGGGCAACAGAATGGAGAATCTTATGCCTACAAGAGGCACACCTCTTAAACCCAGAGGGCTTTTCCAGCTTGTCAGATGTGCTCGACTAGCACTGACACACGCAAACATGCACTCTACAGAAAAGAAACCTAGACACTATAAAACTAAAAAATACTGGGGAATTTTTTTTTTTTTTTTTTTTTTTTTTTTTTTTTTAAGAGAGAGAGAGGAAAAAGAAGAGAGAGAAATGAGGAAAAGAAAGGATAGACCAGAGGGCAGGAAAGAAACCCTAAAACCAGCGAACTACCGATAGAAAAAGCCTAAAACGGGAGGGGAGATTAACAGTAAAGTAATGAAAATACTATAAAAAGGTTAAAAAACAACTAGGTAGAAGAATTTTACAAGAAACAAGAAAATGCTACTTATCTGAGTGAGGTTCGGAAATCGCATCTGCGCTGGAAAGTGGCAAATGAGATCTGAGGGTTTGAAGAGGACTGAGGCATTATGAGAGTGTAAGGAGTTTGAGGCTCGGATCTCAAGTCTGGAAGAAATGGACGAGTTGGATCTGAGGACAGATCTGAAGACCCATTCATGATGCACAGTAAAACATCAGATTGATCTATTAATGCAGCTGGGCATTATTTTGTAGCAATTATCTTGGTTAATGTTCTCCTTTCTGAGCTAGAGAGAATACATAGTGGCCTACATTTACTTGAAGAAACTATTTCTACCAGGCTAATGATTTTGGAGACAAAGGTGCAAAGCCATCATCATGTCCAAGTTACACTTGAATTGGGTTAGGAAGGAACTCTGTTGCACAGAAATGGGGAGCCTGTTCCAGAGAAAGGGTAGTCTCTGGGATACACACCCGTCTCTCTAGGTCCTATTTATATCAGAGGCAAGGTTTAAGTCTTTAGAACGTGTACTCTAGTGCTGTTTATTTAGTTGATATACAGAAAGCTCACCAGGGAAGAGACTGACAATGCCTTATATGTCAGGATACATCTCCTCTCAACAGCCTGTAGGAGACAGAATAGAGGGATAGGATGCTTGACATGGTTTGCATAGGACATGTGACTTATATCCAGTATTCTTTTAGTGAGGAACTTCTGTGGAGGTTCCAATTGCTTGATGAGCCCTGTTAAGTACTTATCGAATGGTGAACTGTACTCAATGATAGGCCTGATAAATGCTTAATAAAACAGAATAATGACATCCTTGAACTTGGATACCATACCTTTGTTTAGAAGTTGCAAAACATGGAATTTCCTTACTACTGAGGCCATGTGATGGTTAAAGACTAGATTACTGTCCGTGTCCCCAGGTCCCTGACTACTGGGTCACTTCTTATGGAAATGTTGTTAACATGATGTTTACCAAGGGCGGATGAATTCCCAAAGGATACTACTATGCATTTCTTGGCATTAAGGTTTAGTCCATGGCTCTGACACAAGGTATGTACGTGTGTTAGCCTTTCCTAGAGAATGTTAGCGTCAGTGGGGGATTCTGTGTGTGCCATCCACTCTCTTGGCCAGTAATTAAAAAGCCTTAATCCTCATCACTGACACTGCAGAGGGATATTTACTTGGACCAAAAATAGCTCGCTGCATCAAGCACAACTTCCCTCAAGAGCACACAGGGAAAACACACAGTCCAGGGTTTGTGTTTCCTTCTCTCTCTCTCTATAGCCCCATAGCCCCAATTAGATTCCCCACTGGCACAGCTGTAGTCAAGTCCTCAGCTGAGTTTCCAAGCCAAGCCCTCTAGCGCCCTCTCTGTGAAAGCAGTGTTACGTATCCCTGCTCCAAGCAGCTGACAAACACACTCCTTGAGATTTGATTTTCACACACGCAAACCTGGGAAAGGCTAGCAAAGATTTACTAGCTATGCCCCTCTGCACAGACTAGAAGGAAGTTGCTATCACCAGACACTCCAAAGCCAGCTACTCTAAGGATTACTATAAGGGCACCCAATTATACTGATTGAAATTAAAAGCAATACAAATGATAGTGTTTGACCAATGCAGTAAGACTTTCAGGAGTGGCCACAGAGTCACCAAATAGATATAACTACTCTCAAAGGTTAAATATTCTCTAAAGGACCAGCCACAATGAAAAGTTTGAATATATTAAATACGAAATAATAAAAGAACATGCAAATATGGAAGATCTATTTACAATAAAACACCAGACTTTCAATCATAGGAAATATTAAAATAACACAGATTCACAAAGATACAGAAAAACAGTATTTACTTAATCTCATTATATTTTCCTGACTGACCTAAAGAATTACTATTCCCTGGTCGCGTACTAGAGGGAGGCAAGATGAAGTAAGTGAGGGATCCTTCTTTGTCAGCTTCCAAAAATAAGAGTGCCTTGAGACTTCAGTCTCATCTAGTGCATCTGTTTTGCGGATTACAGAATGACAACACATGCATCTGGTCATCTGACTTCTGGTTCCCATACTACCCCCCTTTCCTAGCAACTGACACAGAATCGCACACTTGTTAATACACACACACACACACACACACACAGCTTTGCTAAGATCTGTTGCAGCTTCTGAAAGTCAAAAAACAAAACACTTCACTCTTTCTACAGGAGCTAATAAACCATTCTCTGGTATAGACGTCTTTGGTTGGAAATCAGAAGTATAAGATACAATCTTTATGGCCTAAATTAAGTAATTCAATTTCATACTATTTTTCGAAGTTGACTGGACCTGAGCTTAACCTCTTCTCTTCCAATAAAAAGAAGTTATGTTCTTACCATAATGTTCCATCTGTGTTGATCTTCATTCATTCATTACTGATGGGAATCGGTTCCGTCCTCAGAACTGAGTCGGCCATTATAACAAGCTCGCGCCAGCCAAAAAACTCGAGCTAAGCTTACCCATAGTAAGAAAAAGGATAGAAAGTGGAGGCTTTATCTGAGCAAATACCTTACCATAAAGTAGGACCAAATCCAAACCTCCAGGAATCTTTCAGAAGGGGTTGGCATGAGGGGTGTAATGAATGAATGAACAACAACACAGATGTAATGTTATAAAACGTAACTTCTTTATCTAATGGTATTAATATTCATTCATTCCTTACTGATGGGACACAGTCCCTAGCTACTTTATTTCCTGGGAGGCCCAATGGAAGGATGTTCCTCAACACCACTGAACCAAAGGAGGCTCTTCCCCCCGGAGAACAAATCCAACTTGTAATGAGTAATAAAGGCATGAGGAGTGGCCCATGTTGCTGCTGCACAGATGTCATCCATGGAGGCTCTTGCACAGAAGGCAACAGATGTTGATTCTGATCTGGCTGAATGCACTTTGACCTTGTAAGGTAGAAGAGCTTTGTTTTGTTGGTAAATAAAGCAAATGCAATCTCTCAACCATTTGGAGAGAGTCACTTTGGAAACAGATTTTCCCAATTTTGGTCCCGAGAAGCATACGAATAATTGGTCAGATTTTCGTAACAATTTAGTCCTGTCCAAGTAGAATCGCAATAGTCTATGCACATCAAGTAAATATAGTGAATAGACTATTGCGATTCTACTTGGACAGGACTATTGCAATAGTCTATGCACATCAAGTAAATATAGTGAATATTCTCCTTCATTAGAAAAGTTTGGAAAGAAAATGGGCAGATCAATTGTTTGATTGATAGTCAAATCAGAAATAACTTTGGGTAAGTAGGTATGATTAGTCCGGCATGATACTCTGTCTTTGTGGAAAACCATGCCAGGATGTTTTATGTACAAAGTTTGTAATTCAGATATTCGCCTTGCTGAAGTAATAGCTACCAAGAATAAAGTTTTCCAGGATAAGAATTTCATACTGCAAATGGCAGCAGGTTCAAAAGGGGGACGAGTCAAGGATTGTAGGACTAATATTAAATTCCAGGGTTCAACTGGCTCTTTGAAGGGGTGTCTAATGTGGGTGACACCTTTCAAAAAGGTTTTGCAAAGATGGCGAGAAATCAAGGACGAGTCCTGGAAACCATTGTGGAAGTGAGAGAGCGCAGCCAGGTGAACTTAATTAGTTGAAGCTGCAGCTCCTGAATGGAAGAGATGCAATAAATAGTGCAGTACCAAATCTAGTGGAGCTGAAAATGGGTGCAATCCCTTCTTACGAGACCAAATTATGAATCTTTTCCACTTGCTGAGGTAAAGCTTTCTGGTGGATTGTTTATGCGAAGCTAAAATAATGTTGCGTACAGGGGAGGATTGGTTGTTTTGCCTGGTAATTACTTTAAGTGGAGGAACCAAGGTGTCAGCTTGAGACTCTATGTGTTAGAATGCATCAACCCTTGTGGGTGTGACAGCATTTCCGGAGCTGGATCCAGAATCCATGGGTTGATGTACTAGGTGAGACCAAAGGAAGGGGAACCAAACTTGTCGGGGACAATAGGGTGCAATGAGGATTACTTTGCTTCTTAACCGGAGGTTTTCTTTAGAAATTGTGGGATCAGAGGAAGGGGAGGGTAAACAAAGAAGTCCATTGGGCCAATCGTGTACCAGAGCATCCCTCGGGGATTCCCCTGCAGGGGAATTAGGGCAAAGTAGCTGCAGCATTTTTGGTTTGCAGAAGATGCAAAAAGATCACAGCAAGGCTGACCCCAGCAACTGAAGATCTTTGCCGTTATGACAGGACTAAGGGACCACTCGTGAGGCAGGTTAATACATCTGCTCAGTTTGTCTGCAATCATGTTGGAATCCCCAGGAATGTGCATTGCTATCAGAAAGTGGTTGGAAGATACTGCCCATTGCCAAATTTTCATGGCTTCCTGACACAATGGGTAGGAACTGGTTCCTCCCTGTTTGTTGATATACAAGACTACTGCCATGTCTAATTGGAGAGCAACCATCCTTGACTGCAGGACAGACTGAAAAGCTTGAAGCACTGCCCTCAGTTCTGGAACACTGATATGCAGATTGGCCTCCACAGGAGGACCAGGTGCCATGGACTGTCTTTCCCTGGAAGTGCCCCACCCCTCACCCCATCAAGGAAGCATCCATGGTCACTATGGCCTTGGGCTGAGAGGGGGAGAAAAGGACAACTCCATAGGTCTTTTTCTGGCTTCATCCACCAAAATAAATCTTGTTTGCATCGGTTTATGTGGATCTGAAAGGACACTGGATGAGTCAAATGGCACATCAGGAGGGGTCCTAATGGAGAGATGAATGAAAAGTCAGCAAGCAAAGGAGAGTAGTAGTGCTGAAATTGAAATCATCCTCAGATCTTGGTGAGTACCTTCATGAGGTGGACCCTGTTTTTTTTTTACAAAATCTCACCAACGCGACACTGTTACATAGACTGTATTTATATAGCACATATCATGGACAGAACAGAGTCAAAAACAAAAAAAAGATAGCTGGGTGCACAAGAGCCAGGATAAGCAAGTGCCTAATTCTGGTAGGCGCAATGGTGCCAGGACTGGAAAAAATAATGTAGAATCCTCCAAATACGAAAACATTCCTACAATGTGGCCAGGCCTAGGGGGAGGATGGCTCCCCTTTTGTAGAAGTAGCAGTCCACAAAAATCACAAAAACTGATTGGCCAAAGAAGAGCTACAAAGACGACAGAGTGGACTATTGAGGATAAGAAAAAAATTATGCATTACTATTATGTAAAAAGTCCAGAATTTCCAAACACAAGATTTACAAAACAATTGAGAGAAATCAGAGGAAAGAAAAATACTCCCACAGGAAAAACTGTCAGAAGCTTCAAATAAAAATTTGCGTTCATTAATACATTTTTGAAAAACAGTACATAGATCAAGAAACTTTGATCTGTTTGGAAAAAGCATCTGAGGAAGTACGATAATAAACAAAACCTAGAGATATTTGAAAAATATAAAAAAGAAATATGGACATGGGAAAGAGATTTGATATGATGCAATCTTTATGCAAAGGATAAAGCCAAGTTAACTAGTATAGAGAAGGCAGTCTCAAAGATATTCAAAGAGAAATATAGGTAAAGGCATCCAGATATGGAAAATTTCACAATAAAAAATTAATATCACAAAGATGTAATGTGGAAAAGAAGATTAGTAAAGCAGAAGTTAAAGAAATAGAAGTTGAAGTTATGGAGTACCTGCGAAGTGAAGGATTTAATGTAGAAGGTCTGACAGACTACATCACAGCATGATAGAGTGAATTCCCACAATAAGGAAAAGCAAGATCATCAGGAGACATGCGAAGAAGAAATATGGACACGGGAAAGGAAAAGAGATTTAATATGCTGTAATAGTTATGCAAAGGAGAAAGCAAAACTAACCAATAAAAAAAGAGCAGCACCAAAGATATTTGAAGAGAAATGTAGGCAAAGGAATCCAGACATGGAAAATTTTACAATACAAAAAATAAGACGACTAAGAGGAAAAGTAGAAAAAGAGATTAGTAGTGGAGAAGTCAAAGAAATAGAAATTGAGGTTATGGAGCAGCTGCAAAGAGAAGGATTCAGTGTAGAAAATCAAATGCAGAAAGCACCACAACAGGACAGAGCAATGGCTATCCAAATTAAGGGGAAACCAGTGGAACAGGAAGCAATCGGTCAGGTGACATCAAAATATTTTGCAGCCTTCCATAGGAAACCAGTTTAAACGTTCACTTGAAGCTAGACAGCAAGGCAGGAAACTGTGGTAACTCTGATGCAGTCAATGTTGAGGAGTGACAGGCCAGTGAGTTCCAATATGACAGAGCAACAGATGACAGGATGAAATTGAAGAGAATGTGCCACAGGAAGATGTTCTAGTACTTTCTATAGAGTGCCCACAGGAAACGAAAAAAGGAGGTGCCCTTAGTTTGGAAGAAAATGTGCTAATAGAGGAGTTGCTTGATTTAATGGACATGGATAGATCTATTAAGATCAATGAGAGAAATAGACTACATAAGGTCAATAAAACCCAATGAATGCAGTAATTAGGACTGTCCATTGAGATCCATGTGATATAACAGAAGTAAACAGGATATACTACTGTGCTGATAAATTAATAACGGATAAAGTTCTACCACAAGATAACAGGGTAGTGAGGGAAAGAAAGGGGAGAAATAAAACACCATCATGGAAGTATCAAATAGAGAAAACTATAAAGCAATTAAGACAAGTGTCACTGTTAGAAGATTATAGAAGAGGGAGTAAATCAGCAAAAATACTTGTACAGATGTGATTAAAGCAATGTACAGTATTGGAACAGACCAAGACCTATCATGCACTATCACAAATCAAAAATTTCAGCACAGGCTGAAAAACTTAGAAGATACACAGATACATATGGGGAAAAGTACAAAATAAGCAATTTATTGATGACCCAAAAAAGTTTTAGAGAGCATTAGAAAATAAGGTAAAAGGAATTGAAAGACTGCCAAAAAAGAGGAAATAGATACATTTTGGAGAAGTACCTATGAAGATCCTGTGGAACATAACTAAGATGCTAAATAGATAGAAGTGAAAGATAGAATAAGAAGTTTAAAGGCACATGATATGAAATGGAATGAAATAACAGCCAGAGAGACTGAAACAAAGTTGAGAAAAAACAACTGGAAAACCCCAAGCCCAGATGCAATACCTAACTTTTGGTTAAAAGTATTTACATCTTTGCATGAGGATTTAGCCAAGATTAAGAACTAATTATAGGCACACCCCGAACAGACACCACACTGGTTAATAAGCAAAACAATGCTCATACTCAAGAGTGAACCTGCAAGCTACCCTAAAAATTAGCCCAATAACTTGCCTTCAGACGACGTATAAACTATACACAGGAATTGACGCCGACAGAGTTTATAGTCATTTAGAGGAAAACTCAATTATGGCAGTATAACAAAAGGGCAATAAAAGAAAGTCATACGGAACAAAGGATCATTTGTTGTTAAAGTTATAGTGGAGAACTGTAAAAAGGGGAATAATCAAAGTATGGCATTTTTTGACTACAAAAAAGCATTTGATAGTATCCCACATTCATAGATAAAAAAGTGATTAAAAATGTATAAGATACACCCTACACTGATTGACTACATAACAGTAACCATGAAACGATGACAGACCACTTTGCAATTAAGCCATGATAAAGAACAGATTATTATCCCAGGGATAAAAATTTAAAGGGGGATATTACAGGGTGACTCTGTCACCGTTGCTATTCTGCCTTGCCATTAATCCATTAAGCTGTTTACTTAACAGCTTACGCCATGGCTACAATTGGGCTCCTAGAAAACAGTCTAATGACTTATCTTCTCTTTGTCAATGATTTAAAACTGTATAGTTCATCAGATGAGGAACTGAAAGCACAGCTGCAGGTTGGCAAAACTTTTTCAGATATTAGAAAGTCATTTGGTTTTGGCAAAAGCAACCTTTAAAGCAGGAAAACTGCAGCACCAGGAAAACATCAGTTTGGGACAAGAATGTGATATAACAGAACTTGAGCAAGAGGGAGTATATAAATACTTAGGAACTGATGAAAGAGCAACAATAAAATATGAATAAACCTCAGTAAGGTATACTTTAGAAGACTTAAATTAATCCTGAGAACAGCACTGACATCTAAGAACAAGATCCAAGCTATAAATCAATTTGCTCTTCCTGTCCTAACATACAGTTTTGGAGTGCCTGAATGGCCCCAAAAAGTGTTGGATAGATTAGATATTAAAACAAGAAGGATGCTTCATGCTCACCAAATGACTTTGTGCATACCAAGATTATATATTCCCCATTCCAATGGGGGGATGGGCCACCTTGAAACTGATAACATATATAGATCTGCAATCATGGGACTCTACACACATCTACTGACCTCTCAAGATCCAAATATAGTGAAGGTTTTGAAACATGAGGAGAATAAATCTAAGATGACTTCTCTGCTTAATTTAGCAGAAGCATATCGACATCAAGCAGGAATGAAAATCAAACCAGAAGTAGTTAAAAACCAGGCAGCAACTGAATGTGCCAAAAAACAAAAGAATATAAGGTGAAAGACCAGATGAGAAGGCAAGACATGTGGAAAAAACAAATATAGTTGCAAGTATAGAAAAAGTACAACTTTGTACCTACCATAAATGTAGATGTTAGAGTGTAAACACTGCTGCAGTCATTACACTTGGGTTATCCTGCCGTCAGGTGGTTCCCCAGTCAGCCTGAGTTCCAAAGTCTTGGTCTGGCGTCGGCTGCTGTCGCCTCCTCCCTGACGTCAGTATGACAGGGGTATACAAGATGCAGCCGACGCCATTTTCTTCAGTTTTTCTTGCCCCAGATGTCAGGTGCCCCCAAATAGGTAAGCAATTCAAATTGCTAATAAAACATACATAAGAAAAGCAAACAACTTTCAGTTGCCAGCAAATACTCCCATAGGTAGCAAAGGGTAGAAGGCATAGGTACGTACCAGCAAGTAAGAGGGGAAGGAGGGAGGGTAACCTGGACTGCAGCAGTGTTTACACTTGAACATCTACATTTATGGTAGGTACAAAACTGTACTATGTTCATCGTGTTACACTGCTGCAGTCATTACACTTGGGTGGAATCCCAAAGCTGAGGTAGGGAGGCTGGTTCTGTAAGGCATTAGGGGTGGCTATAAGGCTCTGCAACACAGCAGTGGTATAGCCAGCTCTGGATTTGGAGTATAAAGGCAAATGGTAATGCTTGGTGAAGGTATGCACAGAACTCCATGTTGCCGCTTCCAGAATATCCTTGGTAGGTACTCCTCTGAGGTAGGCAGTTGAAGTGGCTGTTGCCCTGGTGGAGTGAGATCTAATGCTGCTAGGTAAAGGTTTCCCATGGTAAGTATAGCAGAAACGTATACAATGTCCTATCCATTTTGAGACTGTCTGTTTTGAAATGGCTTTTTCCCTGTGCTCCTGCAGCATATGCTACCAATAATTGCTCAGATTTTCTGAAAGCTTTGGTTTTGTCCAAGTAGAAGCGTAACTGCCTGTGAATGTCCAAAGAATGTAGTAGTTTCTCCCCCTTGTTTTGTGGTTTTGGATAGAAAGTTGGCAAATGAATAGTTTGGTTTAGAGCCCCACTTGATACCACCTTTGGCATAAACTTAGGGTTAGTTCTTAAAGACACCCTGTCCTGGTGGAAAATGAGGAAAGGTTCCACTGCCATTAGTGCCTGTAATTCTGAAACTCTTCGCGCTGATGTTACTGCCAGTAGCAGAGCAGTTTTCCAAGAGATGTATTTTAATTCTGCTGTGTTAGCTGGCTCAAAAGGAGGTAAAGTTAATTTTTCCAAAACAAAGTTGAGGTCCCAAGTTGGGGTAGGTGCTCTACGGGGCGGTGTTATGTTTTTAGCCCCTCTGAGGTACTGTTTGAGCAAAGGATTAGAAAAAATTGGTGGATCCGTGTTGTAATGAGCAGAAATGGCTGAGGCGTGGATCTTGATTGATGAGGAGGAGAGGCCCTTGTCCAGCATCTCCGTTAAATATTGAAGTATCTGAGGAATGTTTGGGACAAGAGGGTCAAGGCTGTGCACCTGGTTCCAGGCACAGAATCTCTTCCATTTATCCGAGTAGGCTTTCCTGGTGCTAGGCCTTCTGGCCTCCAGAATGACATCCATGACAGCTTTGGAGAGAGGCACTGCTTGCTTGACTAAGGAATTTTCCATGCAGCTAGGTTTAAGGTCTTTAGCTGGCTGTGAAGTACCTGATTGTTGTGCTGTGTCAGCAAATGTGGGATTTGAGGCAAAATCCAGGGTGGTTCTTTTGCCAAGTTCTTTAGGATTGGGTACCAGTGCTGGCGTGGCCAGTCTGGTGCAATCAGGATCATCTTTGGCTCTTCTTGCCTGGTTTTTATGAGTACCTTTGGAAGGAGAGGTAAAGGAGGGAAAGTGTATACTTGCAGGTTTTTCCAGCTGAATGAGAGGGCATCCACTTTCCATGCTTGTGGATGGTAACTCCTTGTGCAGAATTTCTGTAGCTGGCAGTTCATTGGGGATGCAAACAGATCTATGTCCGGGCTCCACCATTTTTGTGTTATCATTCTGAATACTTGTGGATTTAATTCCCATTCGTGGGGATCCATGATGTTTCTGCTTAGGTCGTCTGCCAGTGTGTTTCTCTCTCCTGGCAGGAATTGTGCTTGCAGATGAACATGGTAGTCTAGAGCTGTGTTCCACAAGGTCATGGCTGGTCTGCAGAGGGGGTAGGAGTGCATGCCCCCTTGCTTGTTTATGTACCACATAACTGTGGTGTTGTCTGTCTTTAGTAGTAGTTGTCCTGGATGCAGCAGGTCCTTGAAAGCTACAAGTGCATTTTGTACGGCTAGCATCTCTTTTTGATTGATGTGAAGATGCCTTTGCTCTGTGGGCCACTCGCCCTGAATACATTTTCTTGCCATGTGTGCTCCCCAGGCGTAATCCGATGCATCTGTTGTCAGTGTTTGCCTGGCTGTGGGTTGAGTAAAAGGCTGTCCCTTGTTGAGGTGACAAGCTTGAGCCCACCATTGAAACTCCTGTTGAAGGCAAGGAATTAGTGGTATAACTGTTTCCAAACTTTGACAGTGTTGAGACCATATACTCTTTAGGTACCATTGTAGTTTCCTCATATGGAATTAGTAGTATGCAAGATGCCCTGTAGCCCAAGGCCTGCAGAATTTTTCTTGCAGGGAGTTGGGTCTTTGTTGCCATCAATTGAAAGTATTGAGTCAGTTGTCCTTGCTTGTCTGGCGTGAGAAGCCATCTGGGCCATTGTGTTCAAGCTGGCACCCAGGAATATTATCTTTTGTGAGAGCACTAGTTTTGATTTCTTTTCGTTTACTGTGTACCCCAGGCAACTTAACTTTTTTACGAACGCCAGATGCTGTAGAAGAATGTCTTTGCTCTCTGCTTGAATCAGGCAGTCATCCAGGTATGGATACATTTGAATTACTTTTTGCCTGCAAAATGCAATTACTGGTTCCAGGCACTTTGTGAAGACCTTGGGCACAGTAGATAAGCCAAAGGGCAGTGCAGAGAATTGATAGTGCATTGAACCAGCTAGAAATCTGAGTTATCTTCTGCAGTTTTGTCTGATAGGGACATGCAGGTATGCCTCCTTGAGTTCCAAAGTCACGAGCCAAGCTTTCTTGCCCAGCATGGGAAGAAGCTGCTGTAGTGTCAACATTTTGAATTTTGGAACATCCAGGTAAGTGTTTAGAGAAGAAAGATCCAGAATGGGTCTTCAGGCTTTGTCCTTTCTGGGAACCAGAAAGAGTCTTGAATAAAATCCTTGTCCTTGCTCCTGTGGTGATACCTTTTGAATAGCTCTCATGTCCATGAGTGCTGTAATTTGTTTTTGAGCCTCTGCCCATTGATTTGGTGGCAGGTTTGGCATTCTTTTTAACCTTGGCAAAGTGTGAAATTGGAACCTGTAACCTTGAGATACAATGTTGAGAACCCATTTGTCTTTGGTGATGCAAAGCCAATTGTGATAGAAAAGTGCCAGTTTTCCTCCTAAGGGGGCTGCCAAGAAAGAACTGTTTGGCAGCTGTAGTGGGAAGTCATTGAAGCTGCTTTTTATAAGGTTGTGGCCTGTCTTCCCCTTCTTTCTGGCCTGGTGTACCCCATTGTCGAGGCCTGTAAGGACCTTGTGCTTGACCTCTACCTCTTGGACGTCTGTATCTGCCTCTTTGAGGTCTGTCTGTGACTGGAAAGGGCCAATTTCTGCTAAAACGAGGAGGCTGAACCTGTAAGAAATCCTTCACCATTTGCATGGATTTTGCCTTATCCTCCAACTTTTTTAATACCTCCTCTGCCTTAACTCCAAACAACACATCCCGTTGCAAAGGTGCATCCAATAATTTTGCCTTAACATGATCTGGTAATGTATGTTCTTTTAACCAAGCATGCCTTCTAATGACAGAGCCTGTAACTGCTGCTCTACAGGAGGCCTCTAAGGAATCAAACCCACATTGCAAAGTATGTTTTCCCACTTGTTCAGCTGCATGCAATAAATCCTGCATTTCTTTAAAATTAGGAGGATCTTAATCTGGAAGCATCTTTTGTTTCAACTGAGACATCAAAAATTGCTGATATTTTAGCATATGAAACTGGCAATTTAAGGCTCTCATTGCTAAAGTTGCAGACGTATATACTTTCTTTCCCCATCTGTCTAATCCTCTGGAATCTCTGTCAGATGGAACCGGGTTTTTTGCGGTTGAGGCCTTAATCCCTTTTTAGTCCCTGATAAATAGTTTCAGGGTCAGCAACAGGGCTTTTATACAGAAATTTGAGAGAGTCAGGGACTCTGTAATATCTACCAGGTTTAACTGGAGCTGGAGGTAAGGAGTCAGGGTTTAGTGTACACATCATCCACAATATCTAACACTGGCGGAATAGCAAGGGGTCTGTGTTGAGGCAATAAAAGGAAGTCTTTGAGCCTTTTCTTGGATTCTGAGTAATCCTGGCCTTCCCAATGGAAATGTTCCCTCATTGTATGTAAGGTCTCCCCGAAGGAGTAGTCCTCAGGTGGAGAGGCTGATGGAATTGATTCCTCAGCATCCGAATCCTCATAAGGGGATAAGGAATATCCTAGGTCTGACGATGAATCTGAAGAAATGGACACCTGGTCGGAAGATTCATAATCTGCATCTTGTCTGGGCCTTTTATCAGGAGGGGGATGGGACCCCCTGATCAGGGTGATTAGGTCTTCGGCCATTTTGAGCATTTGTTTCTTAGGCATGGAAGCCTGTCCTGGAGAATGCTGTATCTGTTTCTTTGTTTTTAATGGGGCCTTAGACTTAGCAGAGGGTTTTTAATGGTTAACTGGGTAGGTCTGAAGACACCCTCTAAAGCTGTGTATTGCTCAGCTACTTCGGTTCCCTCAGAAGGGTTAGTTTCGGTAGGCTGAAAACTTAGAGTGTCCGAAGGCCCAGCCAGCTCCACGTGGGAGTCAAAAGCGGTCTGTGGTTCTGTGGATGCGGTAGTCAGGGGCTGCGTAGGCACCTCGCAGAAAACCGGAGAACCGGCAACCGGCCTAGAAGAGGCCTCGTCAGTTTTGGGCCTCGGATGCCTGTCCTTGTCTTTGCGCTTTTTATGTAATCCGGTCGTCGGAAGTTCCGACGGCATGGTGTAATTGAATTTTCTGCCAAAATAATGGGCAAAATCAAACCGATGTTTAATAGTGTGCTTGTTAAACCTAACACAAAACCGACAACCAGTGACGTCGTGGTCTGGGCCTAGGCATGGAATACAATAGGAGTGGAAATCCTTATGAGGTATTTGCTTCCCACAAGAAATACAGTTATTAACTTTTACTGACATCGGACTGAGGCAAGAAAAAGTTTCCCCAACGGGGTACTTAGCTTTGTAGAAGACTTCGGTTCTGGATTCTGAATGAAAATCTCAGGAGTAGGCCGACTGGCACTTGCGAACTGCTTCTGCTTCGGGCACCGCGCGGCAAGAAAGACTGTAGAAAATGGCGTCGGCTGCATCTTATATACCCCTGTCGCACTGACGTCGGGGAGGAGGCGACAGCATCAGACGCTGGACCAAGACTTTGACACTCAGGCCGACTGGGGAACCGCCTGACGGCAGGATAACCCAAGTGTAATGACTGCAGCAGTGTAACAAGATGAACATCTTCTGGAAGAGCCTCATGTTGATCAAGAACAAATGCAGGAACGGGTAAGGACAGGAGAATTCAAATCAAGAAATGACAGGTTAATATTGGCAGCCCAAGACAGTGGGCTATGTATACACTGTTTTACAAAGTCCACTGAATATGTGGGAGAAACGGACAAATGTAAGTTTTGTAAAACTGAACTGGAAACAGTCACACACCTTGTTGCGACACTAATGGCAGGAGGAATGTATACTGAAAGGCATAATAATGTGGCAAGACTGTTGCACTGGGGATTGTGCAAACATTATGGTATCGAAGTGGCTGAAAAACATGGAAACATGAGCTAAAAAGCATCATGGAAATGATGTAGTTTATATCACATGGGATCACCCATTACCAACAGTTCAAAAGATAGATGCTAGAAAACTGGATATAGTGGTCCAAGAAAAGAAGACAAAAGTAGCACTGATCTTCGAAATCGCCACACCCAGTGACTACAGTGTCTTGTGTACAGAGAGACCCAAAGTGATAAAATACCAGGATCTGCATGCAGAAATGAGAGCAATGTGGAAGAAAGATACCAGACAGTTCCAATAGTAGTAGGAGCAATGGGTCTTATAAAAAAGAATTTACAATCATATTTAGATATGTTACCAATCCATGTGACCCCATACGAATTGCAGAAAAAGTCATTACTGGGCACACTGTGGGTGCTGCGAAGAGCACTTTTGGCCGACATCAAAGACTGAAAATACTAATTTCATGAACTTTAGTCAAACTGACTTAGGAATGGGGTCCATCCCGTCATGGGATTAGAAACGCAAAATACTTGGAGAAATTAGAAGAGACATCAAAGAGTGAAACAATACTAATTTCATGAACTTTAATCGTACTTTGAATTAGGAATGGGGTCCATTCCCATGACTGTATTAGAAACCCAAAGGATTTGGAGAAATTAAAAAAGGGAGAGACCACTGTGTTACAAGAACTGTAGAAGCATCATGTGTAGTCTTCCCAGGGGAAAAACTGTAATCGATGTTGCCATTGATCCTAGTGGTTGAAGGACTGCCCGAGCTGAAACTTTGTCCTGAGAGAGTATCACCTGGAGTTGAGATATTAGCCTTTCTAATCTGTGAAGTGGGAGGGAAACTAGGCAAGATTGAGTACTGAAATTTGACCCTATGAATTCCAGAGTTTGAGAAGGAGTCAACTTGCATTTCTCATTTATTGAGATCCCTACGTATTTTGCTAGCTTTATGGTGTAATGTAAGGCTGTAATCAGTAGACGCTTGATGGGGGCAGTAAGGAACCGATCATCTAAACATGGAAACACTTGGAATCCTTGCAGTCTCAAGTGAGCTGTTACCACTGCCATGCATTTGGTGAACACACTGGGTGCCGTAGGGAGACCAAAGGGCAGCGCTTGGAATTGGTAGCGATTGGCTCCCAGCCGCAAGCAGAGGAATCTTCTGGAGCGTTTGTCCATTTTTGTGTGGCAACAGGCATCCTGAAGATCTATCAAGCACATCCAATCGTCTTTATCCAGGAATGGATGGATAGACTGAACTGTGACCATCCAGAATTTTGTCTGTCTGACAGATTTGTTTAGGATGCTGAAGTCAAAGACTGGCTTCCAGTCCCCTGTCTTTTTTGGCACTAAAAAGAACCTAGAGTAAAACACAGATTCTATCTGGTCTGGTGGGATGTTTGGATGACTGTCTTTTGAAGCAGCTTTCAAATTTCTTGTGCTGCTACGTTCTTCTGACTGGATGGAACATCGGGGCTTTTCCTCTGTGGCTTCGGGTAAAGGTCGACGAGGATAGGGTAACCTCTGGTAATTATTGTCTGCACCCAAGAATGTGTGGTTATGGATTGCCAGGCAAGGTGGTGCAGAGAAAACCGTCCCCAGGGGTAAGCAATCGGGCCATTCTTCAGGAGCGCTGACAGGGCTGTCCAGAGAAAGAATCCCTGAATCCTTGATTACACAGACCCCCTCTGCCTCCGTGGGGGTGCCTTCCAGATGAGCTCCCCCCTCTGTCCTAGGGGGTAAACTTGCCACGTGTGTCATGGAAAGGACCCTGGGATTTCTTGTACCACATTTTTCCACTCCTCTGATTCCAAGAGTAGGATCGTTGGGTGGTGTAAAAATGTATGCCCATGGCAGACAGGGTTGTGCCATCCATTTCACACCTGGCCAATGTGTCTCACTTTTGGGCCAAAAAGAGAAGAAGCTTCCACTGGAGCATTGAGAAAGGAAGACTTAAGAGTTTGCAAAATCACATGGATGCATCCAGCTGTGGCATCTCATGACAACACCTGGACCCTCTACTCTAGCTTCTCCTTCGGTAGTATGAGATTAACCGCATGGATGAGTTGGATATTGACTCCAGGGTGGCAACTTGTGAGGCAACTTTGTTGCTTACCTCGTCAGAGATTGCTCCTGGTACAGTTCCAAAGAGTTCCAAGATTAGGTCTCTCTGGAGCCTGGTAAAGTGTGCCAAGTAATTCAAGGACAGGATAGCAAAGATCAGTGAAGAACATTCCCGGTTCCCTAACCTGTCAATCATCCGAAACTCCCTGTATGGGGGATGGACAGAATGGCTCTCCTCGGCGAGCTCTTTCTTGGTGCCCACCGCCACCACCATAGTGTCTACCAGTCGGCCTTTGGACCAGTGTGGGCTGTCCTCTGGTGGAGAAAGAATTTTGTCTGGTCTCCGGGGGATAGGTTCAGTGTCAAGATTCCTCCACGCGCTGCATGATGAGCTGCACTACGGCATCTGCAGGCGTGGGTCACCCAAGAAGTAGAGGGAAGAGCACGGAAAGCCTGCCAGAATACAGAATCCTCAGACGAAGGGTTGGTGGACTTCCAGTCTCCTCGCTGCTTTAAAATTTCCTGTACATCTCCAAATGAGACATCTTCAGGGGGCAACCATGGAGACCCTTCCCCTTCATCGTAGTTTGCATCTTCGGTGAGGAATTCCTCGGGGGAATCCATGTGCTTCCTCTTACACAATCTCTTATGTGGTACCTCCTCAGCGGGAGCATCTGAAGAGGACTCTGAAGAGTGGGTACCATGTGGAAGGGTATCTTGAGGTTCGTGTGCTTTATGTACTAGGGTAGTCGACTGTGTCAGCTGCGGTTCAGAGGACAGGAATATACGAGTCTCCGGCACCGAAGGGACCAGCTGTGCACCAGCAGAGGCAAATGCCCTCTCCATCACGTGGAAAGTGGGTCTGCCTGAAGAGGAGTGGGAGCCCGGAACACAGAAAGACAACCTTGGGACCGGGGTCACACCCCGATCAGACAATCCCACCCCCAAGGAAGAAGCCACAGGAGGACATGGTGCTGCCAAGGTGACTAGAACCGTAGTAGACTGCACTGTAGAAAAAAACAGGCGCCGTACTAGAGGGTCACGATGCCAATGGCCCAGACACCATCTCGAGGATGGTTAAGCTCCGAGTGAGTTAATGTCCAAAGGGTAGGCTCTGGAACCATGGCAAAGTCTACCAATGGAACCGAAGAAGCCGGTACCGGGATAGGCATCTGTGTCGAGGCCTCCGATACACCCAAAGAGGATGAAGGAGGAATATATGTTGGAGTCTGTGGAGAAAATTCCTCGGTTCCAGGTGGGAGGGAGGATTTGGAAG
The DNA here is from genome assembly GCF_019279795.1 of Protopterus annectens. Taxonomy (NCBI): domain Eukaryota; kingdom Metazoa; phylum Chordata; order Ceratodontiformes; family Protopteridae; genus Protopterus; species Protopterus annectens. The sequence continues at coordinate 1,272,123,995 of NC_056731.1, read as the reverse complement.
GAGTTTGAAATCCTCTGGCTGGCAATAGCTGATCCAGGAGTCTCACTACATCCAATTCTGAAAGGCTCCTGGAGGAGCAGGTGGACATCCCCGATGGAGAATCAGGGCGTTCCAAGAAGAGGCTGTACTGCTGTCCAAAAAACGGATCTGCTACCAGGGAATATTTGGTCCAAGGCAATACCCTCATATTTCAGCACCGTGGTCAAAGAACCAGCATGATGGATGGCAGGGGGTAGGGTAGTGACTGGAGTTGGAAAAATTTTTGGTGCCTAAAGGGCTGTCTGTACTGTTGCCAGGGGAGAAGTTCTGGGTGGTTCCGTACTTGCAAGAGGTACCATGGGGATAGCTTACGGTATTGGCGCAGAGGACAGTGCTGTAATAGAAGGCTGAATTATTGGTGTCTAGGCCAGCACCATAGTCACTGATTGAATTCTTGAAATACAAGACGGCACCGTAGATGGGGTTGAAGGCCTGGTGCAGTGATTCATGGAGTCAATTTAGAAATTTTTGTCTTCTGTTCAGAAGATTTAACCGATTTTGGAGATGAGGGAACAGAATGGCTTCTCTTATTGTGCTCTTTTTTAGGAGGGGATGAACCCTCCCATCTCAGAAATAGCCTTCGAGAAGGGAGCTTTTTAGAAGACCCTTCAGAATTAGCTTATTTTTCCTTTCCGTCAAGGTACGGAAACTAAAGGCCTTACAAATGTCGCAAGGGGGTTCAACATTCAAATGAGGAACCCAGAGACAATAAACACAAGATAACCGACTGCCTGAGTTCAGAATTTTCCTACCACAATTATCGCACTGTTTGAAGCCTGTCGCTCCTTTCTAGTCTGCCATCAAGTATACAGAAAGCACCTGTCCACAGTATACACAAATATAATCAAAAGATTATACACAACCACAATTAAGGAGAGACAGTTTTTTTTTTTTTTTTTTTTTTGCTACCAACAAAGGAAAGAAAAGAGAGGGGAATGCCAACAATGGAATGACCTGAAGGTAAGAAAGGCCTGTACCAGCAATGGTACGAAGAGTACCACAAACATGGTAAAGAAAGTAAAAAAAGGTCAAGAAAGAGACTTCAGAGGGTAAGCAAACTCTAAACGACTAATATAAGAGGTTTTACAAGGAAACACCAAAGAATTTCAAGTAGTAGAAATTTTTAAATGACTTCGCTTGCAAGCTGGCTTAACACATCTGGATAGTATGTGGGACAAACAAGATCTGAGGTGATAGAGAGGAGCACTATGGGTAAGCTTAGCTCGAGAGTTTTTTGGCTGGCACAAGCTTGTTAATATGGCCGACTCGGTTCCGAAGACAGAATAGATACCCATCAGTAAGGAATGAATGAAGATTAACATCAGATCCTCTGTTACAATATTAATTTCAATAGTTATAACAGTCTGACATACAAGTGTATTTCTTTTTCTGTCCAGTAGAACACACTGTTGGTACATTTTTAACACAAGCAGCTTTACAAATACATTTTTCAGTTTGAACAAAATGACGTATAATTCTTTACAGAGCTCCAGTTAGCTGTACTGGCATATGTTACACAACCACTGCCCTACTTCGCCTGGCATAGCAGGCTATACCTCGCACTGTCACACTAGAAGTACTCCTAATTTGCGATTGTCTGGAAATTTGTCAGCCAGAGGCCCGTGACATTGGCCTTGACTTCAGAGAAGTAAATGCCAAAAAGAAGCAGTCCGAGGACTGATCCCTAACTGACTCCACTAGTGACTGGCATCTTTGTAGAGGTGGATTCCCCATTTCTAACTTACTGCATCCTGTATGAGCTAGCTGGCTATCCACAATGTGACATTAGAGTTTATAACAAACAGTTTTTCAAAAATGCCAGTGTGCGATACTGTGTCAAATGCCTTGGTTATGTCATGATGGTCAGTGCGAATCATTTTGTCCTCGTCCATTACTTTGGTGACCTTCACAAAGAAGTCCACCAGGTTGACCTGCCCTTGACGAAACCAAACTGGGTTGGGTCTGCTGTCTGGAGGACTCCTATATTGTTACTGATTATTCCATGGCTTTGCATATGAGACTTATAAGTATGAAGATGGTCCATCTTTGTGCAGAGGGATAACTGTCGCTGTTCTCCATTTATTAGACACAAAGCCTGTTTGGAGGCTACTGTTAAATAGAGATTCCAGAGGGAATGACAGGTCACATTTCATGCTATTTTGAAGGTACCATGAGATACTGTCTGGGTCCATCGATGCAGTGTTCTTCGCCTTAGAGAGAGCAATGAGCACTTGTTACCTAGTGATAGTAGATGGTTATACTTGATGTTATTTCTAGACGGGAGGTTGAGGGGGAGACAGGAGTAACGTTAGAGCTGAATTTGTCTGCCAGTAGGTTTGCTACATCTTCTGGCTCAATATAGCTGGCTCCATTAACAATGAGCTCTGCACACAACTGTGTATTGCCTTTGAGGCTGTGGACATAGCTAAGGACTGCCTTGTGCCTGTCCTTGGCCTGGGAAGCTAGGCTTGCCTCAAATTTGGCTTTGATAGACTATTTCTTCTCCAAGCTGTTTGTTTAGTTTTATGACAGAAATTTTATCAACCTATTGATGCTGTGATTCCACCGGGGTGGGTTTTTTTTTTTGAGTCAATTTACTACTTATTCCAGGTGAGTACAGCTGCCTCTATACAGCTATTAATATGCTTGTATAGGTTTCTTGTGAACATTTCAACGTAAACAGCAGTGTTCTAAGGGTTTATGGTGGCTTGAAATTGTGCCAGGTTATCATTTAATAGCAGGAAGTTAGTCTTAGAGTAGCTCCTGTTTTATTTTTACTTCAAAGGAAATCATTTTGTGGTCTGATCTTACCAGAGAGGACATTACACTGGGGTGTGTGCAGCACTGGATCCAGTATTTTTGTGCCCCTGGTCAGAGTACTGAGAGTCTGGTCCATGGACTCTGTTTACAAAATCCAGTAATCTCTTGTGTTGCACGTTTGGTGTTGTGTATAATTCCCAGTTAATAGTGGAGTAATTAAAGCCACCCATGAATACAGTATTGGGTTGGATGGTGAGCGTTTTCAGTAAGCTTAAATACATCTTATGGCTTTCCTGGGTCACAGAGGGGGATCTAGAGCTTGCAAAGAAGTGGTATGGGATTTTGCCAATGGTTAAGCATGACTCAAGTACTGTCACTATAATGAGGGAGTAAACAGTTATGGGAATGAGCCATGTACGGAGTGTCCATGGTGAAGGGTGTGATGATGAGGCAATAACTGGGAAAACACAATCTGTTTACACATAAAGGTGATACCAACATTTAGGCTAAACTTAGGGACTATAAGAGGTGGAATGTAGGTGTGGAGAGGTGGCTCAGTGCATCACATATAAGGAGACTAGCAGAAGGGCAACAAAGAAGGGACAGGGCTGCAAATATAAAAGTTGAAATGAAATTGGAAGAAAGGATTGGTAAAAGAAACAAGGGCTTTTAGGTACACAGCAGAAAGTAGAAACAGAGGGAAAGACATAGCTAGGCAATCACAGGGGTGGACAATGCCAGAAGATTGCGGAAAAGCAAAAGTACTGAATGAATAAAGTACTTTAGTATTCACAATGGAAAAGCAAGGGCTGGATGTCAATATAAAGTACTGTAGACAGACACCATGATAGATATGGAGGAGATGGACAGGGAACTGGCAAGCCCTATGGAAGGAGAGAGAAAAATGAACAGGTGGGTCTATGTACAAGAGTTCCCAGATCCATTGACACTGACCTTCAACAGATCACTGGTTAGTGGCACAGGAAAAACATGGGGAACTACAAGCTTAACTGATGTGGTAGGGAAGTCATGATAAGAATCCTAAAGGGAAGGTTGACAGTATTTCTAGAGAACAACCAACTCCAAAAAAAAAAAACTCAGTGGTTTATGTCAGAAAGCAGCTATCCATCAAACCTATGTTAGTTCTATGACTGGGTTACATGTTAATTCTACAGGAGAGCACCAGCAGATATGGTTTACTTGGACTTGAGCATGCACTGAAACATGGTTCTACACAGGAGACTAATAATAAAGCTGGAGGGATATGGGAAAAGGCCAGGATTGAAGAAATGTGCTGCTGCATGGCTGTGCGTTACGTGATGCTTGGTTTTAGTAAAGTGCACAGTGGAGTGCTTACACAACCCTTCCAGTACCCTTCAGTGTTTATCTCAATCATATCTGAAGTAACAGACAGCTGGAGCAATTTTCTGCATCATCTCTTTGATGATGAGACAGAGGTACAGCAGTGGAGGTTGGGAAGAAAGTCTAGAAACGGATTCAGAAGGCTAACGAAGTGAGCACAAAGGTGATAACTGAGGACAAGTGAAAGTAATTAGAAAGTACTGCACCAAAGCTAAAACAACCCTGGTATGAAATTACAGGAAATAAAGGTAAAGGAGCAGAAATAGGACTGGGGGTGTTGATGTGTCTAACACAAACTAGATCACCAAGAGCACACAGACAAAGACAAAAGCAAATAGAATGATGGGCTGATAGCTGAGGCAGACAGACTCTCGAAGCAGAGGTAATGTTTCCATTCCACACGGCCCTAATCAGACCACACCTTGAGTAATATGTGCATTTCTGGAGGCAATACAAGGAAAGGAATATCAAACTGCTGAAAGGAATTCCAGACAGATATGTGAGATTGAGTGGAACAGATATGTCCAGAGAACATAACAGCAAGAGCTGTTCTCACCTGACCGCAGAAGTTACGGGAACAAGATAATGACAAGTTTGGGTCAGGGGTAAAGGCAGCAGATTACAGAGAATGACTACTCTTGATCTCCACCAATACTTATTGAAAGAGAGCTGTAGACCCACAGAATGGTTAACAATAGATGGAAGAGGAGGAGCCATACACACGTTTAAGTGGGCAAGGGACACGCGAGAGAAAGAAGGGATGGGGGATGCAGAATGCTGAAGCACTTAAGGGTTAAACGACATAAGGCTTCATGTCTACTTCTGTCATCAAACAAATGTACTGCAATTAATTATCCAAGATAGGGAGAAAAAGTAAATTTGGAATCTTTGTCTCAGATTTGCAAATACTGTAGCCATACATTTAAAGAATATTCCAGGCGCAACAAAAAGGTAATCATTCTCGACATGAAACCTGATGAATCTTCAGTGTTCTTTATGAATGGAAATGTGCAAACAGGGCTTCTACATATTTAGGGTTGCTACATAAACATCTTGGTGACAGACACGCAAGTTTAATCAACTCTCATTTGTGCAAGTTGAGATCCATCAATTTTTTTCCCCATCTGCATTACTTACTGTGGAATTCAGCACTTTTTTTCAATCTAATCTATATTAAATGCATAGTGTTGCTTCAGACTTTCCAGACAGCAAAAGTCTAAGGATAGATTTTCCCTCACCTCCAAGGCTGAGTAAAATTTACTAGCTTACTATGTATTCATAATCTTTGTAAAGCAGAGATAAATGAATTCAGAGACTACATATTTGATATCTTTGATTCTATATACTTTGTTCAGAGGTAAAGATTTAAAATGAGCCTCTGCAACACTTCTTTCTTTGGTGATTTCTGCATCCAGGATTAGCTGTACTGTGTGAACGTTTAACAGCTGTCGAACTACTGGCCCAGCCAGATCCAGTCTTTTAGAGTAAAAAAGATGAAGCACAGTACTGGAGTGACACTACACACTATGAAGTAAGCCTATAACTCCATCTCTCTTCCTCACTTGTCTAAAGTTACTCAGTATCACTAAAGTAAAAAGGGGGGAAGTTTGCCCCAAGGGATGGAAACACAGGGACAGAGGTGAAAAGATGATGGCTTTAATCATGACTATCTAGTGGAGAAGGGTGCACCCTGATTAAAGTCTTGCTGTCATTGCTTTTTTTGTCCCGGATGTCTGTTATTCTGCTAGTACTTGCTACTTTTGGAATTACTTGTCTAGATTGCTTTCCACAGAAAGGTCAGTTCTTGAAGCATTAACTTCTGCTTAGGGACATGAAAATTAAATTTGTCCCAACTGCTGCAAAACAGCTATACCTCACATGGACTCTGTAAAAACAAGCTATCTGGCAGGGGGTTGAGCTGGTGACAACTAGTCTGATTCTACAGTAATGTCTAAAAACATTTTATGAAGATTCAGTAAAAGAAGAAATGGCTAATGGCTTTGGCTGTTCACCTTTTAAAATTTCACATACTTTTTCTGTTATAATCATTAGCGGACCGGAGTTCCACTGTGGTGACCCCTAACCGTGAAAAAGCAGAAAGTCACAACATCATCATTTTTCAGTCTGACCATTTAGAGTGCGTTTCATTACTTTTCCCCAAAGAAGACATACTTGGGTGGGAGGTCGAAGAATGAGAAGTTATGTACTTACCATAACGTTCCATGTTAGTTGTCTTCTTTCTTGCTGGATGGGTTCGGTGCCGAACCTCGGCTCCGGCTCGGCCTATTACTAAAGCTTGAGAGCTATTTTCACCGGCTCGAGGCTATACTATGTCCCATAATGCTAGGAGTCATATACCCAGATCTAGTTTGATAGCTAACACTATGGACATACATGTCCCACCACAAGAAAAGAATAAATCTATCTAATATATGTAAAAATAAGCTCTTCTACGTATATCTCTTACAAGGGCTACCAAAAAGGGAGCAAGAGAGCTAGCTGAGAAGATAACTCTGGTGACAAAAAATATCTCAGAAGAAACTCTAGGTCTTTCCAGGCTAGGGGGATGGAGGGTGGGATGCAAGAAAGAAGGCGAGAAGAAGACAACTAACATGGAACATTATGGTAAGTACATAACTTCTCAATGTTAAGTTGTCAATCTCACCTTCATTCTTGCTGGATGGGACAGCGTCCCTAGCACCTTAGTCCTGGGTGGCTGAATGGAACAGACGAGTACAGTGGAACCAAAATCAGCCCGACTTCTGGAGGCAATGTCCAGTTTGTAATGAGAAATGAAGGTATGAGGGGAGGCCCATGCGGCAGCTGCACAAATAGAATCCATAGGTAACCTTGCTTGAAAAGCTACTGAGGAAGCTAATGCTCTAGTTGAATGTGCTCTAGGCTTGGTAGGGGGCTCCTTATGCCTCAATTGATAGATTAACATAAGAGAGGTCAACCATCTGGACAAGGTTACTTTAGAAACTGGAAGGCCTTACTTTCCTTCCGCGTAAGACAGGAAGAGCTGTTCTGATTTTCTCGACTGTTTTGTTCTATCAAGATAGAAGCGTAGTTGACGGTGAACGTCTAAACAATGTAGTCTTCTCTCAGCTCTATCAGTATAATTTGGGAAGACTGGGAGATCAATAGTCTGATTAAGATTTTTTTCAGGGAGTACCTTAGGTAAAAAGGAAGGATTAGTCCTAAGAGACACTCTACCTTTGTGAAAAACAAGATAAGGGGGGCGCACAGAGAGAGCTTGTAGTTCCGAAACCCTTCTCGCTGAGGTAATAGCTACCAAGAAAAGTGTTTTCCACGAGAGCAGTTTTAACGAGCAGGAAGCAGCTGGCTCAAAGGGAGGAAGAATTAAAGAAGACAGTACCAAATTTAGATCCCACGGCGGAGGAGGGTCTTTAACCGGGGGCCTAAGTAATAGGGTTCCTTTTAGAAAGGCTTTGCAAAGCTTGTGGGACATAATACTGGTCTCTGACAAGCCAACGTGGAAATTTGCAATAGCCGCCAACTGGACCCTGATAGTGGCTGAGGAAGAGCCCGTTTGGAAAAGTTCCGCCAAAAACTCTAGAACTGTTTGGACAGGAGCTGTGAAAGGGTCCACTTGATTTTTCCTTGCCCAAATAGAGAAACGCTTCCATTTACTAGCATACGTCCTTCTGGTATTAGACTTGTGAGAGGCAAGGATGATATCACGTACTGACTGAGAAATTAAGGGAAGCCTGGCTAGGGTTGGAAGTGGAGCACCCAAGCTGTGAGGTTGAGAGATGGAAGGGATTGGTGCAGCCCTCCCGATTGATGTGTCAGAAGGTCTGGCACTGGGTCCAGATGCTAGGGCTGCTCTAGTAGATGACGTTGCAGGAACGGAAACCAAACTTGTTGGGGCCAGTAAAGGGACAATGAGGATCATCCTGGATCTCAAGGCAGTTGCTTTCTGGACTAACTGAGTAATTAAGGGAAAGCATATAGAAGACCCCGGGGCCAATCGTGGACTAGAGCATCTCTGGGAGGGAGACCCGGAAGAGGAAAGATGGTGAAGAAATCCTGACACTTGCTGTTTTGAGGGGTTGCGAAAAGGTCGCAGCAAGGCTGACCCCACCTTCTGAATATTTGTTCTGCTACTAGCTGGTTGAGGGACCACTCTTAGGCCATGAGAATGGCCCTGCTCAAGTCTGTCCGCTATGACGTTGGACTTCCCTGGAATACGCGTTGCTACCAGAAACCGTTGAGAAGAGATCGCCCACTGCCAAAGTCTGAGCGCTTCCTGCTTGTTGATGCACCACACTACAGACATATTGTCTGTCTGAATTGCAATCGTCCCGGTGGGTAGAGAGTTCTGAAGGGCCTGCAACGCCAAAAGTACCGCTCTCATCTCCAAGACATTTATGTGCAGGTGGCACTCGAAGGGTTGCCATGTGCCCTAGACTGTCCTGCCCTGAAAATGCCCCCCCCACCCGATCAGGGAGGCATCCGTTGTCACGGTGGCAACCGGAGGGGGGAGAAAAACAGGTCTGCCTAGGAGCACCTGAGGCGAGACCATCCACCAAGAGAGGTGTCTCTTGCATGACTGAGTGATGAGAATGTTGTGAGACATGGGAAGCTGCTGAAAGGACCATTGGGAAAAAAGCATCCACTACAGTAGCCGCATATGAAAACGAGCTAGGGGGAGCAAGGTGATTGTTGCTGCCATTAGACCAAGTGTTTTCAGTACAAATCGGGCTTGGACCCTGTCCTCCTGAAGTAGGATTTGATCATGGCTGCGAATGTCTGAAACTCTGTGTAGGTAGTTTTGCTGACAACTCCACCGTGTTTAACACGGCGCCTATGAAGGTAATATGCTGACAAGGCAGACTTTTCGAAGTTTATAGAGATGCCTAGCGCTTTGCATGTTTGCACAGCGTAATCCCTGGCTTGAAGTAGCTGGTTCCTGGTGGTGGCAGTAAGGAGCCAGTCGTCTAAATATGGAAACACCTGGAATCCTCGTCATCTCAGGTGAGCCGCAACCACTGCCATGCATTTGGTAAACACCCTGGGGGCTGTGGTGAGGCCAAAGGGCAGGGCTCTGAATTGGTAGTGACCGACTCCCAGCCGGAAGCGGAGAAACCTTCTGGAGCACGTGTTCATTTTGATATGGTAGTACGCATCCTGAAGATCTATAGAGCACATCCAATTGTCCTGACCCAGAAAGGGTAGAATGGACTGTAGCGTGACCATCTGGAACTTTGTTCTTTGAACAGACTTGTTCAGCCTGCTGAAATCAAAATACGTCTCCAGTCCCCAGTCTTTTTTGGTACCAAAAAGAATTTGGAGTAGATTCCGGATCCTTGTTGGTCTGCTGGGACTGGCTGGATGGCTCTCTCTGACAGCAGCTTTGAAATTTCTGACGCTGCTTGATCTCTCAGACCGGGTAGAACGTCTGGAAGAGGCCCTTTTTGTTGTTGCGGGGTGTGGATAAAGGGGATTCTGTAACCCTCAGATATGATCAGCCGTACCAATCTGTCTTGCGTAAGGGAATGCCAGGCTTCTGGGTACAGTGAAAGTCTTCCCCCGACTGCCTCCGAAGGTGGACAGTCGGGCAGCTCCTCAGGGGTGCTGGAAGGGTTTTGTCAAAGATTGATTCTCTGCTACCCTGATTTTGCGGACCCCCCCTACCCCTAAGGCGGTGTCTGTTATTGTTCCCTCCTCTGCCTCTGGAGGGGAGCTCACCACGTGCATCAGGCAGTACTCCCTGGGGTTTACGGAACCGCATCTTTCCGCCCTTTTGACCCTTAGGGTATGGTCTAGAAGGGGCGGAAAAACAGACTCCCACGGCAGAGTGTGTCTTGCCTTCCTGCTCACACCTGGTCAATGTATCCTTCACTTTAGGTCCAAACAGGGCAGAACCATCAAAGGGGGTGTTAGTGAAGGACGCCTTGAAGGGGTCAGCAAAGTTGCAAAGCCGCATCCAGGCGTGTCTCCTTAGAGCAACGCTCGTGCCTGTGGCCCTACTCGCTCCATCGGCTGCATAAGAAATGAGCTGCATGGAGGAGTTGAAAATAGAGTTCAGGGTCCCCAGCTGGGAGTTGATCTTTTCCTAAGACCCCACAGCTGTTGGGTCCTGTAAGGTATCGCCCAGTTCTTTAAGGAGGTCTCTCTGAAGACGGGTGAAATGGCACAAGTAATTCAGCAACCGCATGGCAAAGGTCGCTGAAGAAAACATCCGCTTGCCATACCTATCCATAGTACTAGATTCCTTATTAGGAGGATGGACAGGTACTGAAGGGTCAGCCAACTCCTTCTTAGTGGCTGCCGCCGCCACCATGGCATCAACGGGGACGCCCTTAGAGAGAAACTGCTTGTCTGCCGGGGCTGTAATAAATTTTGTAGGCCTCCGGGGAGTTGGTTCCATAGTATCCGGAGCCGTCCACGCCTTCCTAGCCATCACCTCCATGAGTGGGTTGAAAGGCGGGGACACCCAGGAGGTGGAAGGGCGAGAACCGAACGCATCCAGGTACACTGACTCATCTTCGGAAGGGTTGAGGGCGGACCAGTTCCCCCTCTGTTTAAGGATCTCTAGGATGTCAGAAAAGGAGACATCCTCAGAGGGGGACCTTGGGGACCCTTCCGAATCATCCAGGTCGGTGTCAGATGTCACTGACTCAGGGGAGTCGACATGCTTCCTCTTGCATGTCCTCTTCCGAGGGGGCTCCCCTGCAGGATCAGGGGAGGCCTCGAAAGAAGAGGAAACGCCCAATAGAGCGGCCTGGAGCGTCGGTTCTCCGCGCTTGGGCTCGGGAGGGTAGGCAGGGGCCAAAGCAGGCACCGTGGAGGGAGAGGTCGATGAGGCTGACCGTGGCGCCGGTATGGGAGTCAGCACGCTCCTCATGACCTCAAAGGCGCCCCTGTCAGGCAGGAAGAGGGACCCAGCTCCAAGGAGATGAGAGCTCCTCCCAGCACCGAGAGGGACGGCTCCGAGGCCGATGTCAGGACCGAACTCACCTGCGCTGAGGCTCCGAGAGGGAGAATGGGGTCGGACAAGGGTCCGATGCCACTCGCCCCCTCGGAGCCGACGAGGGAGTCTCGACGCCAGGATCCCTCCAAGGACGGAGCCAATGAAGGGAACGGAGCCGACGAAGGAACCGATCTCGGAGGGATCGGTTCCGACGCCCCAACGGTACTAACCTCGACGACCTCCGGCTCCGAACTCAGCAGAGTAGTCGGAGGAGGAACTTGAGCAGGCGTTGGGGAAGCCCCTTTCTGTTGAGATGGGCTATGCAATAACTGGGCCAGCGCCTGCGACTTTAAAAAGCCTGCTGACTACCCTCTCGAGGTCATGGTCCGAGAGCCTGGAAGACCTGGAGGAGTGAGACCTATGGCTCCGCTCTGACAGCAAGGGGGACTTCGGAGCCGATCTAACCGACTCCAGTGACCTGGAGCATTTTCGGCTTGGGGACAGCTCCGACACCAAAGCCGGAGCCGACTGAGGCCTCGATGAATCAGTTCCAGCTGGAACTGACAAGGCAGAAAGAGGACCGCTCGCCACTGGCTCCGAACATGGAGCAGACTATTTGGCGGGCTTTGAAGGTTTTCCGGACATAGGCTTGGGTGGAGAACCTTCAGGTTTTAATAAGCCTCTGAGAATGAGCTTATTTCTGCATTCCTGCAGGACTCTGGGGATAAAAGCGTGACAGATGGAACAAGAGTCCTGCAGGTGCAGAGGGCCCAAAACAATACACACAAGAAGTGTGACCGTCTGTCAGAGACATCTTCTGACAGCACGAGTCACACTTCTTGAATCCCGATACCTTGGTATCTTTGGACATGATACCACAGGGTCGAGACAAAGAAACTAAACAAGAACACCAACACAAAAAATTTAAGCTAACTAGTAAAAAGAAGACAAATTCCACACACACACACACACACACACACACACACACACACACACACACACACACACACACACACACACAGGGGAAAACTGTACTAACTACTGAAGGGAAAGTTAGGCCCGTCCACCTTAAGGGTGGAAAAAGGGTAGGGAAAACTACAGAAAAAGAGTAGGGAAACTAGTCGCTACTCTCTAAACAGTAATTAAATAAACTAAGAGAAAAATATCTATGAAAAACTAACTGTAGATACAAAATTTTTAAATACGACCTGGAGCGGGAGAAAACTCGACCTCGGAGCTGAAGCGGCAAATGAGATCTGGGTATATGACACCTAGCATTATGGGACATAGTATAGCCTCGAGCCAGTGAAAATAGCTCTAGAGCTTTAGTAATAGGCCGAGTCGGAGCAGAGGTTCGGCTCCGAACCCATCCAGCAAGAATGAAGGAGAGATTGACAACTTAACATCAAACATTCTACTGTGTCACAGTTCAAGAAAAAAGAAATTTTGTCTGAATAAACCAAATCACTATGATGATCATCTGAACCTAAGAAAGCAGAGGAGTGGAATTTCATCTTTCTTAAAAGGGAATGAGACAGCATACGTTGAAGTGTTTGACTCAGCTTTGAAAGACACGGCTGCTTTCTATGCTAGTTCAAAATGATAGCCCTGGATTTGGGGGGGGGGGGGCTGATACCTGAATCTCAGTGTCTATATCATTATTTTGAACATTCAGGTACTCGAATCCTTAAAGGCAGATACCAAAATATCAAACCGCAAGTTAACCAAATGTTAAAAACTGCGAAATTCAAAATATCGAATTTCCATAGTTGGCCAACTCCACCTCCTGCTGCGTACTGCCTACCCAAACAAAATAAATAACCTACACTTCACCCATGTGTACACTTCACACATGTATCCCCTGTGCTAATTAAATGTGCATAATACAACAAATACATGTGAATGTGAACACCCAACTACGAAAACACTTTAATTTATGTAGTACGTTCAAACGGTCAACTGTATTTACACTTTCAACAGTAGAGCCATCGCTTGAAGGAATTCAGACGCAGAATACTCATTCCTCTTCCTGAGCACTGCTTGCATACGAACCTGCTTTTTAGGTGAAGGCGGACAACCACACTGTAGTTGCAATCTGATTTCATTAACCCTGTTCTGCTCACACACTAGAACAATGAGAACAGCTGGGATGTCTGAAGTACACCTACCTAAAAGACATCTAACACGGCGATGCCAGCCTTAAACATAGTTTTGTGTACGTGGACGGGACAGATCATTTAGAGAGGAAACATTCCAAAATGCAATGGGAAACACCGGTGGAAATCTTGACACGTGCAGACCTAGTACTTTTACGCACACGTCCAACAACATACAACTCTGCAAAATAAGACAGCAACTGTTTCCCCTCAACAGGAAATGTCTCACACAAAGCATTAAATATAGGAACAACCTCATCCTCCTGAAGGAAAGATAGAGCCATTAACTTTATCACACACAACTGAAAATATACACACTTGCCATACAAAGTAGCCAATCCTAGAGACTGAACCTTTTGCCAGACAGCCTGTGAGAAATGAAACAGACACCCTTTACATGTTACCTGATGGAAATTATGCCTTACACTTTTCATAGCTGCCATTTCAAAGTCACATAAAATAAATTCTACTCTAGCCACTAGATCAACAGATGACATCAGCTCATGCACACACTCCCATAAATAGTATGACTTGTAAGATTTTTTTTTGACATTAAGCAATATACCAATGGCACACGGTTAGTACTTTCTCCAACTGAAATCAACTCATGCACACTATACAGCTGCCGACACAGCTGACCCTTTGTTAGAAAGACTCCATTAACCATAACTTACACATGCATAAATCCTGCAAATTCTCCTTCGTACTGAACACGAACACATGAATTTGGCATTAAGGTCTAACTTACGCTTCTGTATAAAGCAAACTTCCTTCAATACACACTCAGTAGCATTCACATCATTTAAAGGGGTTGATACCATTTTATAGGTAAGCATCTTCCTAGATCGCACACAATTTACTGTTTGCAGCATGGAATGTCTAGAAGACAAGCTTACGGTACTCTCTACCGAAGTGCTGGCAATGATGTCATCCACTATTAATACTGGTGTAGCCCTAGTTAACCGAGCTGTGTCTGAGTTGGTGACAGGCAATATAATGCTCTACTTCAGCAGCATCTGGTGGATGGGCATGACATACTGACTTTAGCAACAGTTCCCCATCTACCTGCTTCACAGTGATTGCCCGACCCTTGCACTTACATGCTTGCTTATACTTGCAGTACCAGTATTTCCTATCTTTGCTTGTCTTCTCTAACGTACAGAGAAATCCATCTAAGTGCAGCATTTCCCTATTCTTCTGTGATGTTACAGTCCTATAGCACGTATCTAGACTACCAGGAGGTACAGCAGGAGCGCTAACCATTTCTGACCATGACACGTAGTCTAACATACACAACTTACGTGTTACTGTCTTAATTTATAGGGAGACCTGCAAACACATTCAACTTAAACAGGATTCAGGAGTTGTATAAGAGTACTGGGCTACACAAATGTATTACTATATATGTACTTAACCTTATATTCTAACCCTAAAGTCACTATCTACGGCACATGTACGTTAGTTTCCTATACAAGATAAGGGAATCCCCTAGTGACGTTTTATGTCAGTAAATGTGATGATGTGGCAACTATGGCAAAGCGATATTTTGAATTTCGCGGTTTTTAACGTTTGGTTAACTTGCGGTTCGATATTTTGGTGTCAGCCTTTAAGGATTTGAGTAACTGAACTTTGAAATAATGATATAGACCCAATTCTCAGACAGCTCTTTAGGTGAATAGGTCTGTCGCTCAAGTTTTCACACTCAAAAGCTAGAAAATCATCAGAAGCAGCAGCAGCAGCAGTAGAAAGGACCACCCGCTCTAGAGTCATAAAAGACAGATTTGAAAATAAATGCAGGTGCTCTGGCACCATCATAGGGAAGGAAATTTTCTTTCAAAAATATGGAAATTTTTAAAATTCAGAAGCCACTTTTGGTTATAATCACAAAATCAGCAGTAGCCTGCCTAAAACGGCTTCTCTCCCAGATTCAGGCTGAGTATTAGGGAGAGATGGTAGTTTGACAAACATGACAGGCTTCATATTCACTACAGAACACCAAGGAATATATGACATCAGACTCTGAACAGTCTCCAAGGGTTCTTAAGTTTTATCTTTTTAGATTTAAAGGAGAATGCCTTCATTTTTCTCCTTAGGCGGATCTTTTCTTTTTTTTTTTAAACTGTAACAGACAAACTGAGCTAGAAGTACAGCTGTGCTAGGAACTTACCATAATTGATTTCTGAGTAGCTTCACAGTTGCAGTCTTAATTTTTGGGATATCCTGCAATGCAAGTTGCTTGCAGCTGGTCACTCTTCCAAAGCTCTTCCCCCTACAGCTTAAGGTGACACTTGCTTATGGCCACAGAATGAGGGCAGTACAAACAGTGCACTGTCCAATACCATCTTTAGATCGTTCTTGCCCAGTCAAAACTGGAGAAGGAGCCTCCTGGTTTCAGGGCATAATGGACCAGGTATTTATTCCATACTGGCTGCATCCAGCCAAAGGTGCCCAATCTGGGGGATCCAGAAAGAGGGGCTCACAAAATAGGATTGCTTGTCTGGTTCCAAGATAAAATAAGGGAGTGTAAACAGGTAGGGTTGCCACCCAATCCCCAGGACAGACTGTCAGTAAATACAGGGGGAATGTAGATGGAAACCGACTGCAACAGTGAAACTACTCAAACACCTACAATTCCGCTAAAATCCTAACATTCCCGTCCTATACAATGTTACTGTCTTCACTTGTGGGAAGTTCCCAAATCAGTGAAAGTGAAGGATGGGGAGGGACACATTATTTGGAGACTAGTCCTTGCAGGACATTAGAAGGAAATCTTGCGCTAGTTCTGGATGCTGTACCTATGTTGTAGTGCTTTGAGAAAGTGTGGACAGAGGACCAAGTAGCTCCTTCAAAAATTGTTTGGACATAAATTCACTTAAGGAAAGCTGTGATGGCAGCCATAACTGTAGTAGAGTGGGCTCTAATGTGGCCAAGCATTTGCTTCCCATGTTGCTGGAAACAGATAGCAATAACATTTCCTAGCCACTTGGAAAGAGGTTTGTTTGTCTACAAGTTTTCCTTCCATCTATTTTGCAAAGCTGACAAATAACTGTTTTCTGATTTTGTTGTCCTATGCAAATAAATCTCAGCAATCTGTGCACAAACAAAGAAGGTAGAGCCCTCTCTCCCCCTGGATTTTGTGGCCTGGGGTAAAAATATTGTAGCTGAATGGTCTGGTTCAGGGTCATTTCATTAACTATTTTAAGCAAACGAATGGAGCTGGTACACAGGGCCTTTGCTAATTCTTATAGCTCTGAAACAACTAGCAGAGATGACCACCAGCACCAATGTCTTCCATGAAAGGAAATGGAGAGGGCACAAACCTGTTGATTCTAAGGGTTGCCATGTTAGCGCCCCATGGTGGAGCCATTTGTCTTCTAGGGGGCTTAAGGTGAATCACTCCCCTCAAAAACTGCTTAACAGAAGGCCTGGAATAAAGAGGGGGATCCACAGGTAAACAAACTGAAATATTTGTGTTTAACAGTTATTCCAAGACCAGTGCCACCTTAGCTTTCACGGGGTCTAGGTCCCTGGAAAGCCACAAGAAGGAAATTCTTTTGCAGTTTGCTAGGCATAGTTTTAGGTATAACATTCGGTACTTGTATATCATCTTAACCATATTTTCGCGGTTGTGAAGACAGCATATCTGCAGACAAACGACTGCCTGAAACACTTTAGTAAGAACGATGATCAGCCGACTGATGTCCAAAAAGTTTAAATGACTTTCTGAAACGGAAGACCTTACAAAATGACATGAAGTACCACCCTGGTATCACTTGTTGGCATCTTGATAGTAAGGGATAAGTAATGGACGTTTTCTTCCGTTGTATGAGTCTACAATGAAAATCAGGGATTTACACTTCTTTTGGCATTATGCCATGTTGTACTGTATGCCATTTCTGAAAGTAATGTAAACTTTGGGCCCATTTGTAAGGATTATCATCAGCATTTGCAAGTGTTTCAGGCACTCATTTTCTTGCAAGAATGCAGCTTTCAGTTGTGAAAGTGAAACGACACTGCGGAGCGGGGATCGCCTATGACAACACCGGGAAAGGTATTCCTCTGTTCAAGGAACAGCATAGTAAGTGTTTGGAAAGTACAACACCAATTTTTGCAGTAGTAAGCATCAGAGAAAGGGTTACAAAGAGCTTCATTTTCCAGATCCTCCTTCAAATATGGAGGAGGATCGCAGTTCTCCTGCTGTACTGATCAGTTTAGTACAGCACATGGTTGGATGCTGTCATTCTTTGTGAAAAAACGCAATGTATGACAAACAGCGTCCCTCTCACACTCTTCTGCAAAAGGGCCGCTTTCCTTTCTTCTTCATGGTCCACTTGCACAAGAAAACCGAAATAAAGGTAATTCGGAGTTTACACAGCCCGTAACATTTACACATACAGCCCTGTCTTGTAAATATAATGAATTACACAACAGAACATGTTAAACATGCTGTCAGAGAATTTGTGCCTCCTTGTCTGGGTTTAAGGAGAACTCATCAAAGCTATAAGCCTCAGTACACTACGCAAGAAGGTGTAGCAGAAATCCCATGTTCTAAGTTAGAATGTCCACTTGCTGCAGGTATACCTCACATTTCCTTTTGCCATGTCTAACAGGAGACTGAACTAGTGCTGTCTTGATTAAGGTGCTATGAGGATTATTTTTGACCTCTACTCCTGTACCTTTGTCAGTACCATGGGGATCGGGGAAAGCATTCAGAAACTTGTACAATCCAGAGTGAAGGGATATATATCCATCTATGCTCCTGGAGTTGCTGTCTGAGTGAAACTGTCTCAGCTGCCTGTTCAGATGGGAAGTAAACAAATCTTTCTCTGGTACACCCCACTTGTTAGATCCAGAAATCTGTCCCTGTGAAGTTCCATTTGTACCTGTCTCCACATGTCCTGGTCAGCTTGTCTGTTATCAAATTATGGTCTGAAGGGATTTCACGCCTTCAGAAAGTCCCTTCAGCAATGCCATTTACCACACTTGCACAGCTAACTTGCACAGCTGATAGGAGCGAGTCCCATCTTACTTGTTTATGTACCGCACTGCTATGTTGTCTGTTTGGACTTGAAGGGCTCCCTCAGATATGATTGGGAAAATGCTTTGAGATTTAAAATGAAGGTCATTTCATTGATGATGATGCTTTTGTCCCTCATTCTTTGTTGCCACACTCCCTGAACCTGGAAACCCTTCACACTGGCTGCCTTTGAGTCTGTCAAGGAGTCTGTCATTAGTGTTACTTTGTGCTTCTTTTCCCTGATGGACACACCCTCGAGATTTCTTTTCAGATACTTTGCAGCAGGGGAAATAAGGGCTTCCAAAGGATAGACTGACTATCTATTCCACAGATACCCCGGAAACATCAGTGTGCATGCTGCCATGTGCCCTAACATCCTCACATATTCCCTTGCTGTGATCTTTTCCTTTTATGAGGAGAGAGCAAACAGTTTTGAAAGAATTGGTTCCTTTTCCCGAGGGAGGAAGACCCTGCAAAGAACAGCGTCTCTGGATGCTCCCAGGAAGGTGACAATCTGGGAAGAGATGAGAGAGGATTTCTCCCTGATTATAGTTCGTACCAGATCTGAAAAACATTCAGGGTGAAATTCAAGGCATTCAAGGCACCTAAGTAGGATCCTGTTAGAATTGCTCAATCATCAAAGTAATAAAAGATTTCAAAACCTTCTGTCCAGCAAAAATCTAACATTGGAGCCATACATTTTGTGAATACTCTGAACAGGGAACAAGCCATAGGGCAAGGCTTTGAACTGATAATGGTATCCCCTTGCTGCAAATCTTGGGAACTTTTGGTGTGTTTTGCTTATAGGGATGTGTAGGTAAACATACTTGAGATCTACTCAGTAACAAATGCAAGAAAATCCCAGTCAAGCTAGAATTTTCACTGTGTGATACCTTAAACTTCCTGTAATAGACGGCCAGGTTACATATGCAAATGACATCTTAAGAACATCAAGTTTTTCAGTTAAATGGCTCCTGAATGACAATGACACTTTCCTTCTGAAGTCCTTAAAAATGCATTCAAGCCAATGAAGCTACACCCCACTAATTGTGGATGTTGAAACACTATGCCCTTAAAGGTTTAGCTGCATATGTACTATAGGCCTCTATTATCAGAGGTTTAAGGTTATAACAAAGTGAAAACTCTAGTTTGTCTGGGTTTTTCTTGCAGTTTTTACTAAATGGTTTGCTATGTCACCTTTTCACCCTTTGGTTTGGACAAACTTGAGATCTTGGGTTGCTATGAATATTTCTTGGAGTATGGGAAGTAGCAATCCTTGCAAGATGAGCATTTTGACCTCTGGCACTTTCAGAATCTGATGTAGATTGGGAAAAGTCGAAGTTAAATCTCTCCCAAGTGCATTATTTGCTTGGTACCAGAAACAGTCGAATAAAATCCTGTGCTTCCTTCTTCCAGGGGCACTCTTCTTATGGTTTCTGTGCCTAACATGTCTCTCGCCACTTGAGGTATAAAATGTACTGGATCTCTGGGGACTATAGAAATACCTCTGAAGTGTGACTTTTAATATAAAATTACAAGCAATATCCCACTTTGAACATACATATTACTTGCATGTTCTGAGTGACTTACACTCAGTTTTCTACAAAAGCGGACAAGCTTCCTAAAAGTTTTGGGTGACGTGAGGGGGAGAGAGCTGGGGCTTATGTGGATTTAGGAAATAAGAGAGGAGAGTATAACCAATCTGAGTTTTGGCTGATCTATTCAGAGGGTTCTGGCTCTCAGGGTTCAGACTGATCCTTTAGAGGGTTATGGCCGTCAGAGTCCCCAAGTTTCTTCGTGTGTCAAGCTTGCCACTTTTTTATACTTACCCTTTCTTCCCTTTTCCAGTGCTGGTAGGATCCTGTCTGTGATTATAGGCCTAGGCCTTGTTAGGGAGGTTCTTATTGGGCAGTGCAGTGATGCAGCGGTTAGCGTTGTCACCTCACAACAAGACGTTATCCAGTTCGATTCTTGGCTGAGGCACCTTCTGTGCAGAGTCTGCATGCCTTTGGTGCATTCGTGTGGATTTCCTCCAGGTGCTCCAGTTTCCTCACACATTCCAAAGACATGCATCTGGAGCATTTTTCCTTGGGACTCCACTGAAAATGGGTTTTGTCTCAGTTGGACTTTCCCGGTAAACATATGTCAAATGAATAAATACATTTCGCATCTAGGTACAAATGTCTGAAAAAACTCCCAAACAGATTGCCAGTCCCACCCTTTTCCTCCATTTTCTTTAAACTTCCTGTGCAGGGGATTCGATGTGAAAATCTTTGGAGAAGGGGGCACTAAGGATCCATAGGTTCACGATGTCTGAAAAGGTGGGAGAGGTGTCAACCAGGTATGTCTCCTAAAGGCTGAACCCCTCTGGTTGCTGCCCAGCATGACGCATCAACAACATTGCAGCTACACTTTCTAGAATGTGGTCTCTCCTATGAGATGGATAACCAAAGACTCAGCAACTCCTGTTTTAGATCACCTCTACCTTGGTTCTCATCTGCACTAACAAGGTCTGTTGATAAGACAGCATGTGGGACTGGCGGTTCATAGTACCAAATGCCAGGGTAGTAGCAGTGTACACCTTTTCCCAAATATATCCAGTGTTGTATTAGCTTGTTCTCATTTAGGATAATTCTTGATTGCATTAGACACTACTCATTTTTTGGGATCTATAAACATCACATATGAATCAGTTAAAGAATTTCTGCATAGGTACCTGTGAGAATCCTTAACTCTGTAAAAACTGTTGGGTTTCTGAGGAGTATGGACAGGGGAAAGCTCCAATTATGCATTTTCAAGGTTGAAGGAGCTCCATTAAAGCTCTACAGTTTTGCTGACTTTCAGTATTCCTTGAATTTCTAACAAAAGGCTTTTTTCATTTTGTGGAGAGTATGCCCAAGTCCTCTGGTGCAGAGGCAGGGGACAAGATTCTTCAGTTGATGGGAATCTGCCTCAATATGTCAGTTTATCAGCCTCAGAATCTGAGGATCAGTAACCACTTCAGGCATAACCAATCTTCTCTTTTTGAAAGGAACTCCCAATACTGAAGATGTGTCTTGTTCAGGTGGACTCTCATTTTAGGTAAGACATTAAAGTTTCAGTTAGATGAAACTGTCTCCAAGGTGGAAACCCGAGTGGGTGGGTTAGACTATGGCATTGCTTGAGCTAGGCAGACACTAGCTAGGACAAACCTTTGAGCTTCAGTGACTTGTGTCTACTGGGTTCTGGGGCAGCCACCTTTGTGGCCTCAGATTTTGGACAGGTGACAGGCATCTAAATACTGTGTCAGAGCCTCTTCTCTTAAAAAAAAATCCTAGGGATTCCACCTTCTTCAGTAATCAGAATGGAGGAGTCATTGGCTTAAGTATTTGAAGCCACCCAAGGAATTACTGAGGTGTTGACATGGAGAACATGCTAGACACCAAAGGCATGGACATCTGCTGAGCCCTGGCCACAACAGACTCCATAGTCAAGAGCTGCAATAGCATCTCTTGGACCTCAGCAACACCAAGTAGTCTGACCCCAAAGCTTCCTTTCTTTTCTCCTGCTTTTTTGTGTGCGTCTTTGTAGGAGATAGGATTTGGGAGGCTCTGGATGATGCTATTGTGGAATCCACTCAATGTAACTCAAACAATTAACTTTTACAGAAGTTTGCTCTGAACTATAAACAGACATTTGTAGAAGAAACTAAATGCAAGAGAAAAAAAAAAGAATATCCTTTAAGGTGGTACTTGCCTGTTTTTAGAAGAATGAAAACTCTGACAGAATGCACATGGTAATGAGATGCAAAACTACTGCATAGCAAGAAAGATATGAAGGAGATTGTTGGATGACACACCCTTTATACCAATGTCCTGGCACTGGAAGCAGGGTAATGGCTAAAAACTGGGAGGGGGAAGCACTCGAAGATTTGCTAGCCAAGAACACCTGCATGGCAGGACATCGCAAAAGGGAAGACTACAAGTAATTGCACAGTTAATATTAAGATGCACCTAAATTCTATGCACCATAAAAGCTTGAAAGCTTTTAGCACTCTTAAGAAAAAGTAAAAAATAAGAGAAAAATTCAAGGCTCTATTCTTCCCAAACAAAATTAACACTTACATGTGAAAATCCCCAGGGGGATTTGATTACCACAGAAGCACCTACTGGTCACTTTCTCAAGGCTGTAAGTAGCAAAATTCAAAGCAGCAAGAATTACTATACTTCCAACAATAAAGTCAGAAACGTTACATAAAACACTGATGAATATAATACATGAGCAAGTTGTTTAAAGACGGGTGAGGAAAAAAAAAACTCAAGAGGCATACTGTATCCTTTCTTTACAGCCGTGGTGCCTTTTAATGGCTACAGTGTAAAAATACAACTACATGCACCAAGAGAAGTCGGACTACTGAAAATCAGTCTCTGTCAAATACTTATGTTCTCCTGCAGCTTATTTTAAGAAACACATGCTGATTTCCTGCAGCAACTGTCCTTGTATGTCACAGCTACAGTAGTAAGGTGTTTGATCGTAAGAATCAAAACTTTACATTTACAGCTATGCACTTTTGAGACTTTCCAGAAAATTTACTCAGTGTAGTAAAGGTGTTATACTCAAATGCATACACTCAGTCATCAATCAATAAATCTAACTCAAATCCTGTACATATTCTAAATGTTGCCAGGCAGGGTTGTCCTCTCTCCCCATATCTGTTCAGTCTTTATATTGAATCTCTATTTATGCCTGCAACCCAGAACTCATACCTCCAATTTCCTAAACTTAATAAGGTTCCCATTTCCCTAATGGCTTTTGCTGGTGACAAACATTTACTTTACAATCTTTAAAAACAGATCTCCCCAAAGTAATTAATAAAATTACTGAACACGCTCATTTCTCCAACTATTAAATAGCAACAAATCTACAATACTGCCTTTAAATTCTTGTTATGCAACCTTAGAAGTCCTTAATATAACGCCATTAGTTCCCATTGAAATATCTGGGAATCAACTTTAGCCAAGATCCAACTTCTCACTTCAAAAAATTGTAAAACCCAGATAAATGTTAAAAATGACCATGCGAGATGGGTAAAATTAAAATTCTCCTTGCTTTCTACAGCAGCAATAATTAAAATGTCTTGCCCAGAATTTTATTCCGTCCTATGTCTTCCTCACCTTCTATACCTGATAATCTATTTAAGAAAATCAACACAGAAATTTCCAAATTTATTTAGGCACCCAAATCAGTATGAATAGTCTATCATAAATGAACTGTACCTAAACTGCAAAGGGGGCTAGGATTACCCAATTTCTTATTATATTACTTAATTATAAATGCCAGCAAAATATTGAAAACAGGTAGTTATGTACTCACCATAACGCTCGATGTATGTGGTTCATCTCGCCTCACATTCTTTACTCACGGGTTCGGAGCACTCGGCCAACTTATTTCTCTAGCACGAAGTCTCTAATTGGCTGGGCTAACCCGGTATCCCAAGATGCACCTCGCCCTAGCCCCAGATCTAGTTTGCAGCCATTCCAGTCACACCCCATACACCACCACCACTGGAAGGAGCTCCAGCCAGAAAGGAAAGAAAAAACAACTGACACTGAAGGGTTCTCAGAGCCAATTTTCCTCCACATCCTACAGGAAGGGGGCAGGTGGGAGGGTACTTAAGAATGTGAGGCGAGATGGACCACATACATCGAGCGTTATGGTGAGTACATAACTACCTGATGTTATGTGGTCCTATCTCGCCTACATTCTTTACTCACGGGACAGCGTCCCCAGCACCTCTATCCTGGGCGGCTCATAGGAAAATACTCCTGAGAACCGTGGAACCAAAGGAAGCCCGGCCTCTAGAAGCCACATCCAACTTGTAATGAGTAATAAAGGTGTGAGGAGAGGTCCAGGTGGCCGCAGCACAAATATCATCCAATGAAAGCCTGGCATGGTAAGCTATTGATGTAGATACTGCCCTGGTAGAGTGAGCTTTGACGGGCAAAGGTAAATTTCTGCCTGCTGACGAATAGATAAAGGAAATACAATCTTTGATCCATTTAGAAATTGTGCTCTTGGAAATAGGACAACCTGTTTTGTTTTCTGAGAAGGACACAAACAGCTGATCAGACTTCCTAACATGCTTAGTCCTGTGCAAGTAGAACCTTAGTTGTCTGTGCATGTCCAACTGGTGAAATCTAAACACTGCTTTATTGGAAAAGTTTGGAAAGAACACTGGTAACTCAATAGACTGATGAAGATCAACAGTGGATGACGCACCTTAGGAAGGAAGGACGGGTTAAGTCTCAGGGGAACTGTCCTTATGAAAGGTCAAATACGGAGGTTTAATGGACAAAGCTTGAATCTCTGATACTCTTCTGGCCAATATAATGGCTATTAGGAAAGCAGTCTTCCAAGATAGAAATTTTAATTCACAGGTGGCAGCCGGTTCAAAGGGCGGTGAAGTGATGGCTTGTAACACAAGGTTTAGATCCCATGGCATGACAGGTTCTGAAACCGGAGGGCGAAGTAACCAGGCGCCTTTCAAGAAGGCCTTACAAAGTTTATGGCCCATAAGAGAAGGCTCATAAGATGTATGAAAATTGGAAATTGCAGCCAGCTACACCTTAATGGTAGCAGGTGCGGAGCACTGTCGGAAAAGCATGGCTAAAAAATCTAAGACTGACGGAATTGGGGCTGTGAAGGGGTCCAAACCTTGGGCCTGAGCCCAAATGGAGAATTTCTTCCATTTGCTGGAATAAATCCTTCTGGTAGAAGACTTATGAGACGAAGACAAGATGTGTACCACCTTAGGTGAAAAAGAATGTCGTCTAACTAGTGTTGGAAGTGGAGCAGCCAGGCCGTCAACCTGAGGGTTCGCAGGGAGGGATGGAGCTGTCCTGACATGTGAGTCAGTAGGTCTGGCACTGGGTGCAGGGTCCAAGGACCGTCCACTGCATACTGCTGAAGAAAGGGGAACCATACTTGTTGAGGCCAGTGTGAAGCAATTAGAAACATCCTGCTTCCCAAGGATATGGCTTTCTGAATCACTCTTGGTAACAGAGGAAATGGAGGGAAAGCATAGATCAAACCGGGGGGTCAATCGTGGACTAGAGCGTCCCTGGGTGACTCCCCCTGTGGGGGGATCAGTGTGAAGTACTTGCTGCATTTGGCATTGAGAGGGCTGGCGAAGAGATCGCAGCAAGGCTGACCCCCACCTGTTGAAAATTTGAACTGCCACTCGGTTGTTCAGGGACCACTCGTAAGGCATCAGAATAGCTCTGCTTAGCCTGTCCGCTATCACGTTGGTCTTTCCCGGAATGTGTGTTGCCACTAAAAACCGTTGGGAAGACACTGTCCAATGCCACACTTGCATGGCCTCTCTGCAGAGGGGATAAGACTTGGTCCCCCCCCCCCCGCTTGTTCAGGTACCACACCACGGACATGCTGTCCGAGTGAATTGCAATCGTTCCCAGAGAAAGAGAGCTTTGGAGTGCCCGCAATGCTAGTAACACCGCTCTCATCTCTAGAACATTGATGTGCAGGTGTATCTCGTGATCTTGCCACGTGCCTTGAACCGTCCTGTCAAGATAATGCCCCCCCACCCCATCTGGGAGGCGTCCGTGGCCACTGGAGACATAGGAATCAAACTCCTCCCCTTGTCCAGATTGGTGGAACATAGCCACCAGCAGAGGTCCTGTTTGCACCGTTCCGTGAGAAGTATCAAGTGGGAAAGAGGAAGTTTCTGTAAGGACCAGTGGGCCGAAAGGAGCCACTGTAGGATCTGCATGTGTAAGCTGGCTAGAGGCACCAGCATGATGGTGGCAGCCATGGATCCCAGGAGCTGGAGAACTAACCTGGCCTGAACTCTCTTGAGGGGCGACAATGCGTGAATCTGAGACTGCAGCACCCTTATCCTCTCTTGTGGCAGAAAGGCCCACATTTGAATAGAGTCTAGCTCTGTGCCTATAAAAACAACACGCTGTGAGGGCAGCAAGGCAGACTTTTCCCAGTTCAAGGTAATTCCTAGTTGTTGACAAAGTGTAATGGTAGCCTCCCTGGCTTGAATGAGGAGATGTCTGGTGGGGGCGGTGAGAAGCCAGTCATCCAGATATGGAAACACCTGGAATCCCCGACGTCTCAGGTGAGCTGTCACCACTGCCAAACACTTGGTAAACACCCTGGGGGCTGTGGTGAGACCAAAGGGCAGGGCACGAAACTGGAAGTAACTGGCTCCCAGCCGGAAGCGTAAGTAACTCCTGGATGCCTTGTCCATCTTGATGTGGTAGTAGGCATCCTTGAGATCAATGAAGCACATCCATACTCCTTTTTCCAGCAAGGGAAAAATGGACTGAAGAGTGACCATTCGGAACTTGGACTTCGGAACATAGTGATTCAATCGGCTGAGATCCAGAATGGGTCTCAGGTCCCCTGTTCTTTTCGGCACCAAAAAGAGTCTTGAGTAAGTTCCTGATCCGATATGGTCTGAGGGGACTGGTTGGATGACTCCTTTTTCTAGCAGCTTTGAAACTTCTAGTGCTGCTTGATCCCATTGACTGGGTGGAACGTCCGGGATTCTTTTGACTGGAAAGGGTGTTGATAAAAAGGGAATAGTGTAACCTCTGGTAACTATTCGAAACACCCAGTGATCCTGGGTGATGCTTTCCCAGGCTTCCGGATACAACGAAATTCGGCCCCCGACTGGCTCCGGAACAGCACAGGCGGGCAACACCTCAGGAATGCTAAAAGGAAGACCCGCGAAAGGAATCGCGGTCTCCCGAGTTGCGGGGGCCTCCTCTGCCTCTAGGACAGCATCTTCCAGAATAATTTCCCCCTCCTCTGCCTCTGGGGGAACCACATTTTCCCTCCTCTCTGAGCCTTGGGGTAAGGCCTAGAAGGAAGAGAGAAACGGGCCCCTACGGCAGATAGGGTCTTCCCCTCCTGTTCGCATCTGGTGAGGGTGTCTGTCACTTTGGTCCCGAAGAGTGAGGACCCATCAAAGGGGGCATCAGTGAAGGAAGACTTAAAGGCCTCCGCGAAATGACACAGGCGCATACAGGCTTGCCTTCTGAGAGCTACACCTGAGCTAGCTGCCCTACTCGCCCCTTCGGCTGCATAGGATATGAGCCTCATGGACGAGTTGACAATGGAACCAAGGGTAGACAACTGGGCGTTAACAGTCTGCGCTACCACCTCAGGCATGTTACCCATCAGTGGGTCTCCTAGCTCCTTAAGGAGATCTCTCTGGAGCCGAGTAAAATGACAAAGATAATTCAGCGACCGCAAAGTAAAGGTCGCTGAAGAGAGGGTATGCTTCCCGTGCCGGTCCATACTCCTGGACTCCTTGTTAGGAGGATTGACGGAAGAAGAAGCCTCTGCAACTTCCTGCTAAGTGGCTGCCACCACCACCAAGGCATCTACGGAAACCCCTTTGGTCAGGAACTCTTTCCCCGGGGGAGCAGAAAAACTTATTTGG
Source organism: Protopterus annectens (assembly GCF_019279795.1). NCBI lineage: Eukaryota > Metazoa > Chordata > Ceratodontiformes > Protopteridae > Protopterus > Protopterus annectens. Next base: position 1,272,096,267 of record NC_056731.1, on the reverse strand, counting down.
ACGTCTGGGCACCGGTTCCACGGAATCACGGCTCTCCCACACCCTTTGACAAATCAAATCTAGGAGTTCATCGAAGGGTGGAGACACCCAGGAGGCGGAGGGTTGAGCTCGAATAGGCTCCAATAATATTGGGGCAGAGGTCGACTCCAGCACAACAGATACCTCCTGCGGCCCCGAGGACAAGGGAGCAGAGGAGGGAGTATCCACTTTCGAAACCTTCTCCGGGGGCTCCGAGGAGACAGATGGAGCCGGAGATCTTTTCTTGGCCTTGGAAGTCTTAGACTTTGTACTAGAAGAGTCTAAGGACTCCTCAAAGGAAGGCTTAACCAGGCCCTTCAAAAATCAGCTTATTTTTTCTTTCCTGCAGTACTCTCGGACTGAAGGCGTGGCAAAAACTGCAGGACTCTTGCAGGTGAATAGCACCAAGACAATAAACGCAGATAGAATGCCCATCTGTAATGGACATCTTGTAGCCACATTTTGAGCATTTTTTAAACCCAGAGGGTTTATGCTCTTTCTGCTCTTTAGACATAGTAATTCACAACACCCACTCAACCGACAACAGACAGACAGAAGAGGAAGGCGGGAAAAAACAAACTACGAACAGCCAAGGAAACTCTAATTTAAACGTTTCTTTCGTGCAGCAAGGAAAATCTAACTACCGACCAAAAAACCAAACAAAACACACATTTATACAAGAAAACAACACAGGAGTGGACTAGGTCCTCTAATTTAAACGGGCCTAGCCCGCCAAAAGAAAGGGATACCCACAAAACACACCACTCGCTCACACAGTACACTCACAATGAAAAACTAGCTATTAAAATAGCTTTTTACAAGAGAACAGACTGCTAAAGACTTATGAAAAGTTTTGAAAATGGGTACTTAGCCACAGCCAAGTGAGACCACGTCCTAACTCTACGAGTGGCAAACGAGATCTGGGGCTAGGGCGAGGTGTATCTTGGGATACCGGGTTAGCCCAGCCAATTAGAGACTTCGTGCTAGAGAAATAAGTTGGCCGAGTCAGAGCAGATTCTCGGCTCCGAACCAGTGAGTAAAGAATGTAGGCGAGATAGGACCACATAACATCAATAACTTAAACCTAGCCCTAATGTTTGGCAATCAACAGGAGTTAAAATATGGCACAATCAAATCCTGTCCTATAGCTGCAATCGTCCGGTTCTTCCACTTCTAAATCAAAAGGATCTAAACTCCTATAAAATACATGCTTTCACAGTTAAGAAATTACGCCTTTTCAAAAGGCATCCTAAATTTGAACACCCCTTCAAACTCTCACAACCAATAAACATGAACCCTAAACTCAACCAAATGTTGGACCAGTCTTGCTTCCCATTAACGGAGGATAAGACGACCTGGGACTTAAACACCCATCTCTCTCACCTAATACTAAAAACGCTCTTACCAAAAGGTTATTTACCTATTTTAAATGTAGTAGTATATCTAATTCACAACAAATTTCCTCTTCTAATGTGGTCATGCCTGTTAAATAATAAGCTTACATCAAACTCCTATAAACATCCTAAGTCACTTAGATGTGAAAATGTTAATGCTTCAAAACTACTGGACAAAAATCGATCCCCCCCAACTACCAATGAAATAATTAAGTCTATCCAATCTAATATTAAACACATCCCTCTTAAAAAAACAAACAAAAAAAAAACATTATACCCAATTCATGAACTTCAACAACCTCTTACTGGTCCCATCTCAATTAGCTACTATTTTCACAACTACTCCCTCAACACGTAGGTCACATTCACAGGAGCTGCAAATACTCAAAACATTTATGGCTCACACTGAAAAACATTTCCCTTTTTTACAGAACATTTGAAATTAATATTTTTTTCTAGCATTTACAGCAACTATTTCAGTAGTCTCTCTTTTAACCCACAGATTTATAATCTATTTTTCTTTACGTTGACTACCGATGTCTCATCTTTCTTGTTTAATAATGGAATAATTAACTTATCTATCCTTTTTAACATTCTCAGTGCTTTATATATAGGTTTTACATGGCTCATGTTAGAGTTCTAGGTTTTTAGGATCCCGTTTGCTGCTGCGGCTTCTTTCTGTTAATACTGTTTGAAACATTCCTAAATAAAAGGAATTTGACAAAAAAAATCATCTTAAAGAAAGAAATAAGCAGGGGAGTAAAACAAAGAGCAAACCTCCAAGGGAATAATAATAATAAATCTGAAATGACTGGCAGTGCATTCCTTACTGCAAAACCCACACATGGAAGTGGGTCACAAACTGTGAACACTGACTCTACAATTAGCCTCAGAAGACAGACCTACACTCGCCACATATGATGCAATTTCCACAGGGCAGAATGATAAAATACACAGGTCTTCTCTGGAGATGGAAATATGCAGTTCTATATCACATCTACAACGGCTTCCAAAGACAGCACTTAGCACACTGGAGACTGTGAGAACTTTCCTCATCCTAAAGTAACCCCCTAATGCCAAGTGTCGATTTAACCCCAAGTGTCAAGGCAAATTTCAGGCTTTCTCCACCACTAGATTCCTAGATATGGCAGTTATGAAGGCAGCGGAACGAAAGAAGGTGGTGCTACTGGATGACATCTGCTGCCAGTGCTAAAATCTTGGTAAAGAATCTGGGAGTGGAGAAAAAGCTAAAGGGCAGTGCCTTGTACTTAAAGTACTGCTTACTCAATGCAAAGCATAAGAGCCTCCTGAGCTACCAAAAATAAAATCTGTTAATGTCATCTAAAAGTCCTCAGAAATGCAACATCAGGGATGGAAAGGTGGCAATATTAAACTTTACATACACAATGTAAAGGTCATGCAAATCCATAACTCAAGATCTAGCCAACTTCTTTGAGGCCATAAAAAGGATAGAACAACAAGTGACTCATCACTTGCACAACAGTTTCTGCAGCCCAAGTGGCTGTATCAAGTAGCACCTCTGACAACTGGATTGTCAGAGAATGATGACCACAGGAAGGTCCATGCAGTTCTAGAATGTGGATGCTAATTATTTCAAAGATGCCCAGAACCTACTTATGTTGGGTAATGGCACTTCAGTATGAGATGAACCCAAACAATATTGATTCTGGCTCTTCAGGACTGAATAAACTTTAAAGAACCATACTTCCATCAACACTGCTGCAAGAGGAGTACCAAGGGGCTCACAGGGAAGAAGCCCATTTAGAAGCCTTCATTTCTGCTTGACTTTCTCTCTCTCCCCTACATGACTAAGCAGGTTTAGGGAAAAAAGGGACAAAATAATACATATTCCTCAACAGTGGAGAAAACTATACCTCATCTGGAGATCCTCAATTATCGCTTGCCAGGAGTCAATAAAATGGACAGTGCCCTTAAACAACACTTAGGATATCTTGATACACACAATCTAATCTATGCTATCATATATTCACTCAAAGGTGACTGCAGTCCTGATAAACAAAAGTTATGTACTTACCATAACCCTAGATCTGTGTTGTCTTCTATCTCAGCTCATGAGTACAGCTGATCTGACATCAACAACTTTTAGATAGTCAGCTCAAGGGCTGAGGCTCCTACCCTCTCTACCTGGAACTCCTTCTATGCTGAGTTTACTTCCCCACATCATAGACATACATCTACTTCCAAAAAGAAATGCAAACAAAAGGAGACTAGAGAAGACACCAAGGCTAGTTAAGACAAGGTTCTGGACAAGTCCAATATGGTCACTCAAGAGCCATACATGTGATAATTTGTCCTCAACTACTGTCTTTTGTTATATTCACCACAGTAAACCAGTTCCAGCCAGTATCAAGGCACACTGTACTAGGGCATTATCTTCTCTGATGGTATATTAGAAAGAGGTGGACTCTAGAAGCAGCTACATGGTCCTCTGTACACACCTTTACAGAGCATTTCATACTGGATTCCTTTTTTCCAGATCCAGGACTGGCTTTGTTAGGACCATTTTCCAAGGGCTCCTGGGTCCATACCCTTCCTCTTTCCAGATAGACATGCATTCATAATCAACCCATATAGCCTAAAGGTTACTGCAGCAGTGGGAATAATGAGCATAGTACAGGTGTATAAGCTGCACTTACCCATAACAGTAGCTGCTTGGAGTTCTCACTGATGCAGGAGTCGCAACACACACACAGTTTTACTGTTTGGTGGTTATTTCTTGCTTGTTTTCTTCAGGATGAGTATGTTACTACTTATTTTACGCAAGAAAGTACTGAAGGTTTTCTGCTCGGACTGTTGATTTTCCCTCCTCAGGGCTGACCAATCAGCAGTCAAAGGGGAAGTGAGGGAGGGACCAGAGTTTTGAAAGCTGGCCATGTTTTGTGCCTTGGGCAAGACGCAACCCATATTGCCCAACGGCTACTGTAGCAGTGGGAATGGTGAACATCACTGGTTATTGCCTGCATTGTCCTCTGGAACTTGAGCTATGATCAGCCTGTTTTCCTTTGCAGTGCTGCTAACAGGGAGTTCCTTTCCTACATTTTTTTTTTAATTTTGTGAGAAACTCTTAAGGAATAGATGGGATACACAAACAGTCACAGCTGACTGTCCAAAAAGGTCCTGTGGCATCTATGCATTCAATTGCCTGGGTTTAATATTTTTATATGCTGCTGCTACTTAACCATACAAACCTTATTAAAATTGCACTTCACACAGCTGACCCTTATGAAGCATCTATAGTACATATACAGCATCATTAACATGCTAGTGCAATGATTCCAGTTTTGCCTACTGCATCTGTAATGTCTCCTATGTATTAGTTGCATTGTAAATCATTCTGAATGTGCTCCAGTACGGAACCCTGATATGAAAACATACTGGTTGGCTAACTTAATGATCCAAAAGTTAAGCCACTAGATACGTACACTTTTACCAAACTATCTAGTAATCTCGATATTTTATCAAATGCCTAAATTGCCAGAATAACCTTAACACTAATTCTCAGAGACAATAGCAGGATTTGCTTTATATAAACTGAAAAAAATTCTGTCCGCCCATGTATTGGTCTACACATGATGTTTGTAAATCTAAAAACGATTAGCTTTGAAGACTACCTGAAAAAGTAACATAAAATGAAAGTAGTATTCATTTTTACATTGGAAGCCTCATCATCTTCCTATCTCTTGTTTGGAGATGTGACAGCGCCCATAAACTTTATAAAAGAAGAGTCCTTGTGTAGTGGAAGTATCCTGGTAGAAAACTGAAACAATCATGTAAAATTCTCCTCATACACTGCAAGGACAGAAAAATGGTTCCTTTTTACTACCCTTAACCTCTACAGCTTCCTTCAAATGTTTACATCACTGTGATCTGAATTGTGCATGGACTCTGATCCAAGAAAGGGACTGAAAAAAGATACTTGTTGCCACGTTGTCTTTTTTTTTTTAATTATAGTTTTCAGCAAATACTCTAAAGTCAAATGAAGGTTCATGATAAAACCAGCTGGACTAGTTAGAAACTAATGAATTTAACATAATTAAATGATTACAATGTAATAGACTCACTCACCATAAAAATGCCAGGAACTGACATCACCAGTTTAAAACAGATAATAACAAAGCTACTGTTAGATTTTTATCTTACGAAACAACCAAAGCAGGAGAATTTTGGTATTTTGATAGACTTCATATTTGCTCTGTTGAGTCATTTGAATGGAACTACCTTCCTCTGTTGTATTACCGGAAATGGTTGACTTACACTTTTAAAGGAGTTTGTTGCCCACTTCCTCTGAAGATTAACCTTTAATATTTATGTTCGACTTCTCCTTTCCACCATCATACTTTATATCAAGACTTACCCTTTTTAATACACAATTAAATATAACTTACAGCACAGCAGATGTGGTAAAATAACATATAATGAATTAACACAATCATACAACAGTTTATTGCAAATTTCTTTGAAAATCCTTCAAAAAATGATTAGAGTACAAAGCCACTATTTAGATAAAATTTCTCCCAACATTGATGCAGAACATGCAGTACTGAAAACATAAAAAAAAATAATGAAATTCCTAACAATGCCACCTATATAAAACTGCCTCACATGCAATTAAGATTGCATCAAACTTCAGCAATGGATAAGTCCTGGTCCTCATGGGGATAAGGGAACAAGTGATGAAAACTCTGGCTGGGAAAAGAAAGGAGGGGAAGATTTGCAAATCAAAATGTCATGCTTTGCAGTTACTGTGACCAACCCTAATGGGATAACGTATATATACACATTTTTATTCTAGAAGATAATCTGCGTTTTACAGAAATGAAAAACGTACTTTCTTTCCCTTCTATAAACCCCATTTAAAGATGCAAACTTCTGCATCTCATGATATCCCCCACCCCTCTGACAACATCCTTGGTACTATAGTAGAATACATTAAACATATGTACATTACATTAGCCAGCCCTTTATTTACCATAGCCTTGCTGCTGTCCTGTGTAACCCTGCTGCCCAGGGTACTGTTGCTGTTGTGGTGGGTACCCTTGCTGTTGTGGTGGTCCTTGCTGGTAAGACTCTTGCTGTTGGCTATACTGTGAGTTTCCTGTATGAAATAGAGACACAGACTTTGACAGATGCAATTACTGCTGCAAAATGTTACATGGCCAATGTTATAAAAGATAACATATTACAGAATGAAAACAAGATTTAGAGAAAGCAACCAGATAAACTCAAGCCAAGCCTAACAAAACTGAAGAAAATGGCAAGATATGCAACTTCTACTGCAAAATTGTCAGTATCCCCTCAAAATGATCATGACAGTTTGGAACATTATAGTAACGGGAACATAATTACGCTAAACTAAAAAGTCAAACTGAAAACAGATACAGAAGCACAAACTAGTTACATTACAAGCAAGCTGTATTAGAAGGATAAAGCAGTGTATGACAAAAATACTCAATGGATTAAAGTAAATGCGCTAAAACCAAAGCTTCCGTTTCTTAAATCACTATTGTCTGAAACTGCGAAACAATTTCTTATAAACTTCTAAGACAGCCACTGAATCTTAATGAATAAGGAATCTGCAAATCTACTAGATGTCTTGATCATAAGCTGTACAGATAAAAGCGAGTCTTCAAGCCAGCGATGTCCATTACACAAACCCTTTAGAACTACAGTTGTCCGCACTAGGACAGAATGTAAAACTTTGGCTTGAAAGGAACTTCTCCAGCTATCATTCAAATCTATACTTCTTAAGAATGGATAGATAACAAAGAGACCTACAAAAGCTGATGGAAAGGAATAAGTTCAGCACCCTATTAACAAAAAAGTACAGATCAGACTTTGTGTTTAGTTACAGTATCTGAAGTGACTTTAAAAGATGTGTTAGTGGATAACAAAGACAAATGGCATCAACCACACACCCCAAAAAATGCAATTCTATTTTAATAAAATAGGAAAGCAGTGTTGTGGCTAAGGTACTTACAGCAGTAAATCTTCAGGGAGATGTCACTATATTACTGATCATGAACATCTGGTGCTACTACCCTTATGTTCTCTGCTTTCCAAGCAAGAGTTTTTTTTTATTTTTTTTATCAGTTATGCTTTGATCCCTAAGAAAACCAATGGTGGACTTGCATCCATGTAATATGGAGTACCAGTCAGTGTCGGAGGTGTTCATATGCAACCAGCACTGCTAGTAGCAATCTTCAAGTCCCTTCTGGCTCTCAAAGGAACTTGTGATGGTAGTAAGCTACTGCCTACAACATAAATGTAACTTGTGTTAGCACCTAATAAAATGGTGACAATAAAATTATAACCACTAATTTTAGGAGAATGGAAGGAGAGGAAGCTTTACTGTTGCACTGCCCTATCATTGAACACAGTACAGCTTTGAACATATTCCTCAACTGTAGATGGCAGAGTAAAGATCAAGTAATGCATACAGAATTACACTGCAGGTGGATGTCTGATCATCTGGCTAAACTGGAGCTTCTGAATGATGATGATGAAGATAACAGGATGTAGGATTAAAGAGGGAAGGAGCCCACACCGGTAGGAAAACCCAGTGTTGCAGGAAAGACTATCTCCTTGAAAGGGAAGAGAATTTTCTCTCCAATGTGAAAAGGGGACAGAAGACAAAGGGATGTACAGCGAGAACTGTGGTACCGATCTTACTCAAACATGTATGGCTGGGATAAGAAATGCAGAGTTCGTTGTAAGAATCACTGCTGCAGTACAAATGATTACACATGAAAGAGTACAAAACCAATTTCTGAGCTAGTCTTAGGCTTTAGGTTGGGGGAAGACCATAAGCCCTGCAAAACTGTAATAACAAAGCATGTCCTGCTCCAGGAAAGTATGCGGAGCCAGAAATGCCTAGAAAGGTGCAAAATTGGCCCAGGTTCCAGTCTCAAATATTTTGTGCAGCATCGTTCCTGATAAAGGTTGCCACAGTACAAGCTGCCCTTACGGAGTGTGGTGGCCTTACGATTTTCCATGGTGGCCATACTTAAAGGCAATGCAACCTGTAAACGAAATGGACAGGGTTTGCATATAAAAAAGTCTTTCATGTTTGCTATGCACAAAGGATATAGAAAGATTAGCAGTCTGCTTAATATCCTTAGATTTGCCCAAGTAGACAGAGCTGTATCAACATATCCAAACAGTCCAACATTTTTTCCATCCCATTTTAGGGGTTTTGAAAAGAAAATTGGAAAGTGAAGAGCCTTGCTGAGTGCCACTTCCAATACCAACTTAGACAAATGATTGACTGACACAAAGAGCCACCATGCCTCAAAAGCACTCTGGTCATAACAGCCTACAGTTCTGGAATTACTGTAGCAGAGGTGCTGGCTACCTGAAGAAAGGTTTTCCAGGAAAGAAACTTCAAAAACGCTACTGATGCCAATTTGAAGGAGCACGGATCAATTTTTCCAGAACAAAATCTGTTCCCACGGCGGGAGTACCATTTTCATAAACAGTCTCCACAGTAAAATCCCCTCTAAAAAGTACTTCACAAAAGGAAGAGCAAATAAGGTAACTGATTGCAAGCAGGCTGAATAGCAGATAACTGTACCTTCACAGATGCATCATAAAGAACCTTCTTAAACAGTGAAGAAAAGTAAAGGAAGCCTTGCCTGCCCATGACTACCTTTGATGCAAATACCATACATACACAAAGACTGACAATGTGATCCACTTAAAGAAATAAGGTTTCCTAGAAGTTTCTTGACTCTCTGGGAAAAGATATCCACTGCAGAATTAGTTTTCACTTCAATGATGCAATAAGTAAATGTTTTAAGCATGGGTGTACTAGGTTCCCTTGCTGCTGGAACAGAAGGTTGTGTGAAGGGATGAATTTGGGGGTCCTACTGCTCAGATTCTTGAGAGCAAGGAGAACTGGAGTTGTCATGCCTACAGGGGAGAAATCAGGATCAAGCTGATGCATTTCCTCTATAAACTGACTCAGCACTTTGGTTAAGAACAGAAGAGAAATGATAATGTATTCTTTGTTAGGTCTATCCTGCAAGGTACCTTGTGAAAAAATTTGGAATTTTACAATTCACCAGGTAGACAAAGACGTCTATCACTGCAGTGCTCCAGACTAAACTCGGTTCACAAAAGGCTGTTTGTTTTTTTTTTTTGGGGGGGGGTACTCTCCACTTATGAGACTAGGTGAAGACCTGCTTAGGTGGTCTGCCAATGCATTCTGTTTCAAGGGAATGTAGTAGGCATGGAGCTATTTGCACTGTCTTAAGGTTAGTCAAGATGGCTGATTTGTACATCACTTAAGATGGTGTCCCATTGCTTGTTGACATACAATGTTCATGACTACTGAGAATGACTAGTTACAAGCATGACTTTGAAGTGTACAGATGACAGTAAACATCTCCATGACACTGATGTGTCTGGCTCTGTTCCCATTGCTCTAAGTACCCTCAACCCTCAGGGCAACTGTATGTACACCCTCCTCCCCTAAAGCTAAATGGAGGTGCCAGAGATCAAGCTTTGCCCCCTTTTTGCCTCAGCAAATGATATTACCCAGTTGGCCATTGCCTGCACCAACCATCAATGGAATTCTTTAGGAACTGAGTGGGATAAAGAAGTTACTGTCTTAAGGAACGGCAGACACTGGTATCACAGACTGGGAACAGTACTGTCGAACCTCCTGGTGTAGCCTTGCTCAAGAAACAATGTTAATTCAGACAGAAATGCAACAGAGAGGCTTCAGGAACTTTTCAATCGTGGAGGACAAATCAGTTACTTTGTCCTTCTTGAACAGATACTCCTGTGGTTATCTGTATCTAGTGCGTCTCCCACAAAATACAAGGTTTGTGAAGAGAAAACGGATTTAAGGTGATGGACATCTCCAGCCAGACACAATTAATTTATACACATGTATAACACACATACATACAAGCAATGTCCTTTATTTTAGGAAGCATATATTTAAACACAAAGTTTTGGCCGCAGTGCAAAATACAGGCAGCATTTTCAACTAAAGTAAATGAAATATGTCTGAATTACTCATCAAAGGTCACAACTAAACAGTGATCATAAAAAGTACCAAAAGCTAATTTCATATCCTAATGGCTTCAATTTAAGGAATATCCTAATGTTTACAACTTAAGAACTTGCTAAGAAGGGTTTTTCAAACTTCAAGGATAAAGACTGCAACTAAACAAGAGTTTAGTAGCAGATCATTATACAACTGTCAGCAAGAGAAGAGGATGGTATTACAACTAAAAGTACCATAACATAGGGATGCTACTGTTAGATATGGAAATACAGTTTTAAAGCTAATGAATAAGCTATAGTGATTAGTAGCATGTCATATGGTACAACCTTACATCTAAAGAAATCAGTCTGAATGCAGACCTGAATATGTCAGATCACCTCTCCTGTCTCTGTATGTGCTTTATTATACAAACTGAAATAACATGGTAACAAAGACTAGTAAAATATCGGCCAGAACTGAAGAAATATATTTGCAAGTGCAATAAACAGTTTCTTGTTTGGAAGTGTAGTAGTATGGCTACAAAAAGGAAACACTGGATGCAGAAATTTAACTCTGCAGTGTAACTAGATTACGTGAAAAATCTGAAAAGATGTGGTGTGCTGCTTACTGCATGCTACTAGAGAAAATGAGGATGAAAAAGTCAAAACAGAGGTACTTAAAATAACTCTGTAGTTATTATGATGACGCTTACATTACTGGTTGTTAACAACGGACCTGCTTAATTTGTTACTATGTTCTGGATTGATGGAATGTAAGAAACCTGGAGATCCTCCACTGGGCAGCAAGCTGCCATCTATCACTGAACATATGCACAAATGGTAAAAGTGAGTGCTCCCTTGCTTGTTTACATATTACATCACTGTGGTGTTGCCTGCAACAACACATTGGTACTTGCACATAGAAGTGACTTGAATGGCCTTAAAGTCAAATTCAAGGCCATCTCACCATCTTCTTCAAGCTGAAACACTTGCTCAGCAAGGGTATGCTCCACTTTCACTGGGCTTTCAACTGCACTAAATGCGACCCCCACCCCCCACCCCACCCCCAACCAATCAAAACTAAGACATCCACGGAGAGGACTCTGCTTGCTAAAGTACAGTTGTATAAGTAAACTTACCATAACTGTAGATGTTCAAATGATCACTGCTGCAGTAGCCTTAGCTATATGGGTTATATCCTGTCAAAGACAATAGATGGCCAGCTTCAAAATGTACAGTTGTGTACACCTACCATAAATGTAGATGTTTGAGTGAATTCACTGTTGCAGTCCTGACTTTTGGAATTTCCTGCTGTGAAAGCCCAAAGCTGGCCTACCAGAGAATTTCTTTCCGGCTCACAGACTGGTGGATGCCCTGACCGATGTCAGAACGTTCAGGTATAAAGGTAGCCAAGCCTGCGTCATAATAGCAGTGCTTTCTTGCCCTCAACTATTGGAAGCCCTAACCAGATAGGTGGTGTCTAAAGGAGAACCTGACATAGGAAAGGAGCCAAAGAAGGGTCCCTTGGGTGAGTAATAAAACCGAATCAAGCTCATAGTAGGCTAAGGGGGTTGATGGGAGGGAAAGAAGACTGCAACAGTAAATACACTCAAACATCTACATTTATGGTAAATATACACAACTGTGCTCCGTTCTTTCATTCACTGTTGCAGTCCTAACTATGGGGAATATTCCCAAAGCTGAAAAGAGGCAGGAAGGTGCCTAAGGGGGGAGACAGGATGCCCTGTAGGACAGCAGGGACAAAGCCTGCTCTAGACCTGCAGGAGGATACCAGATGGTAGTGCTTGGTGAAGGTATGCACAGAAGACCATGAGGCAGCCTCCTCTTGGTTGGGACACACTTTAGAAAGGCAGTGGTAGTAGCAGATGCTATGGTGGAATGAGATTTGATCCCTACTGGTAGCATTTTGCTGTGGGAGCTATAACAAAAGCAAATGCAGAGGGGAAACCATTTGGAGACAGTTTGCTTAGAGAAGAAAAGGTAATGAAAAGCTGGGCAGTCTTTCTCAAAGCTTTTGTCTTGTTAAGACAGAAACGTATCTGCCTGTGGATTGTGGAAAAAAGCAGGGAGATGGATGGCCTGATTCAAAGAGGTGTCTGTGACCACTTTAGGCATAAAGGATGGATTTCTTCTGAGACAGACCCTATCCCTGTGAATGATACGGTATGGTTCCCACTGCCATGACGGCCTGAAATTCTGAGACCCTCCTGGCTAAAGTGATAGCCAGAAAGTACAGTTGTGTACCTACCATAAATGTAGATGTTAGAGTGTATTCACTTTTGCAGTCATTACACTTGGGTTATCCTGCTGGCAGGCTACCCGCAGTCGGCCTGAATTCCAAAGTCCTGGTCCAGCATCGGTTGCTGTCGCCTCTTCCCTGAGGTCAGTGCGCCAGGGGTATACAAGATGCAGCAGACGCCATTTTCTTCAGTTTTTCTAGCCCCAGATGTCAGGTGCCCCAAAAGGGTAGGCTAAAAACATTGCTTATAAAAAGCATGCACTAAAATAAACATTACCTTCATCTACAAGCAAATACACCACATAGGTTGTATAGAATAGAGAAGTACAGATAAGTCCTAGCAAAGAAAGGGGGATGGTGGGTGGGTAACCTGGACTGCAACAGTGAATACACTCGAACATCTACATTTATGGTAGGTACACAACTGTACTATGTTCATCGTATTTCACTGTTGCAGTCATTACACTTGGGTTGAATCCCAAAGCTGAGGTTGGGTGGCTAGGTCCAAACAGAATTAGGAGTGGCTATGAGGCCCTGCAGAACTGCAGTGGCAAAGCCTGCTCTGGATTTAGAGTAAAGAGGTAAGTGGTAGTGCTTTGTAAAAGTGTGCACTGAAGTCCAAGTAGCAGCCTCCAAAATATCCTTGGTTGGTACTCCTCTGAGGAAGGCTGCTGCCCTGGTCGAATGTGGCCTAATGCCCTTAGGCACGGATTTGCCATGTTGTGAATAGCAGAAACGAATGCAGTGTCCTATCCATTTTGAAATAGTCTGCTTTGAGATAGCCTTTCCTTGTGATCCTGCAGCATATGCCACTAAAAGTTGCTCAGTCTTTCTGAAAGCTTTAGTTTTGTCCAAGTAGAAGCGTAGCTGTCTGTGTATGTCCAAAGAATGCAGAAGGCTATCCCCTTTATTCTGGGGATTTGGATAAAATGTAGGCAAATGAATGGTTTGATTGAGAGCCAGACTGGATACTACCTTAGGCATAAGTGTTGGGATTGTCCTTAGAGAAACCCTGTCCGGATGGAAAATGATAAAAGGTTCCACAGCCATTAATGCCTGTAACTCTGAGACTCTTCTTGCTGAAGTTATTGCTAGGAGCAGAGCTGTTTTCCATAAGAATTTTATCTCGGCTGTATTGGCTGGCTCAAAAGGAGGCAGTGTGAGCTTTTCCAAGACAAAGTTGAGGTCCCATGCAGGTATTGGTGTTCTTGGGGGTCTTATGTTTTTGGCCCCTCTGAGGTACTGCCTTAGTAATGGATGTGAAAAAATAGGTGGGTCCGTATTGTAATGAGCTGAAATGGCAGAGGCATGGATCTTAATCGATGAAAAGGATAGGCCTTTGTCCAACATCTCAGTTAGGTATTGTAAAATCTGAGGAATATTTGGTACAAGCATGTCAATTCCTTGTGCCTGGTTCCAAGCACAGAATCTCTTCCATTTTTCTGCATATGATTTTCTGGTGCTGGGCCTCTTGGCCTCCAGAATAACATCCATAACTGCTTTGGAGAGAGGTGTGTCCTGAATGGTTACATTATCCGCCATGCAGCCAGATTTAGGATTCTGAGTTGGCTGTGCAGTATCTGATTGCTTTGTTGGGTCAGTAAATGAGGAATTTGAGGTAATGTCCAGGCTGGGCTTTGAGACAAGCTCTTTAGGATTGGGTACCAGTGCTGGCGTGGGCAGTCTGGGGCAATCAGGATCATTTTTGGCTTCTCTTGTCTGACCTTGAGGAGTAGAGGCAGTGGAGGAAAGGCATATATTGTAAGTTTTTTCCAGCTGAATGATAGAGCATCCACTTTCCATGCTAGCTTGCGATAAGTCCTTGTACAAAATCTCTGTAGTTGGCAGTTGTGAGGGGAGGCAAATAGATCCATGTCTTGGCATCCCCATTTCCTTGTTATTATGCTAAAGATTTGTTGATCTAGTTTCCACTCGTGAGAATCCATGAGGTTTCTGCTTAGTTCGTCTGCCAGAGTATTTGTCTTTCCTGGCAGGAATTGTGCTTGCAGGTGTACTTGATAAGTCAATGCTGTGTTCCACAAAATCATGGCTTGTCTGCAGAGGGGGTAGGAATGCGTGCCTCCCTGCTTATGTACCACATGACTGTAGTATTGTCCGTCTTTATCAGCAGTTGTCCTGGATGAAGTAGATCCTTGAAAGCTGTCAGGGCATTCTGGACAGCCAGCATTTCTTTTAGATTGATATGAAGATGCATTTGGCTTGAGGGCCATGTGCCTTGAATACATTTTCCTGCCATGTGGGCCCCCCAGGCATAATCTGATGCATCTGTTGTTATTGTCTGCCTGGCAGTGGGTAAAGTGAAAGGCTGTCCCTTGTTGTGGTGACAGGCCTGTGCCCATCATCGAAACTCCTGTTGCAGGCAGGGAATGAGGGTAATGAGTTTTTCCAGGCTGTGGCAATGTTGAGTCCAAACACTTTTTAGATACCACTGAAGTTTCCTCATATGCAGTCTTGCATATGGAATTAACAGAATGCAGGATGCCATGAAGCCCAAAGCCTGCAGAATTTTTCTTGCAGATAACTGGGTTTTTGTTGCCATTTCGAAGTAAGAAGTCAGTTGCCTTTGTTTGGCGTGAGATAGGCCATCTGGGCAGTTGCATTTAAGCTTGCACCCAGGAATATTATCTCTTGAGAGGGTACTTGTTTTGATTTATTTTCGTTTACTGTGTACCCTAGGCAAATTAGCAATCTTTTTACAAATGCCAGATGCTTTAGTAGAATGTCCTTGTTCTCTGCTTGAAGAAGGCAGTTGTCCAAGTAGGGATATATTTGAATTCCTCTGTCTGCAAAAAGCAATTACTGGTGCCAGGCATTTTGTGAAGACCCTGGGTGCAGTAGATAAGCCAAAGGACAGTGCAGAGAATTGGTAGTGCGTTGAGCCAGCTATGAATCTGAGGTATCTTCTGCACGACTGTCTGATTGGGACGTGCAGGTATGCCTCTTAAGTCCACGGTTACAAGCCAAGCCTTCTTGCCCAGCATGGGCAGACGCTGCTGCAGAGTCAACATTTTGAACTTTGGAACGTCCAGAAAAGTGTTTAGAATAGACAGGTCCAGTACTGGTCTCCAGGTTTTGTACTTTCTGGGTACCAAGAAAAGACGCGAGTAAAATCCTTGTCCCTGCTCCTGTAGTGGTACTAGCTGAATGGCCCTCATGTGCATGAGGGATGAAACTTGCTTTTGTGCCTCTGCCCATTGATTGTGTGGCAGGTCTGGCATGTCTTTTGCCTTTGGGCAGGGTGTGAAAGTGGAACCTGTAACCCTGAGACACTAAATTCAAGACCCATTTGTCCTGGGTGATCATGTGCCAGTTTTGTGAAAAAAGTGCTAGTTTTCCCCCTAAGGGAGCGTCCAAAAGATAAGTGCTTGGTACTGGTAGAGGAAAGTCATTGGGACGGTTTCCTATAAGGTTGAGATTTGTCTTCTCTGCTTTTGGAGCTAGAAACACCCCATTGTTTAGGCATGTATGAACCTTGGGCTGGGATCTGCCTCTAGGGCCCCTGTATCTGCCTCTTTGTGGTCTATCTGACACTGGAAAGGACAAATTTTTTGAAGGCCAGTTCGTGCTAAATCTGGGTGGCTATACCTGTAAGAAATCCTTAACTGTCTGCATAGATTTCACTTTATCCTCCATTTTCTTCAACACCTCTTCTGCCTTAACAACAAACAAAGTATCACGCTGTAATGGAGTATCTAATAATTTTTCTTTAACATGATCAGGCAGATTCTGTTCCTTTAACCAAGCATGCCTCCTAA
The DNA here is from genome assembly GCF_019279795.1 of Protopterus annectens. Taxonomy (NCBI): domain Eukaryota; kingdom Metazoa; phylum Chordata; order Ceratodontiformes; family Protopteridae; genus Protopterus; species Protopterus annectens. Next base: position 1,272,079,786 of record NC_056731.1, on the reverse strand, counting down.
TCACAGAACCCGTTACAGCGGCCCAACAAGAGGCCTCCAAAGAATCAAAACCACACTGCAAAGTATGTTTTTCCACCTGTTCAGCTGCATGCAATAAATCCTGCATTTCCTTGTTTTCAGCACATTCAGTATTTGTCAATATTTTCTGTTTTAACAGTGACATTAAGTATTGCTGATATTTAAGCATATGAAACTGACAATGTAAAGCCCTTACAGCCAAGGTAGTAGAAGTGTAAACTTTTTTCCCCCCATCTGTCCAGTGCTCTAGAATCCCTATCAGAGGGAACAGGGTTTTTTGCAGTGGAAGCCTTGACCCCTTTGGGACCCTGAGATATAGTTTCTGGGTCAGCAGCAGGGTTTTTATATAGAAATTTATGAGAGTCTGGAACCCTGTAGTACCTGTCTGGCTTAACGGGTGCAGGGGGTATAGAGTCTGGAGATAGGCCGGACTCTGAAAAAACATCATCTACAATGTCCAGAACAGGAGGAATAGCAAGGGGCCTGTGCTGAGGAAGTAAAAGAAAATCTCTGAGCCTTTTCTTGGATTCTGAATCCTGGCTCTCCCAATGAAGGTGCTCCCTCATAGTATGCAGGGTTTCCCCAAAAGAGTAATCCTCAGGTGGAGAAGCTGAAGGAATAGATTCTTCAGCATCAGAATCCTCATAGGGAGGAAGAGAGTATTCCTGATCAGAGGAGAAATCAGAGGAAATGGAAACCTGATCTGAAGATTCATATTTTGTCTCTTGCCTAGGCCCTCTTATCAGGAGGGGGATGGGAACCCCTGATCAAAGTAATAAGGTCTTCAGCCATTTTGAGCATCTGTTTTTTAGATATGGAAGTCTGTCCTGGAGAATGCTGTACTTGTTTCTTTGTCTTTAGAGCTGCTTTAGTCTTTGGCTTTGAAGCTGAAGATGGCTTTACATATAACTGTGTCGGTCTGAAAACACCCTCAGAAGCCGATGTCTGCACAGCGGCTCTGTACCCATCTGAGGGAATAGTTTCCGAGGATCCAACACCTTGAGTTTCCAGCGGCCCAGTCAGCTCCACATGGGAGTCGGAAGCGGCCTGTGGCTCTGAGGTAGCGGGTGTCAGGGGCTGCAAAAGCGCCTCACTGAAAACCGGCGAACCAACGACCAACTTAGAGGAAGCCTCATCATTGGTTTTGGACCTCTGATGCCTGTCGTTGTCTTTATCCTTGCGTTTTTTTATAGACTCCAGTCGTTGGCTGTTCCGCCGGCATTGTATAATTGAATCTGCGGCCAAAGTAATGAAAGGCAAAATCGTACCAACGCTTAATAGTGCGTTGGTTAAATCTAGCACAAAAACGTCGTGGTCAGGGCCTAGGCAAGGAATACAGTAAGAGGAATCCTTATGAGGTATTTGCTTCCCACAAGAAATACAATTGTTAACTTTTTCTGACATCTGTCTGGAGCAAGAAAAAAGTTTCCCCAACGGGGTACTTAGCTTTACTGAAGACTTCAGATCTGAAATCCGAATTCGAAAATCTCAGTAGTCGGCCGACCGGCACTTGCGAATTGCTTTTGCTTCGGGCACCGTGCGGCAAGAAAGACTGAAGAAAATGGCGTCAGCTGCATCTTGTATACCCCTGGCGCACTGTCAGGGAAGAGGCAACAGCAACAGACGCCGGACCAGGACTTTGGAATTCAGGCCGACTGCGGGTAGCCTGCCAGCAGGATAACCCAAGTGTAATGACTGCAACAGTGAAACATGATGATTAACATCAACTGTTTCCCATGTCAGGAACTTTAGGTTCACAGAAGCTGCTGGCTCAAAGATAGCAAGATTAGTTTCTATGGCACAAAATTAAGGTCCCAAGGAGACAGACTTCCTTCTGGGTGGTCTAATGGGGATAACTCTCCCTAAGAAATTGCTTTAATAGTGGACGGGAGAAAAGGAGAGGGGGACAGGTTACATATGCAGGGATGGCAGAAGCATGGCTTTTAATGGAGAAATGAGATAATCCCTGATTCAGCAGGCCAGTCAGGTATTCCAGGATGCTGGAAATGTGCCGATTTGGAATCTAGGTGGTGATCTTTCCAACAAATAGTGAATCTTTTCCACTTAGCTGAGTAGGATTTCCTGGTGCTAGGCCTTCTAGATTCTTTGAGGATGTCTAGCACCTAACACCATTGTTTTTTTGTGGGATCATCAATGCTGCAAGGTTGAGGGTCTGCAGATTGGGGTGTAAAATGTTTCCTTTGTTCTGGGTGAGGAGATCTACTCTCTGAAGGAGTAGCCATAGGATCTGGTTGGGGAATTTGAGGAGGAGGGGGTACTAATGCTGTCTGGGCCAGTCTGGAGCTATAAGAACTGTTCTTAGGCCCTCTTCTCTTATCTTGAGCAGAATTCAAGGAAGAAGGGTCATGGGGGGGGGTGCATAAATGAAAAACTTTGTTCAAGGGAAGAAGGCATCTGTTTTCTAAGCTGCCTCCTGTTGGGTCCAGGTACAGAATTTTTTCAAGTGTGCATTCTCTTTGGATGCAAAGAGGTCCAGCTGTGGAATTCCCCATGTTTGGGTTATGGACTGGAAGATTTCTGGGTGCAGATACCACTCGTGAGGGTCCAAGTTTCTGCAGAGATGGTTTGTCAGAGCATTTTGGACTCCTGGAAGGTATTGTGAAATCAGCTGCAAGCCCATACAAGGAGCTATTTCCCAGATTTGCATTGCAAGACAGCACAGGAGGGTAAGAATGCATCCCTCCCTGTCTATGTACCACATAACTGGGGTACTGTCTATTAACAGGACACATGGGGTCCATTTTTCCTTGAAGGCTAACAGCCCCTTTAAAACTGCCATGAGTTCCTTCCACTTGATGCGTCTGTCCCTGGATCCAGAATCCCACTACCCCTGGGTTTGGAGGTTCTGGAGGTGAGCTCCCCATGCTGTTTCTGAGACATCCATGGTTAGGGTTTGAGCCTGAGGGGAGATTTTGAAGGAGATGCCCCAATACTGGAAGCAAGCTTGCACCCACCATGCAAACTCTGTTTTGAGGCAGTGGATCAGGGGGAATCTTGGTCCCTAGGGACTGTGAGCTCTGGCACCAGACATTTTTCAGATACCACTGGAGCTTCCTCGTGCAGTTTGGCAAGGAGAACCATGAGAATGCATGAGGCCATGCATCCCAAGGCTTGAAGAAATTCCCTTGCTGAGATGCAACTTCTCAACTGGATCCTGTGGAAGAAAAATTTTTTTCTGGAGGGAAGGACGGACTTTTGGAGAGAGGAATCCAAAAGTGCTCCCAGGAAGACCATCTATTTTTGTTGGGGTGTGGGATTTCTATAGGTTCACGGTGAACCCCAGTGAGGAAAGGAGGTCCTGGGTGAATTTAAGGTCCTTAAGGAGCTTGGCCTGATCTGCGGCCAGTATGGGGCAGTCATGCAGGTAAGGATAGATTTGTATTCCCCTGGTCCTGCAGAAGGATACTGCTGGTGCTAGGCATTTTGTGAACACACTTGGTGCTGTAGCTAAGCCAAAGGGCAGTGCAGAAAATTAATAGTGACTGGGTCCTGGCCTGAAGTGAAAAATTCTTCTGTGCGACTCCTGAATAGGGATGTACAGATAAGCATCGTTTAGGTCCAGAGAGACCATGAAGGCATGGGGAGATATCATGGGCATCAGTTTTTTTAGGGTTAATATTTTGAATTTTGGCACCAAGAGGAATTGATCAAGGTTGGATAGAACCAAGATGACAGGGTTTCATAAGCCTTCCTTTTTGGGGAGCAGGAAGAGTGTAGAATAGAATCAGTTTCCATGATGGGCAGTGGGAACTGATTCTACTGCTCCCTGCGAACACAGTATCTGGATTTGCACCAAGGATTCAGTTTTTTGATTTTTGGGGGACATCTGGATAACATGAGTATTTTAAATCCTCTTTGATAGCATGTCTGCAGCCATTTGCAATATTATCTAGAACCGAACCCATCTGTCTGAGGTGATTAGGATCCAGATAGGTTTGAAAAAAAGAGACAACCTTCCTCCTAGCTTTTGGGGAGGGGGGGGGTTGAGTCATTGTTTCTCGCTGGATGGGGCTTGGGATCTAGAACTCCCTTGCCTAGGTGCCTCTGAGGCCCGTTGTCAGTCCCTTTAGGACTGTTGCCTCTGTCTGAGTGGTCTATCTCTGAGGTTTCCTCTGCCTACTCCTAGGCTGGGTGGGAAAGGACCAGTATTTGGCTGGAAAATTTCTGCTGAACCTGGGTGGTTGTCCCTGGAGAAAATCTTTTACTGTCTGCACTGACTTAGCCTTATCCTCTAACGTTTTAAAGATAACTTCTGCCTCGGGCCCGAATAGAACCTCTTTGTCAAGGGGGCATCCAACAGGCTAGACTTGACATGTTCCAGAAGAATTTGTTCCTGGAGCCAAGCACATCTCTTAATACCTCCAAGTAGCTGCTCTGCAAGATGCTTCCATGGCATCATAGCCACAATGGAGGGAATGCTTAGCTACCTGAGCACTGCAATGACAGAGATCAATTTTTTTGTGAGGGTTTTGTCCTCAAGGGTGGAAACCTTTTGATTAAGCTGTTCCAGTATAGTCTGTTGGTACTTGATCATATGAAATTGAAAATGTAGGGCCTTCGTGGCAAGGGTGGTGGATGTTTAAACCTTCCTGCCAAACCTGTCAAGGGCCCTGCTCTTTTTGTCTGTAGAAAGTGAGTTCCTAGAGGAACTGGCTCTGGGTCCTTTTGGTCCTGAAGTGATATCTTTTTAGAAACCCTACTGTTCACTCTGAAGTTAACTGTGGGAATCCTGAACCCTGTAAAACCTGTCTGGCTTATGAGGGGCAGTGGGAGGGAGTAACGTTTAAAGGAAGATTCCTGGAAGACATCTTCCACAACTTCCAGAATGGGGGGACTTGCCAGTGGCTTATGTTCAGGTAAGTCCAAGAATTCCCTAACCCTTTTTTTGTCTGTCGGTAGTCCTAGGCTTCCCACTGAAAATGTTGCCTCATGGCATGGAGAGTCTCTCCAGTAGTGAAATCCTCAGGAGGTGAGGCTGAAGGGAAGATTTCCACAGAGTGTGAGTCCTCATAGGAGGTAAAGGAGAGGCCCTCCTCAGACTCTCAGTCCTCAAGTTCAGAGTCCTCCTCAGAAGGGATGGTCTCCAATGGAATTTCTTGAGGATCATCTTTTTCTTCTTTTCCTAGGAAAACTAACCATGGATCTTGCCTTTATGTGACAATGGAGAGCAGGTCCTCTGATAACCTGATTAAATCCTGCTGTGACACCTGAAGAATGGAGTCTGAGAGCCTGACTGAAGACCTAGGACAGAGGCTATTTTAGGGGTGGCTAAGGTCTTAGGTCTATTGGTGTCTGGCTCCCTGATGCCCGTCTCCCAAGACTGAAGTAAATATGCCACAACTGGTGTAGGCCGAGGCCTAGTTGCAGACTCTCAAACCAGAACACGTTCCTCGGAAGCCAAGGCCTGCACAGTGGCCCTAGACTCGAGCGATGAGCCAATGTCAGAGGCTCGTGTAGCAGTGGATGGAGCCAATGGCATGTTGCACTCCAAAAGGCCTGAGTTATCAGATCAGAAAAAGAAGGGCTGTGAAAGTGCCTCCCCTTGTTCAATAACAAGCCTGGAGGGAGAAGCAGGCGGCAACTGATTGTCGTCAAACGACCTAAGCTTTTGCTTCTTTTTTTTCTTTCGATTAGGTAGATCGGATTCAGTACAACTGACAAACGCCATGGAAGGTGAGCGAGAGGACTGATGGCTAAGGAATCTAGTGAGGAACTATGCCCTATACCTAACTGTTCTAGTAATGAAATGCACACAAAACCGACAACCAATGGCGTCATGATCTGGACCTAGGCAAATAACACAAAGGAGTAAAGTCTCTGTGTGGGATCTGCTTTCCACAACGGAGACAGTTGTTTACTTTACCTGACATGAACAAGGAAAGAAAGAGTTCCTCAACAGGATACTTATCTTGTCTGATGACACCTATCTCTGGTGCGGACCGACCAATGCACTTGAATACAGCTTCAGGCTCCACAGCAAGAAAAGACTGGTCCCATGGTGCAGACTGGCTACCTTTATACCTAAATGTACTGATGTTGGTCGGTGTCCACCAGCCTGGAAGCCAGAAAAAAATTTCTCTGGTAGTCGGGCCAGTTGAGGGCTGTCATGGCAGAAAAACCCAAGTCAGGACAATAATACAAGATCTTCAGGGCACCTTCCATAAGCACAAACCATTACTTCAAACTCAGCTGACTAAAAAGACAGGTTTGGATGGCAAGCCTTTCAGAGCTTTCATGCCAGCACAGAGAGGGAGGCTGAGCCCTGAAAGAACAATGCTAGGAACGAAAAATAAATATTCACTCCCCGGTATAAGCAAAACACCACAAAACTAGGGGGTGGGGGAGGGAGCATCCATTGCAGCAGTGATCATTCAAACATCTACTGTTATGTTAAGTTTACTTACATAACTGTACTATGCTCAGCATTTTGATGAATGCTGTAGAGCAAAGCCTGATCTAGATCTTGAGAAGAAATTAAGCTTGTAATATCTTTTAAACGTATGTATACAGGACCAAGTTGTTGCTTTTAGACTATGTCTAGAATCCAACCTTTTCCAAAAAGCCACAGACGAAACAAAGGCCCTGGTAATGTGGGCTTTGAACCTGCCTGGAATAGTTTTGTAGTGGTGAGTATAGCAAAAGGTAAATAACCTGAGAAAACCTTTTGGAAATAGTCTGTTTTGACATGGGTTGTCTCTTCTTCACATCTTCACAAGAAATTAACTAATCTGAAGTTATGAAAGATTTAGTTCGGTCAAGAAAGTACTTTAAGGGGCATTACGGGTAGGGGAGGAGCTTGGATCAGATGCTGGATATGCGTCCGAGTCGGATCCATGCCTGATCAGAGAACCCACAGGTTGAAGACCAAATTAAGACAACAACTTCAGATACGATTTTCTATTTGCAGGCTTTATTGGTTCCATTAGTATCTAATGCATGTCCTCAGTAAACCTGTGCCTAAAGGGAATAAAGACCCCATTATTCAGGCAGTCAATTGAAGATGATTGGGATCAGGGTGCATCAAACACGCCTGATCTAGTGTGAGCAGATGCATTCTGTGAGGAAGCTTGTGGTAACCTCGCCTGGCCATTTCCAAAAGAAGAAAAACACTGTTACCTAGGCCAGAAGACAGTCACAAGGATCTTGGGAGATTCCTTCTGAATCTTTAAAAGTACCTTGGATATCAGTTGAAAGGGTGGAAACACATACCGGAACATTACTGCCACGGAAAGGACAAGGCATCTATCTACCAGGTCTTCCTGCATGCAGTCCCGAGCAGTATTTTGCCTGCTGATTGTTTATAGAGAGGAGGCAAATAAGTCTACTTGAACTCCTCATAGATCAACCACATCTTGAAAGACCCTTGATCTAGTTTCTATTTGTGAAGGTCTACTCGTCTCACTCAGCTTGTCTGCCACACAATTCTGCTCTGAATTAATGCAGGATGCCTTTTGAGTGAAACTGCGCTCTGAAAGTATATCCTAAGCTAATTATGACTAGTCTGCAAAGGGGGTGCAACCTGATTCTCCCTTGCTTGTTAATGTTTACTGCAACTGTGGTGCTGTTTGTGAAAACCTGAAGAGGTCCGTGAGCCAAAGATGATTCAGAGAGTTGGGTGCCTTGACAAGGGCAAACATGTCTTTCATATTCATATGCTTGCATCTGCCCTTGGTGTCCCACACACCTTCCAATTTTATCCCTCATGAAACTGCTCCCCACCCAATGTCCAATGAATCTATGTTGAGTGACTGCTTTGGAGCTGAAAGGCAAAAGAGACAACTTGGATCTAGAGAAATTTGCAGTTTCCACCAAGTGATTTCTCTTCTGACAAATCCCAGGACTGCAGTTTGAAAAGATACAGGATGTTGGTGCTGGGACCCAAAACACTTCAAATACTGTTGTATCTTTGTCACGTGAAGTCTTGACAGGAGTATTATGAGAATCATAGATGCCATTAGACCCAGAATCCTCAAGTATTCCCTCACAGTGACCAAAGTCTGAGTGGAAAACCTTAGAAATAGATCAAGATATGGAAGAAATACTCTGAACTGACGTGTCTAGCTGACACACCAAGAACAAACTATGTGAAACACTCAAACTTTTTAATGTTCTCTTAGGATCTCAGCTTGTGTAAAAGCTCTATCACACAAGTGAGAGATTCCGGACACTTGGAAAAAGACTATACAAAGATAAGCAAATTGTGTAAATAGGAAAACATGTGGATACCCTGAAGCCTACAATGAGATATAACTGGAGCTAGACGTGTTGTGAACACTCCTGGTATAGTGGATAGTCCAAATGGTAAAAAAAAAAACAACTGACAAAGGCCTTGAAAATCTTGAGAAACCATGGTGGTTACCTTGAGGGACCGCAGATTGGAAGGATCCATACCTGCTGGCTGAGAAATAAGATCTGGAATGGTATCCAAAACCCAAGGGGGTTACTGCAGAAGAGGCCACATAAAGGATAACCACATCTGATGAGGCCAGAAGGGAGCTATGAGGATCACTGCCACTCTGTCAAATTTCACCAGAAGGCAGCCTATCGCAATCAGCAGAACTGGTAAATAATTGTACAGAAGTCCTGGGACCAATCAAAGAAAAGCATCTCTGGGTGACTGCCCCTGAAGTGGAACTAAGGTGCAATAGCTGCTGCTGCTGCACTTGGTGTTGGGAAGGTGAAGCGAAGAGGTCGCAACATAGGTGCCCCAGCACTGGAAGATCTGGGCTGCCACTCAGATTCAAAACTGAGGAACAAGAATGTTCCTGCTCAAATGGTCGGCCAGAATGTTCGTCTTCCAAAGGATGTGCATTGCAACCAGAAACCAGTGAGATGAGACAGCCCATTGCCAGACCGTCATAGCCTCCTGACAGAGGATAAGAACATGCTCCCCCTTGCTTGCCGAGATACTAGAAAACAGACATATCCACTGGTATCAAAATCACACCACTGGGGAGGACGTTCTGAAAGGCTTGCAGCAGCACAAGGAGGACATCCCTAACCTCCCTAACACTGATGCAGATGCTGATGTGGACGTTGGCCTCCACAAAAGACCAGGACCCTTGAACCATCCCTCCTTTCAAAATGCCCCCTCGCCCAAAAAGGGAGGTGTCCGTGGTGACTGTGGCCGAAGGAAGGGCAAGAACAAATACTCTCCTGCTGATAACTAATGGAGACTGTAACCACCACTGAATCTGATTATGACACACCTTTATTAGTCTTACTAGAAAGTTCATTGGATGGGTCAAGAATAACCACTGCACTGAAACAGTCCATTGCAGAGCCCTCATAAAGTACTTCGCTAAAAGCATCAACCCTACTGAAGTTGCCATTTAACCTGGGAGTTTCAAGACTGCATTTGCTGGAGGCTTTCAAAGGGCAAGCACCGATATAGGCTGAGATAGAAGGTTGATCACTCTGGAACTTGGCAATTTGACTGACAGCATCCAAGTGACAACCTATGAATTCTAATGTCTGAACAGGTTGTAGACTTGTCTTTAGATAACTGATGCAACCCCTAACTCGCCACATAACAGTAGTAAGGTGTCTTTGGTCATGAGTAGTGATGCTCTTGTGGCAGTAGGAGAAGCCAATTGCTCTGGTTAAGGGAAGACTTGAAAACCTTGCAATTGGAGCCAGGCTGCAACCACTGCCATGCACCAGGTGACCACCCGGGGGGGTGGGGGTGGTGAGACCAAATGGTACGGCTCTGAATTGATCATGATTGGCTCCCAGCCAAAAGTGCAGAAACCTCCTAGAGTGCGCCTCTATCCTGATTTGATGACAGGCGTCCTTGAGGGCCATCAAGCACAAACAATTGTCTTACCTCACACCAGAGGTAGAATGGACTGCACTGTGACCATCTGGAACATGGTCTGTTTCACAAAATGATTCAATACGCTTAAATCCAAAATAGGCTTGAGATCCTTGTTCTTCTTTGGCACCAAAAAGAACCTTTAGTAGACCCTGGATACTTGTTGGTCTGGTGAGACCGCTTGGATAACTCAATTTGCTAGTAACTTCTGGAGGAGAGAAGAAACAGGTAGGAAGCCTCGACAGAGGAGCAGATTGGAGATCAACCGGCACAGGCGGTCTCAAAGTCTGACTGGTCACAGGCCCAAATGAGAAAAGGTATGGAACACCAGCTGAGTATGCCAGATCCACCTCCTTAGAGAACATCCTCTCCATGATGTCGAAGGTGGAAGCAAACACTGGCATCCTGGAGCCAACAGTCCCAGTATCTGAAGATAACCAAGAAAAGCCAGAGTGTGGGGGAGCTACTACTCACTCAGACATCAAGACCAAAGCTGAGTTGTTGAATGCCAAAGCTCCAAGAGGTAGGGATGCCCTAGAAGATGGGACCAAACATCGACCCATAAACACCAGCCTTGACTTCGTGACCCTGAGGGTCAGTTGGCTCCAATGCTGCCCGAGTTGATGAGACCAAGAAAGGAGATGGAACCGAGGAAAGCCATGCCACTGGATCTGCCATTGAGGGCAGGAATACAACTGGGCCTAAAGACCTCAGATTCAAATGGGCCAAGAGAGGAAACCAGGGTGATGGAGATGAGGTTCTGCAAACAGGTCCCAGACCAAAAGAGAGAATACCTAATTGATTCAAAGTCTGCAGAAAAGGACCTTATCAGCTGCTTCAAGTCAGAAGCTTTGAAACTGCCCACCGACCTTGAGGATCGGGTGGATGAAGACAAACAAAGGCTTGGAGGGCCTTTTGGAGGACAAGGAACCTGCCTGCTGGATCCGAGGCAGGGAGACTCAGAACTGGGGCAAGGAAGCCAAAGATTCTGCTGACAACTCCAATGGAGTGGACAGGGAAACAATGGAAGATACCTGACCTGATGCGGCCCCTTTAACCAAAAAGAGACTCAGAACGTTAAGTGCCAGAGATGAAGCCTTGCTCATACTTGGCACCTAGGGCAATCGCCGACACCAGTGCTGAGGCAGACGAGTAACACCCAAAGGCCATGGGACCATTAGGTCTGGCAAGGCAGAAAAGGGACCAGGCGCATAGACAATGGAGATCCTCTTACAATCCCCCTTGGAAGTCTTGGGGTCCTTAGAAGACTAGTGCTTGTCAGCTCCAACTCTTGGTGTCGAAGAGGAGGAGGAGAGAGCTGGAAGAAGGTCCTTACAGAATAACTTTACGTTTTTCTCATTGACTGCCCTGGACTCAAACACCTCGCACATGAAACAGGGGAAACTGAAATGGGCAGCCAACAAACACATTTATGTGCATCTAGAGAGGATAGCTTGGTCCGCAATGAGAATCAAATCCTGTACCTTAGAGCAGTAGGCAATAATCTTAATCTTCCACACTAACTACTAGACTGGACAAATGCTATACTAACAAACAGACTCAGTACAGGAAAAAAAAACACACACCAAACTTATGAGGGCAGGAAAATCCCTTACTAGCTCTACACAAACACTAGAACAAGCCTAACCTAGCTACCTACCTACATTAAACCCATCCTAAATACTATCATCTATGGGTAACAGAGAAAAAACACTGGAGGAAAAAAAAATACAAACAAGTTATATGAAAAGGATATGCTACTGAGGAGCCTGACCGAGCTGCTGACATGAATGGCAGCAAACTTCATCTCAGAGGTCGGTTAGGGAGTGGTGGATCGTGGGAGTAAGGGAGGAAGAACCTGGCGAGTTGAAGTCTGGAGGATTTAGCTGGCATCGGATCAGAGTTGGCTCCAATAATCCATAGGGTGAAGCCAGACAGAGAAGATCACATCTGATCCTTGGATATAAATTAAGGTTTTCATCATATCCATCAAGAGGCTGAGTGGCTGTCACTATACTACTGCAAAGAAAAAAGAAGTTATGTACCTACCATAACGTTCCATGTTAGTAGTCTTCATCTCGCCTTCCTTCTTGCTGGTTGGGATCGGAGCCGATCCTCAGCTCCAACTCGGACATCTTCAATAGCTCGAGAGCTGTTTACTGGCTTGAGGCTACCCTTTATCCCATAATGCCTAGCGATAGCTACCCAGAACTTGTTTGAAATAGCTAACTCCAGACATAACATAATAACCAGTCAAGAATCAGTTGACTATACCCGCCATATTCTCTAAATCAATAGAGGAGACAAGAGAACACACAGCCAGTGAAACAGAAAAAAACTCCTCTTGATCCACTAGGACAGGGGAATGGAGGGTAAGACGCAAGGAGGAAGGCGAGATGAAGACAACTAACATGGAACGTTATGGTAGGTACATAACTTCTTTATGTTAAGTTGTCTATCTCGCCTTCGTTCTTGCTGGTTGGGACAGCGTCCCTAGCACCTAAAATCCTGGGTGGCTCAGTGGAACAGACTCTTCAGAACAGTGGAACCAAAGTCAGCTCTGCTCCTGGAGACCATATCCAACTTGTAATGAGAAATAAAAGTATGAGGGTTTGCTCACATGGCAGCTGCACAGATGGAGTCCATGGGCAACCTAGACTGGAAGGCTACAGAGGTGGCCAAGGCCCTAGTAGAATGACCCTTCGGTTTAATAGGCAACTGTTTGTTTCTTAACTGATAAATAAAAGAAAGTGTGTGTGACAACCATCTGGACAAGGTTACCTTGGAAACTGGGAGACCTTGTTTGCACAAGGCATAAGAGAGGAATAGTTGGTCCGACTTCCTTACTTCTTTAGTTCTGTGCAGGTAAAAACGCAATTGCCTGTGAACTTCCAATTGGTGCAGTTTGTACTCTGCCTTGTTGGTATGATTAGGGAAAAACACAGGAAGATCTTTAGATTGGTTTAAATTATTTTCTGAGCAGACTTAAGGGAGAAACGAAGGATTAGTCCTCAGAGAAACTCTGTCCTTATGAAAATCCAAGTATGGAGGACGAACACAAAGCGCCTGAAGTTCGGAGATTCGTCTGGCTGAAGTAATAGCTACCAGAAAGAGTGTCTTCCAAGATAGAAACTTGATAGAGCAGGAAGCTGCTGGTTCAAAAGGGGGCAGAATTAAGGAGGTTAGGACAAAATTAAGGTCCCAGGGAGGAGGGGGGGTCCCTCACTGGAGGCCTAAGAAGAGTTGTCCCTCTCAAAAAAGCTTTACACAGCTTATGAGACATAATGTTAGAGTTCGAAAAACCAACATGAAAGTTAGAAATGGCCGCCAGTTGTACCCTGATCGTAGAAGAATCGGACCCGGAGTGAAACAGTTGAGCTAGGAATTCCAGGATTTCGTGGACGGAGGCTGAAAAGGGATCCACATTCCTAGCCTTTGCCCAACAAGAAAAACGTTTCCATTTGCTAGCATAGGTTTTCCTTGCTGTAGACTTGTGAGAGGAGATGATAATGTCACGGACTGCTGGGGAAATGCTGGGAAGCCTGGCTAAGGTTGGAAGTGGAGCAACCAAGCTGTGAGCTGGAGAGTTTTGAGGGATTGATGCAACCCGCCTGATATATATAAATCCAAATAAACTTCTTAATGAACAAAAGATAAAGGAGCAAGTGTTAATAGCTTTTGTCCTTTTATTGTAGCAAGAACTTCTTCAGACAATTAGTAATGTAAAAACCATGGTATATATAACAAATGGGAGGTAGCTAATTATTGTAATTCATCTAAGTAATGAGTGACAGTTAGGCTAGTACCAATAAGCTTTTCAAAAATGTAACAAATAAAGAAAACTGTATATTAAGTGACATACAGGATGACAACAAAAATAACTCCCAGTCTTGTTTGTAAAAACAAATCAGCCCTGCCATTTAAGAACACATTTAATGTTAAGGTTTTCATTCAGGCCAGGGGGAGAGTCTGCATTAAATCTGAGCTGCCAAAGTAGTTCTTTTACTTCTAACAAGGTGTTAACATCACCAACAAAGGCATCAACCTTTTGTAAAACTAGGAATGTGAAACCCATGAAGTTATAACACACACTGCTATGTTTTGCTAAAGCATGTTTGTTTTTACAAACAAGACTGGCAGATATTTTTGTTGTCATCCTGTATGTCACTCAATATACAGTTTTCTTTATTTGTTACATTTTTGAAAAGCTTATTGGTACTAGCCTGTCACTCATTACTTAGATGAATTACAATAATTAGCTACCTCCCATTTGTTATATATACCATGGTTTTTACATTACTAATTGTCTGAAGAAGTTCTTGCTACAATAAAAGGACAAAAGCTATTAACACTTGCTCCTTTGTCTTTTGTTCATTAAGAAGTTTATTTGGATTTATGCATTTGAAGTCTTCTAATATTTGCAGACAGTTTTTGAGTTATTTATATATATATATATATATATATATATATACACACACACATTATATATATATATATATATATATATATATATATATATATATATATATATATATATA